>NC_056733.1:1636412505-1636460005 GCF_019279795.1 Protopterus annectens
CAATAGCTGGTAGTGGATGTAATGCCATTATGATGGACATGTGGGACCCATGGCCCACCACTGGCAGGATACTCAGGTTAATCTGTAATGTAGCATGCCAGAATGCCATAGGTGTGTAATAGGGTTACCTGCAATCAGGTCCAACACATAACCCCAATGGCAGGCTGTGTCAATATGTGGCACCTGTCTGTGTTGTAGCAAGGCAAAACTGTGCAGCTGTGCAGGAAGGTGTTGTGAGATTGTGGAGCTGATGTCTGAATGTACCCCACATATAAGTATGCATATGTGTACATATGTCACATATATAATGTATAAAGATATATATATATATATATATATATATATATATATATATATATATATATATATATACACATATATACATCACATATATCTACACATATATAGATATATACCTGTATGCACATGTCTACATATATACAAACACACACACAAACATATATGTATGTAAAGACATGTCCCCTAAATTACTATCACAGTGATGCGTGCTATGTGCGAGGCACCAGCACACATAGTAATACACACAGATATCCACAGCTGGCAGTGTGTGCAACATGACCACATTGCCCCCGTCTGTGAAGTATGCAATGGGAGTATGGGGAAGTATGGCAGGTACACTTGTAGAGGTGATCGGGGTTGGTCGATATAGAAGACAGTCTACAGGGGTGATATGTGACACATGTGGTCGGTAAACACCCTGAATGGTGTGTGTGTTCTGTGATGTGGATGCCCCATGGGCCTCAATATGGGTACAATGGGAACAAGCCTCCCACCCACTGCTACTCACAAAAGCAGTCCATGTCTTGAAGGTGCCTAGTCAGGAGGCTGAGCAGGAGAAGCATATTAGCCCTGTGAATGTGTACTGGATGCCTCAGACTGATGTAGCACATTCCACATGTGTCTGTGAAGCCCGGTATGGAATAGACCCTAGACCTAACCACAGTGGACAGGAACATGTCTGTGTGTTCCCTGAGGGGGGACAGCATCCCCTGGGTTGGTTCCACCTGATGGTATTGCTGGATCAGTACATGAGGAGGCCCCATGTGGGGACACACATGTGATCTGGCCAGGTATCATGGGCAGATGCATTTGGAGAGGTGGTTGTGCTGGCTAATAGAACATATACATGTTATTTAGGGTCACTGTTATATAAAATATGTTGATAGTAATAGTCTACACAATCCTGGTACATGACAACAGCATTCATATATATCCCCAATAACACAGAATGTCAGATGTGCAGCAATCCCAAAGCAGCCATACCACTGGAGTCTGTAACAGGCCAGCAATGATAGTGTCCACACAGGGGACATGGCTACAATCACATAGCCGAAAGTGTGGTACAATACAATATCTATCCCACTGGTAGGTAACTGCGGCCATACCTAATGAGTTGTGTGTACAGTTTGTTAAAACTGATATTGTGGGAGGGGGTGACAGAGATGTGTATTACGAACTGCGGTAACCTTGCTGTATGAATTGCTCAGACCCATTTCCATCTTTGTGTCTTTCAGCCAAGATGTCATATGCATGGCTGCCTATCTCTTCACAAGCAGAGAATGATGTGGTGATATCACACTTGATCTAGCACTACCCAGTGCTGTTTAGCAGGGCTGCACATGAGCAGCAGGAGCGGACCATCCGGTGGAACAACCTAGTCCACAGGTTCAGTGATGTCGGACTGCACAACCGCTTATGAGCAGGTCCGGCATCATTGTACTGACTTGCTTCGCAATGGCCATTGGCATGCTGCTGCAGTCCAGGGGGATCAATTTGTCACAGAGGGGGCCATGCCATCCATCCCCCCTGACACATGTGGAGGAGCTCCTGGCCCAACTCATGGCACCTGCCTGTCCAGCCAGCTGACAACCGCTGGACACTTTCCTGGCCAAGGAGTGTGCAGGTAAGGACACAGGACTCATAAGTAGACCACTGTTGTGTATACATCTGCATTGGTACAGGTAGATCATGCATAGCTGACATGTCATAGATATATTGTGTTGCTGCATTGTAGTGATAAACAAATGTCCAGATGTGGTAGTAGCATGGGAATGTACCATTGATGTATTGTAATACTGCACCCACCCTGTAGCACTGCCACAGGTGTGGCCACTGACATTGCATCTCTCACCCACTTATGTAGGTCCATACAGGATAACACCAAGGCAGCAGCCTGTAGCTGGTGAGTATGTTTTATGTAGATGCTTGCCAACACACTGGGCATGTAATGACAATGGTATATTTCATGCACACATCTAACACACCTACAATGAATGCATGCTGTACATGTGCATGTATCATTGCTATGAAATGCACGGTCTCACAAGGGTGACCATGATGGGGTATTGGAAGGGTATGTCAGACACTTGCATAATAACTAACACCCTGCCATTGTGGAATGTGTCCACAGAGAGTCACATACTGGTGGTAGACATGGCCTACAGGAGGGACATGTTTTGAAAAACACCCATATATAGTGCAACACCAGTGTACATACCTGTAGGACACTGGCAACTGCTGCGGAGATACACAATGGCATAAGGCATTACAGTAGTCCAAATTATCAGCTGGGTCTAGTTTGCAACATATGGTGTTCAGTGTATGGGACACTGCAAAGTGAAACACATGTGTAGGGCTTACCTGTCATGCATCTGCATAAAGGCTGAAGGAGGGGGGCGTTTCAGCATGACACACCAGTACACTGCAGTAGGGATCCTAAGGATGCTAGGAATGGCTCTATCTGCACATAGTCAGGTTCAGGACCTGTGGCAGAGTTAACCCTACCCACACAGCAATAGTGACGGCAGTGTGTTAACACCATGGGATGTGCACATGAGTAGACCTTGCAATCATGCAGAATAGGGAGGCATGTGTAGGACAGACTGAACATACACTGGCAAATGCAGATGGCCGACGTTGGTATACCCTGCCAGGAGTAGTGACTGCTGTAGTACACACAACAAGAGGTGCGATAAACCGTCATGATAATGGTGTGCACACATATGCCTACATGGTGTGTATGCATTATGGTCAGCAGCCGCACACCTCACACAATGTGTAGACACTGCATGTAAAAGTACAGGACATATGTCACATGTCTGGCTTGTGTACTGCTAAGATATGCGGTGATGTGGTCCCATGGCAGATCAAGGATGTGTGTGTCAAATCAATAAAGGTGTGTACACCCCCCATAGCCACGGTATGCTCTGATGGTTGTCAATGTAATAGTATTGGAGTAGTCATTCATGGTCTGTTGATGTTGACAGCTGTAAATCAGGCATCAGGCATTCACCAATGACAACAGTCCACATATCATCACAGATATGTGTTGCTGAAAAACATAGGGGCTGTGAGAAGTAAAGCTGACATAACTGACACAGTACTACACATTCTGCAATGGGTTGTACACCTGTGAGTTGTGGTGCACAGTACACGGCAGGGTGCAGAACAGGTGCACAGCAATACTATGTACATGGGTGCAGTGGTATCCAGGGGAAGGGGCATCATCTAGTGACACAGCACATGCATCACACACATGTATACTGTTGCTAGCATGGATTGACTATATCTGAACTGCATGCTGTTCTGTACCATATGTTCTGCATGTTCATAGGTTCATAGGTTGGTACTACGCTATCGGCCCTAGGGCCTATACAAGCCTAGCCATAGCAATTCCCTGGATATTTCTTCCCACAATATTTACTTCTCCGGACCCATCTAGCAGGGCGACTGACATGATCCCCGGGGTGAATATCCTATCTCCCATCCAATCATCAAGGTTCCTTTTGAAGAGGGCCAATGAGGCGGTCTTCTTGACATGTATGAGGTACAACCGTATGAACACCCCACAATCACACATGTGCATACATGGCCACACACATGCACACACGCATCCTACATGCATCTACATCCCTCCAATTCACCAGAGTGACCATGGTTGCAGAAGTATCCAGATGCTGACAGATGGGTAATAGGAGGACTGTGTGTACTATCATTGTGCAACCTCAGCTGTATGTTTGTGCATCCTGGTGGTTAGTTAGATTGTCTGCAGGGTCAATCTGGAGAAGTGGAGGGAGTCCGATGCATGTAGGATGAGTGTGTGCATGTGTGTGTTTGTGTGGGTGGTCATGTATGCACATGAGTGATTGTGGAGTGTTCATACGGCTGTACCTCCCTTTGGGACCATGCAGTACATGGACATGGACTGCCACATTACACACCAGGAATACCTGTCGTGTATAACCATAGGACAGCAAATAGTATAATATGGTCTGTAGCATGGAACAGGCATCCAGAGGGAAGGTAGACATCAGGTACACCCTTAATATCGCAGTCAGAAGAGAGGTCACCTACAACCCACATATGCAGCACTACAGATGCATTGGTGAATTACTAGTCAACACCAGGGAGTGTATCCAAATATTACAGTTGTCACATGATAGGCTGAAGGAGCAGCATATCTGGCATGTTCTTAGCATTACATACACATGACACACCAGTGTGAGATAATATGGATACAACATAGTAGCCCACACATATAGGGGCCATGCACATCATGTCCAGACATACAGAGGGTGCATACCGAATGACAGCAGTGAGGCCATGTAAAACCACTGCACACAGGTCAGGCAGGTAAAGTAGCAACAAACCTTGTGTTGTAGCCGCTTGTGTGGGCATTTAGAGGACTGAGATGTTAATGAGTGGTATCAATGCGTGTATGTTAATGAGTGTGATGCAGGATGAGGTAACACATGGACATATATGTGGGACTGTCTGTAAAGCCATGGACAGGTAGGTATTATGGAGGTGTGCGTGTGAGTGTGTGTGTGTGTGTGTGTGTGTGTGTGTGTGTGTGTGTGTGTGTGTGTGTGTGTGTGTGTGTGTGTATACTGCTAGGCAATGCTGTACAGGTTTTAAGGTGCGTTTATTGTTTTCCCCCACAGGTGGCAATGTGGGTTAGGGTCCCTCCTGCATGCACTCTGATGTTGGTGTCCATACAAACACTGAAGATAATGATAGTACTGTTGAGGCACAGGTGGCGTTGTCAGGGGCCGACACTGCGCCAACATTTGACATCTCCCTTTTATCCACCCCAACCGCACCACAGTTTCAGTGCCTACACATACCCTATCACCAGTGGCCACAGCTGGCATTTGGTGGCAGAGCGCAGGAAAGTGTGGTAACAATGCCTACTGTGTTTGGTTGCAGCAGGCATAGCCAGATATCTGGCAGGGCACCACAAAGGTGGATGTTCCAGGGTGCTCATGCTTGGGCCACTGTACATCATGCCCCTAGCATAGGCTACATAGCTGGTACCAGCAGGTGCATGTTTCAGGCTGTCTTGACGGCACAGACACATATGGAACATTACACCAGACAGGGCCTGAGGCTGCAAAAGGCTGCTCTTGCATCTGTAAATGACAACCTCCGTGAACTGTCGGGTGCCATCTGTGCTTATACCGAGCACACAGATAGATGGCATGATGAGATGATGGCCCTCATTGACCGTGGTGTGTCCATGTTTCAACATGTGGTGGGGATGTGGTGAAGCCCACATGGATGAAGGCCAGCAACACCAACAGCTGGCAGTCAACATGGATTTGCTAGGACACCAAGGGGCTCTCATAGTGGCAGTAGCAGCCCCAGCAGTGCGGCGATGTACCGTCCACACCACACCACAGCAGGCCACATGAATGTGGTCCTGGCCAGTCTTAGGAGGGACCTGGTACCAGCAGACAATTGTCATCAGCAGGTGAGAGTAGCACATTGAGGCCTGTACCTGCCCGTACCCGTGGAACCCCTGGCAGGCACAGTCCACATGTCCATGGCCAGAGGCAGTGAACTGCACACTCTGCCAGGTATGGTTTGCAGCTGTCCATAAACGCCAGTGGAGGGCAGCCACATGGCAGAACTGTGTGCATGCATACCCACACACTATGCAAACACACCTAGGGCAACCTCATACCTACACACACCACATCACCTCACCCGGCTCTCCACAGTACACCCCTCACCCACACACATGGTGTCAAATGTATGGCCCACCCTCAGCCTCTGGCAAACCAACATCACACCCTGTGCATATGATGATACTTGTGCCATATCCCTGTCATCCATACCATCAATGCAGGGACAGGCTGATATGGTTTTGATGTACACAGTGACTGCACTACAGTGTACCACAGTACTGCAGTGTAACATGTTGTATGGAGTAGAGTCTAATGCATATATTGCAGGTAGTGTAGCCATCCAGCAATGACGCCTTATAGCTGTTAGTAACACTGGTTCGATGTAGTCTCTATAATCTTATCCATTTGTGTTGTAGATGTACATGTGTCAGCAGTAGGATGCCCTGTGCATATGATGATGGCTGTGCCACATCCCTGTCAACCATACCATCAATGCAGGGACAGGCTGATATGGTTCTGATGCACATGGTGACTGCACTACAGTGTACCAAAGTACTGAAGTGTAACATGTTGTAGGGAGTACAGTGTAATGCATATATGGCAGCTAGTGTAGCCATACAGCTATGATGCCTTATAGCTGTTAGTAACACTGGTTGGATGTGGTTTCTATAATGTTATCCATTTGTGTTTTAGATGTACATGTGTCAGCATGAGGATGGTCTGCAGTCATATTCCACAACAGGGTATGTCACTGTGGTGACACCATGGCTGTGACATATCTGGGGTACAGTTGAACACATGTCACAGGTTACTAAACCATTTATTGCCTGTGCCACATGAACAGGTGGTGCGCTGAGATGTTTATACCCTGCAACCTGATGTAGACCCATCCACACACATGCACACTGTTACTTGGCAACACTAGGAGTAGACCCCTACCTAGCTATGTAGTGATACTGAAGCATGTGGTTTACATTGCACACACCAGACAGTATTTAGGGTGAGGTGAGTCCCAGATTACATGTTAAATGCAGAACATCCCCATACATGTACAGTATGCTAATGGGGGATGTGATGGGTGTAATTGGACAATACGTAGTGTGACATACTGTCATATACCCATTTACAGACACATAACACCCAGACACACTTACGGAATACTAGGGCCTATCGCTGCTAACTAACCTGACCATGTGTCCAATGTGTTACAGGTAGGCTGCACACATCACATGCATAACTGGCTTGGATTTTGGTAACAGTTACCTGCATGGTTGATGGTGACAGTGGTAACCATAACGTGGTACATGGAACATATACTGGGTGTACCTTGGTGTAATCACAGTGTAGACAACACCCACATCCCCCAATGGATATTGTACTCCCTGAAACCCATGATGACACTCTGTCATACCCACCATCACACATTGGCCACAACTGCGATATGACCCATAGTATACCCCAACAATGGTACTACAGGGATATGCATCTCATGCACATGCCACACACATAGTAGGGTGTTGCATTGTCATGCCTCACCTATGGGCAGCAACAACACTATCTGTACTACAGTGTGGTAATGGGTATTGTAATAGGAGTATGTGGCCTCGGAATGCTATCCCCTACATATATATGGATATGCACACCTACACACACATGCCAGAACACAATGGGTATCCCATGCCTATCACCCATTTTTAAAACACTGTTGTGCTGGTACTGCAAGGCTCATGTAGCCGTTATGGGGGTTAGTTTAACATGGTACATGTAGTGTCCCATACAGCAGCAGCCACAACTGACTATGCCAATGGGTGTTGCACTGGCTGTGAAGGCCCTCATAGAATTCCCAAGTACAGGTGTGCTAACACACAGGCACTGCTATACTCAGTCATGCACATGTACACATGCGTCAGTACAGGGGTGCATCCCTGCAGGTGGTCATATCTGTGTTCCTAGCTATTGTCCAAGGGTAGATGAGTTGTGTAGGGGTTGTGTGTACAGTGTTATCCTGCAACCTTCCAGGTGGCAGCGGGCATCTATCGACAGACACTACTGTTGTGACCCTCAGAATTTGAATGACATTCATTAGCCAGTCCTCCAGATGACTCCTGCACATGGCCACTGAGGTGATCAAGTTGACATGTATGCAACATGCATTACAACACATGGTTATTGTCTGTGATGGTGACCTGTTCCCAAGCATGTTTGGTTGACTGTGGTAGTGTAGTGGGGGTACCTGTGGCATGTGGTGCATTCAGGGTGACATCTCCTTTATGTGCCACTTCTTACACAGCTGGGCAGACATGTCAGTGTCAATCAAGCTTAGGTTGCCTGTACTTATCCCAGCTGGATACCTGCCATCAGCACAGCTGTACAGGGACTGACAGTCATCAGCTTGGCAAGTAGCTATCTAGTAGCACGAGTGTGTTGACAACAATATGTATGCCATAACTACATGTCAGAAGCCCTCAGTAACATCTGCTGTACAGATGGTAGTCTACAGTTACATTCGACATGATGTATCATTATCCAGTATAGGGTACATACTATGACACAGCTCACACACCAGGGATACAACAGGGAGGCCTCAGTGTTGAGCCATGCCTGGAGGTGTGCCTGTTGTCAGTACTACATTTAGTACTCTGCTCTTGCCTGGGTAAGCACTGTCAACAGTAGTACTGCATTATACACTACATGCCAGTGTGACAGCACGTACCCTGGGCTACTACCCCTGTATGTAACACATTCACATGGATAACAGTGCTGTACAGGCCTCATATACATCTGTGTCCCACACATGATACTCACACCCCTTGCTACCATAAGGACAGCACATAGACGGATGTATTGTACATGTCATTACATACACTTATTACAGATGTCATTACCTTGTTAGGTTATCAGACTGGGTGGTGTCACCTGATTACCAGGGTCAACATTTCTGCAATATAACAGCTGAGCTGATTTGTGCACTGGTAAGTGAAGCCTACACTGTGTAAGTGCCTATACATTTACCCATAGCTATGCACTACTTAGCTTCGCACAAACCCAAGCAAACATGCTTAAAGCTGCTCAAAACTGCCTCAGACACTCTGTATCCGACAGCCTTTGTTCTGCCCAGCAACAAAATTAACAGCCCTTGCAGGTTTTGAACCCAGGACCCTGTACACTAAAGTCACAACACTTACCCACTACACCATGATCACTGTGAAGACAGCTGTTGTTTTACCAATATAGCTGTCAATACACATACTGAGTAGTACTGGGCAATTGCCTTTACTTCCTAAATGGGTAGTCCTTGTTATTAATATGACTGTTGCATCACATATGTTGTTTTATCATAATGTACCATAGCATCTACATACGGTGAGCTACATCTTGGAGGGTATACACAACCATGAGATTTACACATGACAGGAATATGGTTATATACATATAATAAGTGTATATATTTCTACATGTAAATACTCATGCATACTCATACATATGTATACACATCTGTATAGTGCAACATATATATGGCCATGTGTATATCTCTTCGTATGTACATACATATATATATATATATATATATATATATATATATATATATATATATATACACACACATATATGCAGATATGTATTTTATATATATATATATATATATATATATATATATGTGTGTGTGTGTGTATAGATATATTGTCTATATATATCTACATGTAAACACACATGTATACTCATACATATGTCTGTATTTACATCTGTATAGTGCAACTTATATATGGCCATGTGTACATCTCATGGGCAAAGGGTTTGTGGAGGTGTCTGAGATTGGACAGCATGCTTCAGTATGCCAATAGGGGTTGTAGTGAGTGTAAATGTGATCATACAACACACACACACACACACACACACACACACACACACACACACACACACACACACACAGAGTGCCAGTACTGACATGCATGGGTGCATTGCTTCATGGGTGTGTAGTGGTCGACTGTCACAGACAGATATACAAGGCTAGGTGATGAGTACACCTTGGCATCGGCCCACATGACAATGGTCTACATTGTGGCTCAGGGGTGTAGTTTCTGGATTTGCCCACACAGGTGGGTATTGTATTCACCATCCAGTCACCTGGGTTAGTATTGGGTGTGGCCAATGCTGTGCTTTGCTTGCCATGTATGTGTTCCTCAGTCCATAACATGAACAGTGTCTGGGATGTGCACTCCTCCCACATGCATGTACAGTGACATATAGAACTGTACCCGGGGTGTCTAGCCAATGTTGTGTACACAGATTATCATCAGATGTGCCAGTCCTGTCCTCTTGTGGTGGGAACTGGTAATGGACAGTAGGTTTACCCTGCACCTACATTGATAGCATGATACCGGCATTCCCTGGTGTCAGTGGCATCTGTCCATACAGGGCATGTTTTCAGGCATGGTATGTCCTCTGTGGGTCACATTTGATGGCACCAAAGGTGTTGAAGGTGTCCAGTGGGGAACATGGGGAGGGTGCACTGTTGGCTTGCACATGCCTATTGGACAGATGGGCAGGGTGCCATGCCCTCTGTAGCCCACTGCAATCCCACCATAATTACTATAGTGGGCAATATACAGGGTACTACCAACATAGCGGCTGTTGCGTAGACAAGTGTGTGTGTGTGTGTGTGTGTGTGTGTGTGTGTATGTGTGTGTGTGTGTGTGTGTGTGTGTGTGTGTGTGTGTGTGTGTGTGTGTGTGTGTGTGTGTGTGTGTGTGTATGAGACATGGGTTGAGAGAGTTCCCTGGTAATACTATGGTGCTAACTTTGTTTGCCTGGCCTTGATGTCATATGTATGGATATTGATTTGCACCCCAGCCTCTTGGCTTTTTCACATCTGTTATCCCTGTATGGTGGACATTGTGATACATACTAGGGCCACCATATAAGAAATTTGCAAAACCCACTCCACATTGAGCCCAGTTGTTAAACACTCACACCCACTTCCACACGAGTTACAAATACAGACAAACACACACACACACACACACACACACACACACACACACACACACACACACACACACACACACCTTTCATGTCTCGGATTAGAACTCCTACCTAATGAGTTTATTACACTACAGCACTACACAGTTATAAGACATGTCACAGAGATCACTGGAGTAATCCCTTCCCAATGGTGTATTTCACACTGGATGACATCAGCAAGATTGACAAAGTGGGGCATTCTAATTGTAGTGAGTGTGGCTAGGGTAAAATGCATTGCTCCCTACACAGACATTGAAACACACACAAAACATCCATAACCAACATGTGTGGGTATACAACCCCTACCAGAGTTCTATAGCACACTACAACATGAAGCTGTTATAGGATGCACCACTGGGATTACTGGAGTACCCCTTCCCCAAAGCTGTATTTCACAATGAATGACATCAGCAGGATTGCCAAAGTTGGGCATTTGAATTGTAGTGAGTGTGGCTAAGCTAAAATGCATTGCTCTCTACACTACATTGAAACACACAACCTTGCCATGTCTGAGATTAGAACTCCCACCTAACTAGTTGATTACACTATAGCAGTATGCAGTTATAGAATGTGTCACGGAGAGTAGTGGGCTACATGTTTCCAAAAGGTGTATTTCACAGTGTATGACATCAGCAGCCTTGACAAAGTAGGGCAATTGAATTTTAGTGAGTGTGACTAGCCCAAAACGCATTGCTCTCTACACAGACAGTGACACACATTTGCCATGTGTGGGATTAGAACTCCTACCTAACTAGTTTATCTCACTACAGCAGTACCCAGTTATAGGACGTGCCACAGAGATTACTGGGATATAACTTTCCAAAAGGTGTATTTCACAGTGATTGGCATCAGCAGCCATGACAAAGTAGGGCATTTGGATTGTAATAAGTGTGACTAGCCTAAAAACCATTGGTCTCTACACAGACGGTGACACACACACACATACACAGGTGCATGTCTGGGATTAGAACTCCTACCTTACTAGTTTATTACACTACAGCAGTATGCAGGTATAGGACACGACACAGAGATTACTGGGCTGCAGTGTTCCAAAAGGTGTATTTTACAGTGTATGACATCAGCAGCCTTGACAAAGTAGGGCATTTAAATTGTAGCAAGTGTGACTAGCCTAAAAAACATTGCTCTCTACACAGATGGTGACACACACACATGGTTGCCATATCTGGGATTAGTTATTTAACTAGTTTATTACACTACAGCAGTATGCAAGTATAGGATGTACCATGGAGATTATTGAGCTACAGTTTTCCAAAAGGTGTACTTCACAGTGTATGACATCAGCAGCCTTGACAAAGTAGGGCATTTGAATTGTAGTGAGTGTGACTAGCCTAAAAAGCATTGCTCTCTACACAGATGGCAACATACATACACACAAACACACACACACACACACACACACACACACACACACACACACACACACACACACACACACACACTTACTGTGTTTGTGATTAGAACTTCTACCTAACTAGTTCATTACACTAGAGCAGTACACAGGTATAAGACACGCCACGGAAATTACTGGGCTACAGCTTTCCAAAAGGTGTATTTCACAGTGTATGACATCAGGAGCCTTGACAAAGTAGTGCATTTGAATTGTAGTGAGTGTGACTAGCTTAAAAAGCATTGTTCTCTACACAGAAACACACACACAGTGTCCATGTCTGGGATGAGAACTCCTATCTAACTAGTTTATCACACTACAGCAGTACACAGTTATAGGAAGCGCCACAGAGATTACTGGCCTACACCTTTCACAAGGGTGTATTTCAAAGTGGATGACCTCAGCAGGCTTGTCATAGTATGGCTATGGGGAGGGCAGTGTGTGTGTATGCATGGGTCATAACCCATTCATCTAGAGGTTGACACACCACATGCAGGTACATGCAGGGTTATATTTACAGGTACATGTATACAGCTGCTAGATGACTACTTCCTTATGCAGTCATGTTGCACAGCTAGCAATTGCACCACATAGTCCGTCATGCTGACAGGTACCAGTGGATAAGGTCTACAGTGAGTGACATTCGAACCTCATGTGGTTGTAGCCATTTGGCTGTGTGCTGGGTGGAACAGGCCTCTATAATGGATGGCCCCTTGTGACAGTCACTCTCTTCCACACATCTGTGTACATCTACTTTTGGCTTATTATAGTGTGGTGTCCTTGGATATATGCCTGTATTCCTATCCAGTGTGTGTGCAAAGCATGAGTGCTGCATACTGAGGAGTGTCTGCACTAACATCTGCAAATACCAGATATGTGTGGTCCACTGTTGTTTGCAGACATGGCTTTCATTTATTTAAGTGTGTGAGCATGCCCAGTATGACCTTTCGGTATGTTGTGTGTGGATCAATTCCAGGCAGTTTGTACTGCAGTGCAGATCTTTGTGTTGTACACCTACAGGTAGCATGCTGTTTTTGCAGGGTATCCGTCAATCATTTGGCAATATGGGGACAAATTGTGCAGGGGATAGTGTGCACTGTAGGTGATTGTGTCTGTGCTGCTTCAGCTGCATGGTACTGCTGTTAGCAGAGATATTCCGACATGTACTGTTATACACAGTGATGTTTTCTGTCCTTGTGTATTGTCAAGAGGACATTCTTGCTCACAGTGATGACTTGGGGGACAAAGGTGACTGCAGCTGTGTCCAGTATTGTGGGCAGATACCTACATATTTGTGGTAAGTTATTCCATTCTGGAGGGGGAGCTGCAGACACTTGGTGCTGGGTTTGTGTAGTCAGTTCAGCACCTTGGTACAGTGCTGGCAGAGGATCCCTTACTTGTCCACCCATCAACATGGCAGTATGGCCTTATCTTGTACATGTAGGCCAGAGGCAAGGGCCATGGCTCAGAACATTTACCCTATTGTGGTGTATGGGCAGGTGTGTAGCCACCCATTTATGTGTTTGCAGCCAGGGATTGTGTGCACACAGCTTGGTGTAGGACGCTGCACATTCCATGCTGTCTATGCTCCCACACCCCCTTCTGTTATTCTAACCTCTACCATACATTATCATGCATTCTCTGATATTTCCCATAAGGGTATCACCACACCACAGGTATGTGTTAGTGTTGGTCCACAGTTCATGCAGTGGGACATGGTGGACATGTTACTGTGTTTTTTCCAAATGGCCTTGCATATGGCTTACATAGAGTGTGTTATGTTATTTGGGTGTCCATGACATAACATACATTGGCAGTACATGTGAGACATGGGCCTTTGGCAGGTGCCTGTGGGGCATTAGGTGTTGATGCAGGCCAGATGTGGCAGACCGTTGAATTCTGTCAGTCCTACAGTCCCAGACCACCATACAGTATATTCCACTGGGGTGACAGGATAGATGTGATAGTTGTTAATGCCAATACATTCTATCAGTCTTGATCAGATGGTGTGGATATTGGCAGAGTGCTACCTACAGCTAGAGACACACCTGCATGGGACACCTGCACTGCATGCTGCAGTTTTCCGCTATTGCCATATACAGGTGGGGTCGTACTCTACCCATTCCTCACAGCAGGGATATTGCCAGAGAGGTGCCTGTGGGTGGTGTTTGCGTGGCTGGGTGCATGTTTGCGGGCATTACAGTTATAATGGCATGTGCAGATACATCAGCTGATTCCCAATACATCAGTCCTACCTCCTTTGTGATCTGCAGGTGTTCAGGCACACATCACCGGTATCCCCTACTACAAGTCCTGTTACTGTGATGCATACCTATATGTACAAATCCAAGGGTGTCGCCATTTCACAGTGACACAATATATACTGTATGTCTGGGATACTTTCCCCCATGTACTGCTTGTATATCTAGCCCAACAGCCAGGCCCTGTCAGTCTTTCAAATGGTGACACATATTACCACCATACATTTACAATGGCTTACTGCTAGCATGTGTTATACTGGAGGGGATTGTCTTTGGCACTGCAGTCATGAGGGTTTGTCCCTGTTATCAGCAGTGGTGGGCAATGACCACCAGGTCTTACCTCAACATGCATACATGCTGACCACTGTCACACATTATGAAACACACACCATCCTAAAACACAAAGACCTGCATATTGTGCAAATGCTACAACCTATCCTGCTACCTTGGCCACCTCTGGCCATCTGTGCTCCACTCATAGTATACCTACTCATACAGGTTACAACAGTTATACACAGGATTGGGGGGGCAAACCTGATTGTCACTACATTTCTACACTGGATTGGGGGAAGGGGCAGACCTGTCTGTTTCCACATGTCTACATAGGCATGAGGGGGCACTCCTAACTGTTACTACATTTCTACACAGGATTGTGGGGGGCAAACCTGACTGTTTTTACATGTCTACACTGGATTGGGGGGCACACCTGACTGTTACTACATTTCTACACAGGATTAGGGGGGCACACCTGACTGTTTCTACATTTCTACATGGGAGTGGGGGGACACATCTGGCTGTTTTACATTTCTACTCAGGATTGGGGGGCACACTTGACTGTTACTACATTTCTACACAGGACTGGAGGGCACACCTGACTGTTTCTACATTTCTACACATGATTGGGGGGCACATCTTACTGTTTCTACATATCTATATAGGATGGGAGGCACACCTGGCAAATGCACACATTTGCTATAACTGTACTGGTATATAAGGTACTCCATTTCATTCTGTATTCTAACCTATCATACTGACTAGAGGCATATCAGTGTATTACAGGTTTTAGCTTTGGTTGCCCTACATAGTGTCTGACTTCCTACCCTTCAGAACAAACATCCCACTGCCTGACCTGCTGTAGTCTGTCTGCATAGGCCTGGGGGTCGGTTACCTATAAGCATCATTCAGAGTCCATAGCACAGGCTCTGTTTGGGTTTGTCTACACCTGCCCTGCTAGCTGAGACTGTTGTTCAGTATATGAACCTCCCTGACTGCCATTCGGGAGTCATATGGACACACATGTTGACCAGCACATTTCCTGCAGTGGGTTTTGTCACCCTGTGTAGCACTGGCTACTATTGGGACTCCAGTATGTGTTACATATATCATGGTGCCACTATGGGTGTCTACTATCTGCTGCCATAATATTCAGCCTCCTAGTTCCCATGCATGCTCATATCCATACCATAGATACAGGTGATGACACATTCTACTCCATTTGGCAATTGGAAGGTTGATTGACTTACCTTGTGGGTGTGCCAGGATTGAGGATGGTGCTGAAGGGCTGCCTATGTCAGATCCACATAGTGCACTCCCTATACATGGTTGAGCACAGGTAGTGTCATGTTTGGCATCCCTTTTACTGTATGTGTGAATCAAAGAGAGGTGTCATTCCCTGGGTCCCTACTGTGTCAGTGTATGTGCTATGCGTTGTCTCTTTGCCATGGCCTGGTCATACTGGGCACACCTCCATATGCCTACTGGGGCAGGCTCAGACTGGTCCTCCTCTGAGTCACTCTGTGCTTGTGCAGGCCTCGGCATTGGTGGGGGGCTGTGTGGCCCTGCCCCGTGCTGTTCCTGCTGCAGCTGTTTCCACAGTGTCATATTGTGTAGCATGGCACATGCCATAACAATTTGGGTACATGTAGCAGGTGAGTACTGCAAAGCTCCACTAGATGTGTCCAGACAATTTAACCGTGACTTGAACATCCCAAATACATGCTCTATTATATGTCTGGTCTGTGTGTGTGTGCCTCATTATGGCATTCTTGTTCAGGTGTGTGTGCATTTCTGATGGCTGTCATCAGCCATGGTGCCAGTGTGTAACCAGCATCCCCACTAGGTAACCATAGGGGATGTCCCCACTGGCAAATCTCTGGTACAGCTGCGTCAGATGCCAAATGTGGGAATCATGATAGCTTCCAGGGCAGCCAGCACACACATTCATTATAATGCCCTGGGCATCGCACATGACCTGGCAGTTGATGGAGGGGAGGCCCCTGTGGTTGATGTAGGCCCTACCCTTATCACCGGGTGGTGCTTTGATGCATATGTGTGTGCATTCTATAGCACCCACTACCTCAAGGTATTCTACTATTTGGTGGAAAAGACACATATTGCTGGCCAACAACTCATGGGTGTTGAGGAAATATATGTGTTCACTGGCATGTGCTGACATGGCATCAAGGAACTGGTGGAATACTCTGGATGCTGATGTCTGTGAGATCCCTATGATATCCCCAATTGAGCTTTGGGAGGTACCTGTGGCTAGTATTCCTAGGTCTACACATACCTTTTTATCCATTGGGATTGGTTCCCTTTGGTCACTTCGATCTGTCAGGCATGGCTGGTGTAGCTCATCAATTTGCCGTATGAGGTCCATGTCCACCCTAGTGCTCCACTATCTCCAGTTCATGTAGCCCATGGTAGGTTACCCTGGGTCTGTACACTCTTCTCCATCTCCTCACTGTGGGTTGATCAGCAGCATTCACATCCTCACCACCCTCAGCCTCTTGCACATGTTGTTCTATGTTGCCTGCTGCAGCCCCTCTCATTTTGTAGTTTTGTTTGTTAAAAGTTCCCCTCTTGTATAGACCGGTGGTGTAGAGTATGGGAAAAAACAGTGGGGAAGGTCTTTGCATAGTTTAAAGTAGCGTTCTGGGCTGGGCTGGTCTGCTGCCTGTATAATTGGCTGATTCTGATACATTTCACCTGCCAGCTATGCTAGTTCTCCTTGATTGCATTCCTACTGCTGTTTTCCCTTCCCATTGCCTTCTTGTTTAAGCCCGGGGGTGCGCCGTGCAAACAGATGCTCAAATGTGCACAGTGCTGCTATTTCCTGGTTTATCTTTTTTTCTTCTTCCTTTAAAACCCGGTGCGCCATGCGCACACCCGCTTAGGCAATGTAAAGAGTGCTAGACAGATTCAGACACACCCCCTTGCTTAGCTGTGCTAAGCTAGGAGCAAACCAGAGCCACAGGACTCCAATCCAGTTACAGTATGCCTGACACACACCCCCATGATGTCAGCTAACTCCTAGGCTTGCACCAAGCTATTCCTACTCTTACACTGTTGGGACCTGACTAGCATGCTGGGGGAAACTAGGATTCACTATCATTCCCTTCATTCTCATAGGATTGCCTACTAATGCATAGTTACATGTCTCACACTGAGCCTCCCCCCTTAGCAACCACTACTCACTGGCTATGTTGTCATCTGCCTGCCATTGATTTTCATGATGAAATAGTGATTTTAGTTAGAATGCTTATTTTAGGTTTATTTTATTATTTCCCCCGATCCCGTTTGCGCAACACTGCCCTACGCTTAAACAGCCGAGATCGTCAAAAAAAAAGTTGTTCTTTTAATTTTTTAGGCTGTTTGCAATGCCAATGGCCTTACACCTGGCCATTGGCATGCTTCCTGACTGATATGCAGCCTTTATTTGGAGCTGTCACAGCTCCGTTTTGGATTTTGCAGAAATGTACTCGGTTACTAACCGAGTACGTTTCTGCAGATAGCACTAGTCCTGCACGGCTGGTTTCAAGCTTCCTGGATCGCAAATTCACCTCATTTGCATGGATTTCTCCTGAAAATGTGGAGATTTGCATACAGGGGCTTAGTCCATGCAGGACTAGTGCAGGAGTGCTCGTAGATGCCCCTGCAGGCTGTTCCTGAATTGCACTGCAGACATATTGCCTGCTAGAGCTCCTGCATTAATCCTGCATGCCGTGCAAGGCATACAGGATCTGGGGGATTATCTCCAAACATCTACCAGAATCATTTTTGCAAACACCTATCTGTTAAGATGCATTCCTATATGGACTTCCCATTCTCACCAGCCTTAATATTTTACTGAAATCTAAATATGATATAATAAAATAGCCAGGTTTGCAACAAATTAACTTATTCCATGCATCACTGTTCCTCCCTACAGTCTCTAAAATGTCTGGAACTACTAGATTGCCTCAGCTACTTCCAACTCTTAACTACCCATAACATTTTTCATAAACCTATAGCCTGCCCTGCCCTTAAATCTATTCTACACAGATACCCACTATGAAGATCACTAAGATCTGAAGACAAGCAACTTATCTCATTATATAAATCTAAAAAAAATACTCTTTACAAAATTGGTTAGACCAGTGTAAAGTAAAACTAATAACCACAATTAACACTGGTAAATGTCACAGGAGTAAAAAAACTAAGGAACATAATTCAGTTTTATATAAACCTAATAAATCAACTGGACAAGGCCTTTACTCCTACTGTGTGGCAAAAGCATAGAGCAACCTTGCTATAAATATAGGGTAAACTCAAACTCCTGTCCTTCAAACATGCACTAAAAGAATTTCTAGCTAAATCTTAGATCTGTCAGGTTCTAAACTGATGCTGATTGAGGTTTCTTTTTTGGGGATAAACTCTTGGCTAGGGTTGTATGGCCCCAGGGCCATTAACCTAGAACCTCCTATGATCCTATGATAAAACAAATGCACTGTACCCAGTTACAAATGCACCTTGTCCACTTTACTTCTGTTATCTCATACTCCCTACCTCTTTATTATCCTTAGAACTCTCCATTGTTCAGCATGTCCGTTTCTTCCATCTCTACATCTTAACTTCCAATACTATCCTGGGGTCACTGTTCTTACCAATTCTCCTATTTCTTACTCTTCCCCATAAAGACCATCATTCCTACTGGCTACTTTTTATATGACTCACTCTGGATTACATGTCCATATCCGCGGTGGTGGTGCTGCACTAGTGTTGTCGCCTCACAGTAAGATGCTGACCGGTTCGACTCTCAGCTAGAGCATCTTCTGCGTGGAGACATGCGTGAATGGGCGTACCTTCGTTGAAGGTTGTGCGTTAGGGCTGGCAACTCAGCACGTAAAAATCAACTGCCAATCATTAGCGGACCAGAGTTCTGCTGTGGCGACTCCTAACTGGGAAAAACCAAAAAACACAACAAAAAAAATGCATTACTGCTTTCTCTTTTTATTTAAATTTTTGAATTTCACATAATTAATTTTATTTAACATTTGCTTACCAAGAAAGTCCGACTTGGAACAAAACCAATTTTCAGTGGAGGCCCAGGGACAAATACTCCAGACACAAGTCTTTGTGATGGGGGAAGAAACCCACAAAAATGCAGGAAGACTCCACAAAGAAGGCATCCCAGCTGAGAATCAAACCAGAGAACCTCTTGCTATGAGGTAATGACACAACCACTGCACCACTGCATTGTCTTATTGCTGTAATCCTCATGTACTACTTCTATAGCTTATATATTTGCGTATAAATTGCAGACTAAGTGTATACCTAATTCTTTTTGCTTGTTTAAAAAACTGTTGTAACTTTGAGTTTTATTGTTTCTGCTTGTTTACAAAATTTTGATGTACTTGGTGCTTTTCTACCTAGGTCTCTGCTGAAAATGGGTGCTCTGATCCAGTCGGACTTTCCTGGTAAACAAACATCACTAAATAAATAAACAGAAAATAAATAATTCTTTAATTAACTCTACAGAGGATATTTAAGCAATGATCACTAGCTGTCATTGGTTTGGATTCCATCAGTTTCGGTATAGGATTCAGCTCCCACCCAATGTATATTCTGATTGTAAGAATTATTCTGAAATTGCAAAGAACATGTGCAGTGTGTGTGTGAATGTGTATGAAAATAAACTTATTGAATGGCAATTAATCACACAACTTTGTGAGCACCAGCACATTGAACATTGAAAACTAAAATAAATAAGTAAATAAGTACATCAATAAATAAAGTAAAGCATTTTTTAAAGGTAGACAATCTCTCTGCCCTGCACCCCCATATACCCTGCAAATTACATATACCGATTCTGAGATTGCAGTACAGTGAGGAATGGGAAAATTTCCACTGTAGTATGATTTATATATATATATATATATATATATATATATATATATATATATATATATATATATATATATTATGTATATAGATATTTACGTTGATAAACACAGTTTACACTATATGCATGTGTGTGTGTGTGTATAGCTACAGCTTAAGTTCAGCCTTGACATGTAAAAACATTATTGTCAAAATATGTAAAAGTAGTGACATGAAAATAGGTTAGCACAAACATTCAGTTCATCACCAGTTAAATATTACAGCTGCCAAATGCCAAAAGCACAAAAAATTGAATTTGTGCAAACACCAAACCAAATGAGCAAAATAAGCCACAGTGGGACATCTGTAGAGTTGTTGCCTCACAGCAAGAGGTTCTCCTGTTTGATTCTCGGCTTGAGTGCCTTCTGGGTGGAGTCTGCATGTCCTCCCTGTGGTCAAGTGGCCTCCGAAAGACATGTGTGAATGGGTGTGCCTTCGCTGAAGGTTGGGTGTTGGGCTGGCAACTCGGCACCATAAAAAAATCTACTGCCAATCATTAGCGGACCGGAGTCCCGCTGTGGTGACCCCTAACCGGGAAAACAACAACAACCAAATGAGCAAAATGATGATTAATATATGCAGATTAGTATTATTTATAATGCTTCCTGTTATGATAAAATGGATTATCTATAGAAAGTGTTATATAAATAACATTATCCACTGTGAAAGAATACAATTTCTGATTTGTGAAAAACAGGTCCTCCACATAGTTGTAAAACCAATTTAAAATGGAATAAATATCATTCAGTGTATAATATCTGATTGAGTGTTATTTGCTTGATTCAGATTTCCTGACATGACTAGCCCTGGAATGTGTTTTAGATTCTTTTCTATATTGCAAGACTGCATTATGGGCAAGTGCTAATTTTACCCTTGCCCTGTGTTCCTCTTTTCCTCAAAGTTGCATAATATGTAAGTAAGAGCTGTGATGGGGATGATATCCCCAATGTGACTGAGGCAGATAGGCTTGTGTCCTGAAAAAAAATAAATACATGTAGATTAGATAGATAGATAGATAGATAGATTGATAGATAGATAGAGAGATAGATAGAGAGATAGATAGACACACACACACACACACACACACACACACACACACACACATATATATATATATATATATATATATATATATATATACATATACATATATATACATATATATATATATCTATATATATATATATATATATATATATATATATATATATATATATTGTTTAAGTGTTTTACCTATTGGTTTATGGGATTTGTTTTTGTCAGATTTGAATCAGTGGAGGTACAGCTGGTAGGCTAAGCATTAGCTTATTAAAAGGCATTCATTTAAAAGCCTCAGTAGGTGGTCTGCTGTGTGCCTCTTATATACTTTCTCACTTAATTGTTTTTTTTATCTGAGGTTGCACATCCTCACAGAGTCACACAGCATCTTTGGTTTGCACACACTGAAATCTCTGTCCTGTTTCCATGGTTATGAATCAATGGAGAGAAATTTATGTATGGGAGAGGTGTGTAGGTCTCAGCTCATCCACATGGACTGTCTGTGTGTGTGTGGGGGGGGGGGGGCTGCACCCCTGTATATGAAGTTATTTTGTGCTGCAGTAGCATCACAAATCTATGTATCATCTCTTTACTTTTTAAATCACTTGAGAGCTTAAATGTATTTTCAAACTCCCTCCCCAGTGACCTAACCTTCCTTACCTCAGTCACCCTATTTAAAAGCAAACTGAAACCATACCTTAAACCACAATGGTTATGCCCCTGTGCTAACCATGACTAACTACCTCACTTACCTATGGGTATTAATCATCTTATCTGCAAGTGCTAGATACTTCTCTGTTACCCAAAAACTGTCTTTACAGTTAAAATGTTTTACTTGTGATTTCATTTCTATGACTAACTATACCTGACGTACTAAATTTGTGAGCAAAAATCCAATGTTATGGTAAAAAACTGTAATGTACCTTCATTTTTGTAAAATCTATCTTACTGTAAATAATATTGCAAATGTGGAGCTTTTCTCCCCGGGCCTCTACTGAAAATTGACATGTATCCAATTTGACTAGCCCTGTCAACAAAAGTAAAACAAAAATAAAAAAATAAATCAGCCTTTCAGTCTAACTCTCTTTTAACAGTAACATTGACAGTAGTGCTGACAGCTTTCAGAAGTGAAAAAACATTTTTTTATGCATATTTTTATCGCTAATTGAATTACTGTAAATTTGTTATTTTAGACTCACTTTTGTGAAAAGTGGTGTCACATATTCAGGCATTTGGAGTACTTTAAATTATAGGCATCTTTAGAGGAAGCTTGCAAACAGGGCCTGGTCCAAGTTGTAATTATTAATGATATGGTGCAGGAATATAGAGATAATTATTCATTATGCCATAATGCAGTTTACAGCAAGGTAAAAGAAAATAATTTCACTTAAACCTCAGCTTACTAGCTAAACAACAAGCACCTATTTGACTTTTTCCATTCATTCTATAGGTAAGAATCTGATAATTTGTAAATTCATACATGACTGCTATAATCTGTTTCTAGCTAAATATTTGTCACAATGCTCTGTGCTGCTTTAGTTTTATAAGCTATAAATATATGACACAATAGGGGCATTTTAAAACATACATGAGATGTATTCAGATATGATTATCAAAAACAGACTCAGCTGTTAGATTCCATCATCTCCTCATTTTGTGGATCAATCTGTTATCTATGGTGAGATCATTCGACAGAGTGCATTAGGAAAGTGTTCCTTATTCCCAGAGTTGTGTAGTCTTTGAGTACGTATATTTAAAGATGCAAGGGGTGTGAGGTTGTGGTGGTGCTCAGTTGTGTGTGTGTGTTTAAGGGGGGGGGGGTGGCGGGGGCAGACAAAGCACCTTGCACAATACATTGCTTTCTGGGGTTTTTTTGATTGTTTTTGTCACTGGTGTTGGTTCAAATTTCTTCTGTTACATAGAGATCCAAAGAAATGAATTTTCAGCAATGTCATGGAGCCCATATCTATGCGTGCTTGTGTGTGTTGTGTGTCTGTGCCTCTGCCCATGTGGATATGTTTTCATGTGTGCATGCATACATGAATCTATCTACATATATATATATATATATATATTTATATATATATATATATATATATATATATATATATATATATATACATATATATATATATATATATGTGTGTGTGTGTGTGTGTGTGTGTGTGTGTGTATTCAAACATTTCATAACTTGAATAAAAAAATGAATATTGGGATGCAATAATATGCAATTTTTAGTTTGCACTATCATCAACAGAAGCAAACCTGAATAAGCACAATGCTTCATTTGCTTCATTCCTCATTAATAACGGTAATAGACCTCGAAATGAACTACATATTTTTATTAAACATTTTAATGAAAGTAGTTATGCAGTCCAGACAAGCAAATACTGGAAGCCAACAGCATTTACAGCTCTCATAAAAAGGTTGTGACAGAGCATTATACTTGGTACATTAAAGATAAAATTGTTAGGATGATGGAGCTTTGGGCATATTATTTTCCAAACTAGAGTTTCCTCATAAGAACACAGCAGGAAGGAGAAACATTTATCTTTATCTATTGTTACTCATTTAAAAGTGTGCATTTTCATAAGTTTGTATGTATATTTACCTATGTATATTTCTATTTCTATCTATCTATCTATCTATCTATCTATCTATCTATCTATCTATCTATCTATCTAGGTATATATGAAGAGATCTGATGATTAAATTCCCTATCAACAGAGCTATTAGTATTACTCTAAACATGTATTAATCAAAAGTGGCTATCAGGTAAGAATACATATCCCAGGCCATGCATAAAAGAAATATGTATTCTTGTAGTTATCTTGGCCAGAAAAAAAAACTACATTTCCTCTAGTGTTAATGTAGTTTATTTGAAGCATTTCTACTGGTATGTTTGTGCAGTAAACATAGCCATCACAGAGAAGTGAGACTTTTCTTGTATAATTATGTGCCACATAAGTTCTCATGCAAAGCCCCATGTATTGGGATAGAGTCTTTTTCATCATGACAGTGAAGTTCTCAGATATTAATAAATTCCATTAATGACACTGAATTGTATTGTTTTACATTCCTTTTTGACTCTATGTTGACTGGATTTTTTTTATTTTTCTGTATATTTTTTTGTTCCGAAGATGACATCAGCTTGTAAGTCTGCCAACCTTCAAGCCTAATTATTCTGTTCATTCATTCATTGCTTCACACACCTCTGTAGCTGTGGGGGAATGGAAGAAGAACAGTGGAATGGCCAATATACAAGCAAATAGCATGGGTGCTTGCTTTTATGTTTAGCTTGCAAAGCCCCCCTGCTGACAATATAGCACCTCCTTCCTGCAATTTACAGTTCTGTGGAAATGCTTCTGAAAGTAGCTCTAATAGTGCCAATAGATTATCACTACATTACTTGTCAGATGGGTATAGCCCTGGTCTTTGTCAGGTCAGTATACCCTGGTCATTACTTCCCTTTGTACTTCAAAACTTTACTTCATGGATGGGCTAGTAATGACCACCTATTTTTCTACTCTCCACTGGCTTTTCCTATATCTGAAACTTCTTAATAAAATATGGATCAGTTGGGTTGCAGTCATGGCATTGTCCTTCTGCACCACAAGTTACATATAGTAATGCCAATAAGAATATTACATTTATTGTAAAGGGAACAATGGCAATATTATTTTCCATAAGATGAAGAGCCTTTTCCTGTGGCCATAACTTCCATTCAGAGACAACCGTGGTTTGGCAATATCTAATCTAAGACCTCTTTATGTTTGTGGAAATACATTTCTTAGCTTTATTTGTACTGTATTCACAAACACTGATGCAGAGCTTTTAAGCCTTTATAGGGTGGCTGTTTCTGGTTGGACAGTGAGTGTCTGTGCTTAACATTCTTGATTGGTCTGACTGCTATTCAAGGTATCTACCAGGAAAAGGCTACAACAATCCTACAGACCCTTGCATCATCTGGGATAAGACTGAATCACCAAACAGGCTGTGACCTGCTTCTCACCTTGGGATTGGTGCTAATGTTTCACTTCTAGTAAGACAAGAAGCAAAGGAGCATTGTATCCCAGCAGAGTGAAGCTGTGGTGAGAGCAAAGTTAGTAGAAGCCAGGCAGGAGCCAGTCATGTGACTCTCCTCTTTTCATAATTCTTGACAAGCTAATTCTTCGTTTTCAGTAAGTACTGCTTGATTTGTTTCAAACTTCAGAATATCTGCCTAAATACTTCATCCTTAAATTTTCAGGGTCTATGTATTAGTTTCCCCGACAATGTTTGGCAGTGCTCTGTACAAACTCAGACACCTTGAGTGACATATTTCCTGTAAAAGCACAACTGAAATTTCTCCAGTACCTTGCTGCACACAGGACAACTAGTTTGCGGTGACAAGCACTGTCTCCATAGTTGTAAACTGGATACTCCTGATACTGATTGATATTCTCACCCCAACTGTCTAATCAATATAAAAGGGTCTGTTGCCATGGATATGAACTTTCCCACTGTCTCAGTTACCAGCTTGGAGGGTATGGACATCCTGAGGCAATGTAGAAAATGCCTCATGTTTACTGACAACCAGTTAATTCTCAAACAAACTGATGACTCCCCAGACTCTGGAATAGATTACCCATACATGTCAAGCAGAGTGCCTCTTTGACCCTCTTCAAAAGGAACCTTGACAATTGGATGGGAGAAAGGAAATTCACCCCGGGGATCACGTCAGTCTCCCTGCTAGACAGGGGTCCAGGGAAATGAATAGTGTGGGAAGAAATAGCCAGGGAATTGTTATGGCTAGGGCTGATAGCCTAGTACCAACCTATGAACCTATATGGTATGTGAGAGATGTATTTACACAATGTCACTGGAAGCAAAGCTCTCACATAAAACTACTCCTAATGTCAATAAGGTTGTCAGTAGTAGACACACTGCCCTCATCACACACAATTCAAAGCAGACATATCAACCCACATATGCCGAGTTACTTAAATGTAACCTTCCTAAACCACAACAAAGACCTTCTAGTCGAAGTACACATAAGAAATACTCGCAGTTGCCCCAAATATGCTCTTTCAAAACAGCACCCAAATCAACATATAGAGCTACATCTCATGGAGCCTCTACCATTAAGCTGATAAGGCAAGCTACCAGACAATCCAACAAGGCAAGCTACCAGACAATCCAACATTCTAGTCATTGGAGACTCTGTCATGAGACACACTGATGACCCTCTTACCAGGCTGAGTAAGGAGAAAGTCATGGTGAGTTGCATATCAGGGGCTAGAATCTGCTACATTATGCATACACTCAGGTCAGTGGACCACAAGTAAAAATATGACTCAGTCATAGTCCATGTGGGAGTAAATGGCCTGAGATGTAAATCCCTAGACTATATGAGAGAGACATCATGGAGCTCTCAAAATATGCATCTCAGGTTGGTATGAGCATAGCACTGAGTAGCATTTTACCTTCTCCCAGGATGATGTCACAATATAAACAAAAGATGATTGACTTTAATAACTGGCTAAGTTTCTGGTATCATTCTAAAGGGGTGCAATATTTGTCAGCATGGAAGGAGGTCAACAGACCACACCGCTTTGCCAGGGACAATTTGTACCTCTCCCATTTAGGCTTTCAAATATAAGCTAAAATATTGTCTTCCCCATGGTGCCTTTTTTAGGCAATGCCAAACTGAAAGTACTTCCAACATAGCAAATCAAAACTAAGAAAATCTGAATTATTACTGCTGAATTCTAGGAGTCTAAACAAAAAACTCCACTCCCTAGAAGCTGTCTTCACCCTAGAGAATACTGACATCTGTACAGTCACTGATACATGGTTTAAAGCCACAGAGAGCACACCAACAGTGCAAGGTTATAATGCCTTCCACACATTTAGACCAGCTGCCTCACAGGTAAGGAAAAAAGGTGGAGATGTCTCTGTTTACATCAAAAAAAGAAATATACTTCAAGGCTGGTCCAACAGAACAATGCACTTGAGCTGCTCCATGTTCAAATCACTTTAGGCAAAATCTAATACTACTTCCTTGAAAGCTATGGGTCCCCCTCTATGACCATACCATACCATGTGTTTAAACTTATTAGAAACACTAACCATCCAACCCAATACCATATTCATGGGTGACTTTAATTACCCCACTATTAACTGGGAATCCAATATGACACCAGATTCCTGGATTTTGTAAACACAAACTCCATGGACTACATAGTCACTACACAAACTAGGGGTGCAAACATACTGGATCTGGTCTTCGCTATTATGGAAGAGTGCTGCACACTCACTACTGTAATGTTTTTCCTGGTAAGGTGAGACCACAAAATGGTCTCCTTTGAATTAAAAATAAAACCTGGACCCAAAGCTATACCTGGAATATTCAGGAACTACTCTCGGGATAATGTCCTGCTATTAAGTGATAACCTGGCAAAATTTCAAGCCCCCATAAACCCTGAGAACACGGCTGCCTATGCAGAACTGTTCACAGAAACTCTGTACAAGCATGTTAATAGCTACATAGAGGCAGCTGTACCCACCAGGAAGAAGTACAGAACTAACTCATAAAACAAGCCACCCTGGTGGAACCATACAATCAATAGGCTGTATAAAAGAAGGGAAAAATTATGGCAAAAATTAGGAGGTGCAGCACCCAGCAGGATAAAAGCACTCTCATCAAGCTAAAAAAAAAAACAACTCAGAAGACAAATCAAGTCTACCAAAGCCAAATCTGACTTGAGTTTGGACTCCCAGGCCAAGGACAACCACAAGGCATTCTTTGGCTATGTCCGCAGCCTCAAAGGCAATTTACAATTGTGTGCAGAGCTCAATGTAAATGAGTCACCTATACTGAACCAGAAGATATATAAACCTCTTGGCTCATAAATTCAGCTCCAGCTTTACCTCTCACTCCCTCTCAACCCTCCATCAGGAAATACCATTAAAAATTAAAAGAACACTGTCCAAGGCCAAGAATACAGCTTCTATGGGACGTGACAATATCACTTGGCTGTGTTCTACATGAACTACAGAGTGATCTGGCACCTCACCTGTGTGCCCTATTCAATCACAGCCTCACTTCAGGCTTTGTCCCTACTGAATGGGGCACTGCTACAGTTATCCCTCTCCACAAAGAAGGAGCGACTACAGACCCTGGGAACTATCACCTGATTAGCCTAATGAGTCTGATATGCAAAGCTATGGAATGCATCATCATGGACCTAATAAACAAGGATATAGGGAATCTCCAAATTCTGGATCTCACACAGTTTGATTTTGTGAAGGGTAGATCATGCCTACTCAACTTGGTCGACTTCTTTGAGTCAGTCACCAGAGCTGTGGATGAAGACAAGGTGGTTCATACAGCCTAACTTGATCTGGTCAAGGCCTTTGATACCATTCCCCACTCAGGAATCATAGAAAAACTCACTAAGCTAGGCATCACCCCCTGTATCATTAGGCGGGTTGCAAACTGGCTCACAGATAGAACCCACAGTATGAAAGTAGCCGACTCCAAGTCAGACTGCCGACTAGTCACAAGTCGACTCCCACAGTGTTCTGTCTTGGGTCCCCTCCTGTTTTGTATCTACTTCTCTGAAGTCCAGGGGAATGATAGGGAAACCCAGTTTTCCCCAGCATGCTAGTCAGGTCCCAACAGTGTAAGAGTAGGAATAGCTTGGTGCAAGCCTTGGAGTTAGCTGACATCATGGGGGCAGTGGGGGTTGTCAAGCATACTGGATTGGAGCCTTCTGGCTTAGGTTTGCTCCTAGCTTAGCACAGCTAAGCTAGGGGGTGTGTCTGAATCTGTCTAGCTCTCTTTACATTGTCTAAGCGGGTGTGTGTACCAGGCCAAGCACCAGGTTTTAAAGGAAGGAAAAAAAAGTTAAACCAGAAATAGCAGCACTGTGCACATTTGAGCACTCTTTTTGTGTGGCATGCCCCCGGGCTTAAACAGGAAGGCAATGGGAAGGGAAAACAGCAGTAGGAAGGTAATCAAGGTGAACTAACATAGCTGACAGGTGAAATGTATCAGAATCAGCCAATTACACAGGCAGCAGACCAGCCCAGCACAGAACACTACTAGAAACTATACAAACACCTTCCCCTCTGGTTTTTCCCATACTCTACACCACCGGTGTATACAAGTGGGGAACTTTTAACAAACAAACCTACAAAATAAGAGGGGCTGCAGCAGGCAACATAGAACAACATGTGCAAGAGGCTGAGGGTGGTGAGGATGTGAATGCTGCTGATCAACCCACAGTGAGGAGATGGAGAAGAGTGTACAGTCCCCTGGTAGCCTAACAGGGGTTACATGAGCTGGAGATAGTGGAGTGCTATAGGGTGGACAGGGACCTCCTACAGCAAATTGTTGCTCTGTGCCACCCACGCCTGACACACCATACTGACCAATGGGAACCCATCCCAGTGGATACCAAGGTATGTGTACACCTAGGAATACTAGCCACAGGTACCTCTCAAAGCTCAACTGGGGATATCATGGGGATCTCACAGGTAGTAGCATCCAGAGTATTCCACCAGTTCCTGGATGCCATGTCAGCACATGCCAGTGAGCACATATATTTCCTCAACACCTGTGAGGTGTTGGCCAGCAATATGCATCTCTTCCACCAAATAGCGGAATACCCTGAAGTAGTGGGTGCTACAGACTGCACACACATACATATCAAAGCACCACCTGGTGATTAGGTTGGGCCTACATCAACCACAGGGGCATCCCCTCCATCAACTGCCAGGTCATCTGTGATGCCCAGGGCATTATAATGAATGTGAGTGCTGGCTGCCCTGGAAGCTATCATGATTCCCACATTTGGCATCTGATGCAGCTGTACCAGAGATTTGCCAATGGGGACATTCCCTACTGTCACCTAGTGGGGGATGCTGGTTACACACTGGAGCCGTGGCTGATGACACCCATCAGAAATGCACACACACATGAACAAGAATGCCATAATGAGGCACACGCACAGACCAGACTTATAACAGGGCATGTGTTTGGGATGCTCAGGTCACGGTTCCAGTGTCTGGACACATCTTGTGGTGGCATGCAGTAGTCACCAGCTACATGTACCCAAATTGTTATGCTATGTGCAATGCTACACAATATGATCCTGTGAAAACAGCTGCAGCAGGAAGAGCACAGGGCAGGGCCACACAGCCCCCCACCAATGCCAAGGTCTGCATAATTACAGAGTGACTCGGAGGAGGAACAACCTGAGCCTGCCCCAGTAGGCAGATGGAGGCGTGTCTAGTAGGCCGAGGCCATGGCAAAGAGACAACACTAACACAGTAGTGACCCAGGGAATGACACCTCTCTCTGACTCGCGCATACAGTAAAACAGATGCCAAACATGACACTACCTGTGCTCAACCATGTATAGGGAGTGTACTATGCGCATCTGACATAGGCAGCCCTCCAGCACATTCCGCAAGTCTGGCACACTCATAAGGTAAGTCAATCAACCTACCAATTGCCAAATAGAGTAGAATGTGTCATTAGCTGTATCTATGGTATGGATGTGAGCATGCAAGGTAATTGGCTGGCTGAATGTAGACACTCATAGTGGCACCATGACATCTGTAACACATACTGGAGTCATCATAGTAGCCAATACTACACAGGGTGACAAAACCCACTGCAGGAAATGTGCTGGGTGACATGTGTGTCCATATGACTCACACATGTTAGTCAGGGAGGTTCACATAGATAAGATCTGTAGTACACTGGTATGCCTCTAGTCAGCATGATAGGTAAGAATACAGAATGAAATGGAGTACCTGACATACCAGTACAGTCATAGCAAATGTGTACAAGTGTCCGGCGTGCCCCCATCCTATGTAATAATGTAATAACAGTCAGTTGTGCCCCCAATCCTGTGTAGAAATGTAGAAGGTGTGCCCCCCATCCTATGTAAAAATGTAATAACAGTTAGGTGTTCCTCCCCAATCCTGTGTAGAAATGTAGAAATAGTCAGTTGTGCCCCCCTATCCTATGCATTAATGTAGTAACAGTCAATGCCAAATGATCAAAGGATACCCTGCAGAAACAGCATGCTACCTGTAGGTGTACAACACAATTGTCATCACTGCAGTACAAACTACCTGCAATCGATCCACACATTCAATACAGACAGGCATACTGGGAACGCTCACACACTTAGAGAAATGAAGGCAATGTCAGTCAACAACATACTGAAAGGTCATACTGGGCATGCTCACATACTTAAACACATGAAGGCCATGTCTGCAAATACCAGTGGACCAGACATATTTGACAGTCGCAGATGTTAGTGCAGACACTCCTCAGTATGCACCACTCATGCCTTGCGCAAACAGTGGATAGGAATACAGACATATATGTAAGGACAACACAATATAATAAGCCAAAGGTAGACGTACATAGATGTGTGGGAGACGGTGACTGTGACAAGGAGCCATCCAGGCCTATTCCACCCAGCATACAGCCAAAGGACCCCAACCACATGAGGTTCAGATGTCACTCACTGCAGATGCTAGGCACCTGTATCTGTCAGCATTGCAGACTATGTGGTGCACGTGCTAGCTGTACAACATTACTGTACAAGGAAGTAGTCATCTAGCAGCTGTATACACATACTTGTGAAATATGACCCTGTGTGTGCCTGCATGTAGTGTGTGTCAACCTCTAGATGAATGGGTTATGGCCCATGCACACACAATGCCCTCCCCATAGCCCTATTATGACAAGCCTGCTGAGATCATCCACTGTGAAATACACCTTTGGGAGAATTGTAGCCCAGTAATCTCTGTGGTGCGTCCCATAACTGAGTACTGCTGTAGTGTGATAAACTAGTTAGGTAGGAGTTCCAATCCCAGACATGGCAACTGTGTGTGTTTGTGTGTGTGTCTGTCTGTGTAGAGCGCAGTGCTTTTTAGGGTAGTCACACTCCCTACAATTGAAATGCTCTACTTTGGTAAGGCTGCTGATGTCATCCACCTAGAAATACATCTCTGGGAAAGCTGTTGCTCAGTTATCTCTGTAGTGTGTGCCATAACAGCATACTGCTCTAGTGTGATAGAATAGTATGGTTGGAGTTCTAATCCCAGACTTGCCAAATGTGTGTGTGTGTGTGTGTGTGTGTGTGTGTGTGTGTGTGTGTGTGTGTGTGTGTGTGTGTGTGTGTGTGTGTGTGTGTGTGTGTGTGTGTGTGTGTGTAGACAGCAATGCTTTTTAGGGTAGTCACACTCCCTACAATTCAAATGCTCTACTTTGGCCAAGCTGCTGATGTCATCCACCTAGAAATACACCTCTGGGAATATTGTAGCCCAGTAGTCTCCATAGCATGCCCTATAATGGCATACTGCTATAGTTTGTTAAATTTGTTAGGTAGAATTTCTAATCCCAGACTTGGTAAGTGTGTTTGTGTCTGTCTGTGTAGAGAGCAATGTTTCTAGGGGAGTCACACACCCTACAATTCAAATGCTCTACTTTGGCAAGGCTGCTGATGTCATCCACCTAGAAATACACCTCTGTGAAGGCTGTAGCCCAGTCATCTCTGTAGCGTGTTCCATAACTGTGTACTGCTGTAGTGTGATATAGAACTCTGGTAGGGTTCTACTCCCACCCATGGCAGTTCTGCATGTTTTGTGTGTGTTTCAATGTCTGTGTAGGGAACAATGCATTTTAGGCTAGTCACACTCAGTACATTTCAAATGCCCTACTTTGGCAATCCTGCTGATGTCATTCACTGTGAAATACACCTTTGGGGAAGGAACTCTCCAATAATCCCCGTGGTGCATCCTGTAACAGCTTCATGCTGTAGTGTGATATAGACCTCTATTAGGGGTTCTATACCCACACATGTCGGATGTGGATGTTTTGTGTGTGTCAATGTCTGTGTAGGGAACAATGCATTTTAGCCTAGCCACACTCACTACAATTTGAATGTCCTACTTTGACAATCCTGCTGATGTCATCCAATGTAAAATACACCTTTGGGGAAAGAGTTCTCCAGTAATCCCTTTGGTACATCCTATAACAACTTCATGCTGTAGTGTGATATAGACCTCTGTTAGGTGTTCTATACCCACACATGTCTGAAGAGGATGTTTTGTGTGTGTCAATGTCTGCGTAGGAAACAATGCATTTTAGCCTAGCCACACTCACTACAATTCCAATGCCCTACTTGGGATATCCTGCTGATGTCATTCAATGTGAAATACCCCTTTGGGGAAGGAGTACTCCAGTAATCTCCGTGGCGCGTACTATAATTGCATAGTGCTATAGTGTAATAAACTAGTAAGGTAGGAGTTCTAATCCCAGACATGACAGGTGTGTGTGTGTCTTTGTTTGTAACTTGTATCCTGTGTGGAGGTGGGAATGAGTGTGTAACAACTGGGCCCAATGTGGAGCAGGATTTGCAAATTTCTTATATGGTGGCCCTAGTATACAGATGTCCACCATACAGGGATAACAGATGTGAAATAGCCAAGAGGCTGGGGTGCAAGTCCATACCAATATATATGACATCAAGGCCAGGCAAACAAAGTTAGCAATCCCAGTATTACCCAGAGAACACTTTCAACCCATGTCTCAAACACACACACACTTGCCTAGGCAACAGACATTATGTTGGTAGTACACTGCATATTACCCACTGATAGTAACTATGGAGTGATTGCAGTGGCCTACAGAGGGCATGGCACCATGTCCATCTGTCCAATAGGCATGTACATGCAGACAGTGCACCTTCCCCATGTTCCCCACTGGACACCTGCAACACCTGTGGTGCCATCAAATGTGACCCACAAAGGACATATTATGCCTGAAAACATGCCCTGTATGGACAGATGTCACTCCCACCAGGGAATGCCATTAGCATACTATCAATGTAGGTGCAGGTTAAACCTGCTGTCCATTATCAGTTCCCACAACATGAGGCTAGGACTGCCACATCTGATGATAATCTGTATACACAACATGGGCCAGACACCCCAGGTACAGTTCCACATGTCACTGTACATGCATGTGGGAGGTGTGCACATCACAGACACCGTCCATGTCATGGACTAAGGAACACATACATGGCAAGCAATGCACAGCATTGGCCACATGCAACAGTCACCCAGGTGACTGGATGGTGAATACAATACCCACCTGTGTGGGCAAATCCAGAAACTACACCCCTCAGCCACAATGCAGATCATTGTCATGTTGCCTGATGCCAAGGTATACCCATCACCTAGCCTTGTATAGCCATCTAGCACAGTCGACCACCGCACACCCGAGAAGCAATGCACCCATGCATGTCAGTACTGGCACCCTGTGTGTGTGTGTGTGTGTGTGTGTGTGTGTGTGTGTGTGTGTGTGTGTGTGTGTGTGTGCGTGTGTGTGTGCGTGTATGTATGTGTGTGTGTGTGTGTGTGTGTGTGTGTGTGTGTGTGTGTGTGTGTGTGTGTTCTGAAGCATGCTGTCTGAAGTCAGACAACTCTCCATACCCTTTGCCCATATAACCTCTGTATGACCCTGTGGTGCATGTGATACCTGCACAGTAATGTGTTGAGGCAATCTCACTAGTGATGAGTTCTATTCCTGGCCCTGCCAAGTGTGTCAATGTGTGTACATCCCTGTGAGAGTGTGGCTGTGTTGACGCTGGCACCTGTTCAAGTGGACAGGCACGTGTACTACACCTACCGTATAGCTGCCATATCCCTGCTACATATGTCATGCACCATCACATATATGTTCTGAGGGCTCCTCATCATGTAACCTCTGTGGCGCATCCAATAACTGCATAGAAATGTGATAGCACTACATAGCTGTCAGGAGTTTGATACCCTGTGCTGGTAGGTGTTTGACACAAACATGCTTGTTTTACTCTCCCACCCCTCCCCGACTTGTTTTTACTTCTGTCTGCCTTGTTTTTGCTTCTGTCTGCCTCTCTCACTCCCTCTGTGGTGGATGTGGAGACCTACACCTGCTTTGCTTAGGCAGCAGCATGTGTATTTTAAGTGATGCTCATGATCAGCTGATGGCCTCTGCACGAATTGTAGCCCTCCTCTTAATTGCATGTGGAACAGTTGTGGTAACATTCCCATAGCTAATTGCATGGAAACACACTCTAATATCTAGGAACAGCATGTTGGTGTTGGGCCTTTTCATTCACTGTGAGCAGGAACTCGATCTGTTTGTCAAACAGCATCTCAGATGGATTGGGAATTTACCTCTAACAACATACACTGTGGAAACAGAGCAACACACAGTAGGGGGATGTGCCTGACCTGACTACAGACTGTAAGTTCTGCTATACTGCAATTGCAGTAACGTTGGTTTAACAGGGTGTGTGTGTGGATATGGCTGTCCTACATGTTTTAATACCTGCCATGTTATCTGTAGGGTCATCTGCAGACTGGGCAGTGTGTGGTGCCTTTGGCTTCATGTGTTACCCACAGAGCATCTATCTGTGAACTGCATAAGGTAGTGTGAGGATTGCAGTCTGTAGATGGTGAAAGCTGTGACAGGTACTGACTTCATATCCCTCATAGGACATATGTTGCAACAAACCCTGTTACAACAGTAAATATATGAGGTTATCACAGCAACATGTCAATACTGGCCCTGTGTATGTGCTTCCAGCCACAACTCTGTCAATCTTTGTACATATGTCATGCATTAAGAGGTGCATGTGTGCTATACACCATAATTAGTAACATCATATCTGATAACAAGCCAGTGAGATATCAGACTGCTACACATGTTATGTACACTAGGGGCTATATTTGATGACATAACCTGGACATTCTTTGGTTATGTGTATAGTACTGAGGTCTGTGTACTTATGGTGAATGTCGACAGTGTGTATATTTTTAATATGTACTTTGGCCTGTGTACAGACTGTGGAAGATGTCAATGTTCTTGATCCAGTCCTATCTGATGTTACATGCTGCTCCACTGTATGTTACTGTATCGGCTTACATGTTTTGTAGGGCCATACACACACATGTCCCCTAACACAGACAGGCATCAGACCACACTGTGTAGTCGCCCAGTATATGTAGGGTTAGTGTGTGAGTGGCACATATGAGGATGGTGTTGAACAGATAATCAATATACGGTAATATTATGCTAGCTTACCATATGTGGCTGTGCTCACAATGGTTGTGGTTATGCACTTTCACACAGTTGTATCTTACCCCATGCTGTGACATGCCTGTAGAGCCTGCTATATATGCAGGTAGATGTGTATTCCCCCCATAGGAAAAGTAAGCCAGTTTTGAGCCAGTCTGCCTGTAGCATGCACAGTGCTTTTTTACTTGCCTAGCAGCTTAGTGTACTTACCCAGTGAGATTTCATGTCCAGATACTTGCCAGATGTACTGCTGCAGGGCTTCCCTTAACAGTCATGTATGTCAGACAGAGCAGTGGGATGCTGTACAGATGTATGTCAATATCTAGTGGGTAGTATGTGGCCATGGCACCTCTGTGCCAGTGGTTATTATGTGTCAGGACAGACAGGGGTGTGTGAATGCATAACCTATGGGGGCAAAAGTATACCAGTCGTTACATGTTATACCCATCTACATGGCTGTTAACATCCACATTGTCAGGCTTGGTCCACATGTTTTGCACTAAGGAGTTCTGTGTATACCTTTGGACTGTCCAGAGTGGGTCAGAATGTCCACATATATTGGACAGTATATCTGCTGTAGTCAACAGGAGCATTATGTGCTAGTAACAGTACTGTACTATGATGTCCTTAGAATGTCTGTCAGTAGCCAATGGTACACATGTTAAAAGCAGATCTGATCTCCCACACACACCATGTCTGTGAAGGCAATCCCTATGACAGTAGCAGTAGTCTACTACTATACCTGCTATACATACCTGACATTCCCTTGAACTATGAAGTTGGGACTATAGGGGATGAGGTAGAGCTACACTCCATGTTCAGGACATATGGTGAAAATATTTGTATATATAATTATACAGATATCTATACAGATATATATATATACACATATACATATCTACATATATAGATGGGTATGTATATGTACATAGATATACATATACACACCCAGATATATACATATACAGAGCCATATATGTCTACACATATACAGATAGTGATACATATACATATGGATATCTGCATATATATTGACAGTAGTAGATATATCAGAATAGATATGTATGCACATATAGTTATAGATATCTACATATATACCAACATAACTAGGCATATCTGTACACATAGGATGTGCATACATATCTAGCTATATAGACATATATCTATATATACATATGCATATATCTATATATATATATATATATACACATATCTATATATACATACATATATATATATATATATATATATATATATATATATATATATATATATATATATGTGTGTGTGTGTGTGTGTGTGTGTGTGTGTGTGTACATACGAAGAGATGTACACATGGCCATATATATGTAGCACTATACAGATGTGTATACAGCCATATGTTCATAGGTTCATAGGTAGGTACTAGGCTATCAGCCCTGGGGCCTATACAAGCCCAGCCAAAAAGGTACCCTGGCTTTGGCCACCCAAGAAAATATGTATGAGTATACATGTGTATGTACATGTAGACATATATAGATCTATTATATGTATACGACCATATTCCTGTCATGAGTAAACGTCACGGTTGTGTACACCCTACCACATGTATCTCACCATATGTATCTGCTATGTGCACATTATGATAAAACAACATATGTGATGCAACAGTCATATTAATAACAATGACTGCACAATTTAGGAACTGCAGGCAAATGTTCAATACTACTGAATATGTGTATTGACAGCTATATTGGTAAAACAGCAGCACTCTTCACAGTGGTCATGGTGTAGTGGGTAAGTGCTGTGACTTCAGTGTAAAGGGTTCTGAGTTCAAGACCTGCAAGGGCTGTTCATTTTGTTGCTGCACAGAACAAGGACTGTCAGATACAGAATGATTAAGGAAGTTTAGAGCAGCTTTAAGCACGTTTGTTTGGGTTGGCAATATTGCAGTAATGTTGATACTTGCTAAGTATAGCTTAGCCCTGGTTAGCAGGACACACAACCCAGTCTGATAACCTGTAATAAGTGTATGTAATGCCATGTACAATATATGCACCTATGTGCTGTCATTACAGTAGCAAGGGGAGTGAGTGTCATGTGTGGGACACAGACATATATGAGGCCTGTACAGCACTGTTATCCATGTGAATGTGTTACATACAGGTGTAGTAAGCCAGGGTTCATGCTGTCACACTGGCATGTAGTGTATCATGGCAGTACTACTGTTGACAGTGCTAACCCAGGCAATAGCAGAGTGCTTAATGTAGTACTGACAACAGGCACACCTGCGAGCATGGCTGGACACTGAGGCCTCCCTGTTGTATCCCTGGTATGTGAGCTGTGTCACAGTATATACCCCTATACCCCTTACTGGGTAATGATCCATCATGAAGAATGTAACTGTGTAGGGCAGACCGACCATATACTGACAAATGCAGATGGCCCATGCTAGAATATCCCTGCCAGGAATAGTGACTGCTGTAGTACACATAACAATAGGTGCAACAAACCGTCATGATACTGTCATGCACACATATGCACCCACAGAGTGTATGCATTGCCGTCAGCATCTGCACACCTAACACATTTCTTAGACATTGCATGTGAATGTACAGGGCATATGTCACATATCAGACTCATGTACTGTTAATATATGCAGTGATGTGGTCCCATGGCAGATTAAGGAAGAGTGTGTCATATCAATAAGGGTGTGTACACTTCCCATAGCCATGGTAAAGTCTGACGGTTGTCAGTGTAATTGTATCGTATTGGTCATACATGCACCGCTGATGTTAAGATCTGTAAACCAGACCAGGCATTCACAAATGATATCTGTCCACCTATCATCCCAGGTATGTGTCGCTCAAACACATCGGGGCTGTGAGCATTAGAGCAGGCATAACTGACACAGTAATACACATTCAACAATGGTTTGTACACCTGTGTGGTTTGGTGCACAGTACATGGCAGGGTGCAGAACAGGTGCACAGCAATACTGTGTACATGGGTGCAATATCTTCCAGGGGAAGGGGCATAAGGGGCATAACCTACTAACACAGCCCAAGCATCACACACATGTATACTGTTGCTAGCATGGATTGACTATAGCTGCACTGCATGCTGTTGAGTACCATATGTTATGCATGTTGACATATGGGTAGTGGGAGGTCTGTGTGTACTATCTTTGTGCAACCTCACCTGTAGGTGTGTGTGTGTATGTGTGTGTGTGTGTGTGTGTGTGTGGGGGGGGTTATTTTGTCTGTAAGTGCAATCTGGTAGAGTGGAGTGGGGTTGATGCATGTAGGATATGTATGTGCATGTATGTGTGTTTGTGTGGATGTCCATGTATGCACATGTGTGATTGTGGGGCTGTTCATATGGTAGTACTTCCCTTTGGGATCATGCAGTACATGGACATGGGCTGACACATGAGACACCAGGAATACTTGTCTGATATGTAATCACAGGACAGCTGATAGTATAATAAGGTCTGTAGCATGGAACATGCATTGGGAGGGGGAGTCAACATAAGGTATACCTTTAATATTGCAATCAGCAGAGAGGTGAATGGCTACCCACATATGCAGCACTACAGATGCATTTGGGAATTATTAGACAACATCAGGGAGTCTATCCATATATTACTGTTGTCCACATGATAAGTTGATTGACCATCAGATCTGGCATGTACTGAGCAATAGTTACATATGAAACTCCAGTGCGTGACATTATGGAGTGATCGTAGCAGCCCCTAACATATAGGGGCCATGCTCACGATGTCCAGACATACCCAGGGTGAACACTGTATGACAGCAGTGAGGCCATGTAAAACCTACTCCACTCAAGTCTTGTGTTGTGATCACTTGTCTAGGCATTTAGAGGAATGATACATTAATGAGTGGTATTAATGTGTGTATGTTACCAAGTGTGATGCAGGATGGGGAACTTATGTGAATAAATGTGGACTACCTGTAAAACAGGGATAGGTAGGTATTAAGGTAGAATGTCAGAGTGTGTGTGTGTGTGTGTGTGTGTGTGTGTGTGTGTGTGTGTGTGTTTGTGTATGTGTGCTGTACAGGTCTTAGAGTGCGTTTCTTGTTTTCCTCCACAGGTGGCGAGGTGGGTCAGAGTCCCTCCTGCATGCAATCTGATGTTGGTGTCCATACAGACACAGAAGATGATGATAGTACTGTTGAGGCACAGGCGGGGTTGTCAGAGGCCGAAACTGCACCATTGTTTGACATCCCCCTCTTAGTCACCCCAACCCCGCACACAGTTACAGTGCTTATACATACCCCATCACCAGTGGTCATAGCAGTGGGACAGTTGGCGGTTGGTGACAGTGCACAGGAGAGTGTGGTTTCTATGCCTAATGTGTCTGGTTACAGCAGGCATAGCTGGATGTCCAGCAGTGCACCACAAAGGCAGATGTACCGGGGTGCTCATGGTAGGGCCACTGGTCATCATGCCCCTGGCAGAAGTGCCACAACTGGTACCACCAGGCCCATGTTTCAGACTGTCATGGGGGTGCAGGCATGTATGGAACTGTACACCAGACAGGGCCTGAGGCTGCAGAGGGCTGACCTCTCATTTGCAAGTGACAACTTCCATGAACTTTCTGGTGCACTCCATGAGTATGCCGAGATCATGGATAGATGGTTGGGTGAGATGGTGGGCCTCATCGACCATGGTTTGCCCATGCTTGAACATATGGTGAGAGTGCGGCAACAGCCGCGTGGTTGTAGGCCAGCAACACCAACAGCTGGCTGTCAACGTGGACATGCTAGGACACCAAGGCACTCCCATAGTGGCAGTACCAGCCCCAGCACTGCAGGGGGGAGGCACTGTCCACACCACACCACACAAGGCCATGTGGATGTGTCCCTGGCCAGTCCCAGGAGGGACCTGGTTCCAGCGGACATCTGTCATCATCAGGGGAGAGTAGTACATCAAGGCCTGTACCTGGATGTTCCCATGGAACCCCTGGCAGGCACAGTCTGTGTGTCCATGTCCGGAGGTGGTGAACTGCGCACCCTGCCAAGCATGGTCTGCAGCTGTCCAAGAAACACTTGTATAGGGCAGCCACATGGCAGAACTGTGTGCATGCATACCCACACACTATATGAACACATCTAGGGCAACCCCATACCTACACACACCAAATCACCACACGCATTTCAACTAAATACACCCCTCACCCACACAAATGGTGTCAAATGTATGGCCCACCCATGGTCTCTGGCAAACCAGCAACACACCCTGTGCATATGATGATACCTGTGCCACATCCCTGTCATCCATAACATCAATGCAGGGACAGGCTAATATGGTTTTGATGCACACAGTGACTGTAACCACAGTGTACCAATTGCTGTGTAACATGTTGTCAGGCATAATGTTTAATGCATATATGACAGGTAATGTAGCTGTCCAGCCATGATGCTTTATAGCTGCGTGATTGTGGTCTCCATTATGTTATCCATTTGTGTTGTAGGTGTACATGTGTCAGCAGGAGGATGGTCTGCAGTCATATTCCACAAGAGGTATGGCACTGTGGTGACACCATGGCTGTGACATATCCTGGGTACAGTGCTATCTTCTCTCACAAAGAACGAGGAAACACAGTACTGAGCGACTGCCAGAACTTTAATTAAACATAAAAGTGCAGGATTTGAACATAAAAATCCGTAGTACATAAAACATAGAGTTAAGCGCTTTCACCTAATCCATCATAGGCTTCTTCAGAACTCATTCAAACTTTTTACTAGTCCATCTTAAATAAACTTTTTGGCGCCAAATTAACAAAATCAGCTCGGATTTAAAGTGCCGATGTCATTAAAATTTGTTTCAAATAAAATACATAAACTAGTTAATACAATTTCACATTCTCAATGTGTTACTTCATTCTACAGTTGTAAACATAAATAAATATTGTTTGTTGTTTAGAATTAAAATCTATGATTGCCCTCAAATATTACAACGTGTTATAATGCGTTCTATTGATAATCTCAGTGAAAATCTGTGTGCACTTTTTTACCTAATAATAAAGTTCTGTGTGCACTTTTTGCCTAATAATAAAAATAAAGATCTGTGTGCACTTTTTACCTACTAATAAAAATGACTGATTCTGATGTGCTGATGTGACAACTTGAACAGTGTGAAAATGAGTGTTTTAATATATTGTGTATTGAAAAATATAAAAATTGAATATTAAATACTAAATGTTAAATAATTAAATCTAAGAATATATAATAATAATGCACTACTCTACGCTTTAAAAAATACTCTTTGAAAAATACACTTTAAAAAATACACTTTAAAAATATTCACTCTAAAAAATACACTTTAACAAATACAATACTCAACACTTTATGGTAAAAAAACATTTCAACTCTGTTTTAACTCTGTTTTAGTTGTCTCTATACAAGCCCTGAAATGTGTAAAATTGAATTCATAATTAACCAAAGTGAACTATGTAACAATTGATTAAAATTTTGTTACAACATATAGTGAATATACTTAATTCATGTTTTGTTTATAAACAAAAATTCTTTAGATAAATATGTTGATATACTGATATATTTAATGTAAGTTAATGTAAAAAATATTAATATAAAAATGTTAATATAAAAAATATTATTATGACCTATCAAATATTAAAAACTATTGTGTATATAAACTATTATATGTAAAAACTGTTGTGGAAAATGATTTCATAAAATGTAATACCAATGTTGGTGTGTGCTAACTTTGACCTGATGCCTTACCCCAATAAGGGTTTAATAGCAATAGAGTCGTTTAATCCTGGAATAGTTGCAGCATCTGTGTATAATTGCCACCAAACTTCTCTATAACTCAATCGTCCTTTTTTATTACCCCCCTTCCAATCACCAGTAATATGTTCAATAATAGCAAACAAACAGCAAATATCCTGGGTACAGATGAACACATGTCACAGGTTTGTATAACAGTTATTGCCTCTGCCACATGGACAGGTGACCCACTGGGACATGTATAATCAACAACCTGATGTAGATCCATCCACATACATGCACACTCTTACCTGGCAACACTGGGACTAGACCCCTACCTTGGTATGTAGAGCCACAAACGTGTGCAGCTTTCATTGCACACCCCACACAGCGTTTAGGGTGAGGTGTGTTCCAGGTTACATGTTACATGCAGAACATCCCCAGACATATACAGTATGGTAATGGAGGATGTAATGGTTATATATGGACAATACATAGTGTGAAATGCCATCATATACACATTAACAGACACATAACAGGCAGACAAACATCCAAGAGACCTGGGCCTATTGGTGCTAACTAACGTGTCAGTGTGTCCAATTTGTTACAGGTGGGCTACACACAGCACATGCATAACCAAGCTGGATTGTGGTATCAGTTACCTGTATGGTTGATAGTGGCAGTGCTCACCATACAGTGGTACATGGGACATATACCGGGTGTACCATGGTGTAATGACAGTGTACAGAGCACCCACATCCCACAGTGGATATTGTACTCAGTGGAACCCATGATGACACTCTGACCTTCCCACCATCACACATTGCCCACGACTGTGATACAACCCATTGTAAATCCCAACAGTGGTACTACAGGGATATGCATCTAATGCACATGCCACAGGCATAGTAGGGTATTGCATTGTCATGTCTCACCTATAGGCAGCAACAACACTATCCGTACTACTGTGTGGCAATGCGTATTGTGATAAGAGTATGTGTCCTCGGAATGGTCTACCCTACAGATATACAGACATGCACACATACACACACTTGCCAGAACTCAATGGGTATCCCATGCCTATTGACCCATTTGTACAACACTGTTGTGCTGGTACTGCAAGGCTCATGTAGCCATTAGGGAGAGGAGCATAACAGGGTACATGTAATGTCTGACACGGCAGCAGCCACATCTTACTATGGCAATGGGTGTTGCGGTGGTTGTGAAGGCCATCATGGTATTCCAAACTACAGGTGTACTAACACACAGACACTGCTATCCTCTATAATGTACATGTACACATGTGTCAGTACTGGGGTGCATCGCTGCAGGTGGTCATAGGTGTGTACTTGGCTATTGTCCATGGAGAGATGGGTAGTGTAGGGGATGTGTGTATAGTGGTATCATGCCACCTGCCATGTGCCAGCAGGCAATCTATTGACAGACACCACTATGGTGACCCTCAGCATGAGAGTGACGTGCATCAGCCAATCCTCTGGGTGTCTCCTGCAAATGGCCACTGAGGTGATCCAGTTGCCATGCATGTAACATGTATTACAACACATGGTTAGTGTCTGTGATGGAGTCCTGTACCCATGCATGTTCTGTTGACTGTGGTAGTATAGTGGAGGTACCCATGGCATGTGGTGAATAAAGGGTGTTGTCTCCTATATGTGCCAGTTATAACACAGTTGGGCAGACATGTTAGTGCCAGTCAAGCATAGGTTGCCTGTACGTATCCAAGCTGCATACCTGCCATCTGCACTTCTGTACAAGGACTGACAAACATCATCTTGGCAAGTAGCTATGCATTAGGATGAATGTGTCAACAGATGGACGTCTGACACCAATATGTATGCCATTACTACATGTTGGAGGTCCTCACTAACATGTGCTGTACAGACAGTAGTCTACAGTTACATTCCACATGTCAGATCATTATCCAGTAGGGGATATATACTGTGACACAGCTCACACACCAGGAACTTGACATTGAGGCCTCAGAGTCCAGCTATGTCTGCAGGTGTGCTTGTTGTCAGTACTACATTTAGCAATCTACTCTTGCCTGCGAAAGCACTGTCAACAGTAGTACCGCCATGATAAACTACATGCCAGTGTGACAGCACGTAACCTGGATTACTACCCTTGTGTGTACCACATTCACATGGATAACAGTGCTGTACAGGTTTTATATGCTTGAGTGTCCCAGACAAGACACTCCCTTGCTACTATTATGACAGCACATAGACGCATGTCTTGTACATGGCATTACATACACTTATTACAGATGTCATTACCCTGCTATGGTATCAGACAGGGATGTGAGCACTGGTTACCAGGGCTGATCCATGCTTAGCAGGTGTCAACATTGCTGCAATATAACAGCTAAGTAGGTTTGCACACTGGTAAGCGAAGCCTACATGGTGTAACCGCTAGTACATTTAACCGTAGTTTAGCACTGCTTAGCTTCACGGAAGCCTGCACAAACACACTTAAAGCTGCTCAAAACTGCCTTAACCACTCTGTATCCAACAACCCTTGTTCTGCCCAGCAATAAAATATACACCCCTTGCAAGTCTTGAACCCTAAACACTATAGTCCCAACAGTTAATCACTACGCCTTGACAGCTGTAAAGACAGTTGTTTTTATCTGTCCCTTGGAGTTCACACACTGCTGTCACTATTGCTGTGGAGTTAGGGTTACGTCTGCCACAGTTCCTGAACCTGACTGTGGGTAGATGCAGCCATTCTTAGCATCCTTAGGATCCCTGCTGCAGTGCACTGTTGTGTCATGATGACACACCCTCCCCACCTTCAGCCTTTTTGCAGATGCTTGACAAGTATGGCCTTCACATGTGTGTCAGTTTATAGTGTCTCAAACACTGAGCACCACGTGTAACAGCCTAGTCCCAGCTAATAATGTGGAACACTGTATTATGTTATGCCACAGTTTAGATCTGTAACAGTTACCATAGTAATACTGGCATATACACTGTTGTAGCACTGTATAAGGGTGATGCTTCACACATGTCCCCACTGTAGGCAATGTGTCCCACCATTACGTTCATCCCTTTGGACACATTTTGCAATGACAGGATGTTAGTTATCTTGCAGGTGTCTGACATACCCTTCAGATATCACATCATGGTCACCATTATGATGCAGTGTATTTAACAGCAGCAATACATGAACATGTAGAGCATGCATTATGGGTAGGTGTGTTAGATGTGTACATCGAATATACCATAGCCATTACATGCCCGGTGTATTGCCAAGCATAAAGATAAACAATACTCACCAGCTGCAAGCTGCTGCCTTGGTGGTATAGCAGAATGACCTACATAAGAGTGTGAGAGATGTGATGTCAGTGGCCACAGCTGTGGCATTTCTACAGGGTGGGTGCAGCAATGCAGTACATCAACAGTACAAGTCCACAATACTACCACTTATACATATCTGTTGATTACTATTACGCAGCAACAGACTATATATATATATGACATCTCACATATGCATGATCTGCCTGTACAGATGCAGATGCATGCACAACAGTGGTCTACTGATGTACTCTGTGGCCTTACCCGCACGCTCCTCAGCCGGTGTGTGGGTAGCACCAACCTCCACAATGGTCTCTGACAGTTGTTGGGTGTGCAGCCAGGCAGGTGCCACGAGGCTGGCAAGGAGCTCCTCAACACTTGCCGGGAGGGATGGATGGTATGACCCACCCCTCTTGTGAGGTGATCCCCCGAACTGCAGCAGCACGCTGATGG
>NC_056733.1:1636465005-1636565005 GCF_019279795.1 Protopterus annectens
TTGCAGTCATCTGTGAACTTCTGTGTTAACCTGTACTTCAGAGAAGTATATACCAAACAGGAGAGGTCCCAGGACAGTACCCTGTGGTACTCCACTTGTCACTGCTTTGAGGTCAGATTTGGAGTCTGCAACTTTTACAGTGTGGGTTCTGTCAGTGAGCCAGTTGGCAACCCATCTTGTGATGTAGGGATTTATACCTAGTTTAGTGAGTTTAGCTAGAATTCCAGAATTGGGGATGGTGTCGAAAGCCTTGGCGAGGTCAAGATAGGCTGTGTGAACCACCTTACCCTCATCTATGGCTTTGGTGACTGCCTAAAGAAGTCAATCAGGTTCAGGAGGCATGATCTGCCTTTCACAAACCCGAACTGGGTGGGATCCAGAGTTTGGAGGTTACCAATGTCTTTGTTAATAAGTACCACAATGATACGTTCCATGGCCTTGTAGACCAGGCTTGTCAGGCTAATAGGTTGATAGTTCCTGGGATCAGTGGTGGCTCCTCCTTTGTGGAGTGGGATAACTGTTGCTGTGCACCATTCAGTGGGCACAAAGCCTGATGCGAGGCTATTATTGAACATCGTGTTTAAGTGAGGAGCCAGTTAGTTCTGAAGTTCATGTAAAACGCAGCCTGGGATGTTGTCTGGTCCCATGGATGCTGTGTTTTTGGCTTTAGGGAAGGTGTAGGGAAGGTCCATAGCTGCCCATTTCTTTTACAGTAACAGCTGTGCATATACACTGAATTTGGAGATAGATTTGGACACTCATACCCCTGAGAGAGGGGTGAGGCCAATAATAATATGTTGTTAAGCCAATTAGACCTGATTACATATGTCCAGTGGACACGTGTGAAATGGACAGCTATGTATGGGGCGAGATTTTTTTGGGGGAACAGATTGCCCTTTTTTTTCAGGTGAGAGTGGGATGTTGGGGAGGGATAGTAGGTATATTTGGGGAGGTAGGTTGGGTAGGTTAACAGACAAGACAAACAAGATGCATAAAGGGGTGGTATAACACCTTGATGGGAAGGGGTGTTGGAAAATCAGAAGCCCATGAGCCCCCTAGTGGAAACAGTGGGACTGAGGTCCCCACCCATGGGCAGTCACCACTACAACTTCACAGCCCCGAAGGTGGCTGTGCTGGGGACTGAGTAGAAGGGCCAGGCTGACTCTTAAGTTGCAACACACAGCCCTCAAGCTGGCAAAGCAGATCTCCGACCTCCCTGCTGAGCTCACTATGCACCACGAACCAGATCTGGTGATGGCTGACAGGTTCCTCCCAGCCCTTGAGGCAGTTCCACCCAAAGGTGGTGCAGGAACAATGGATGAGGATATCCCATGTTGGGCCTCAGACGTGTTGGTGCTTGGTGCCATGGTTACCTGAGGTGGGACAGGTGGGTCTGCCGGGACCGGCCTTCCCAAATGTGCTTATGGTGTTTATATTTTATCAACATATGTGGATTAGTAATAGTCAACACATTCCAGGATTAGGTATAACAGCATGCATAGATATTCCCATTAACACAAACACCAGATACGGAGCAGTTGCATAGCAAACAGAACACATACATATATGGGACCACAGTGGTCATTACAACAGCATGCAGGTACATTGACGGCAGCATGCCATCAATGTGGGAGTATTTCAACATAGCACATGTATAGAAACAAATTTAAATAATTATCAAACAATGGAACATGTGCCCCAACAGTAGAGTTAAGTCAGCACATACAAACTGAGTTGTGTACTTAGTTTATTGTTGAAAATAAACTAAGTACTAAAGCAATTATATTAACTAAGTACTAAAGCAATTATATAAGTCAGGTCTAAAAAAATTAAAAGCACTGCACCCTCACAAACTCCCCTTGAGTACCTTGTTCCCCATTGGCCCTTTTTTTCAATTATAAAGGAATTCCCAATACTATTCTAGCATGTCCAAAGGTCAGTTGTCAATCTCCTCTCCGGTCCAGCAGGTGAATCTGGGAATCTTGAGGCAATGTTACAGCTGCCTCATGTACACAGACAACCCTCTCCTCCTCCCAACAAATTCCAACACATGAGAGATGCAACCATATAGCCAAACTGGAGGCTAAGCTCTCTCAACTCAGTACTGGCGTAACCATGGGGACTGGGTTGTGGGGATTCACTATACACCAGTGGAATCTTGACAGTCAAGTGCTGTATGACATTACTGCTGGGATTGGGGTAGGGGGCATACTAACCACCAAGGCAGTAACATTACAGTACTTAAAGTATTACAGTAATCAGGGGGTTGGAGCACATATTAGCCACTGGCTGTACTAGATAAATGCCATAATGGCACTTCAACTTTTATATATGGATTTAGGGGTGGGATAGCCACAAGAAGGTAGACAGGTCAGGGACAAGAACAAAGACTGTGTTTTATGTGTGTGTGTGTGTGTGTGTGTGTGTGTGTGTGTGTGTGTGTGTGTGTGTGTGTGTGTGTGTGTGTGTTTTTGTTCTTGTGCTTGTGCATGTGTGAGTGTGAATAGGGGAGGGGAATGCCACTGGCTACACGTATAACAGTTTACTACTGCAACATGTAGGTCAGCAATAATCTGCATGTTGCAGTGTTAACTGTGATTCAGAGATGCACAAATTAGCTAATAATGTGGCATTACCTCAGTGTGGCTAATGTGTCTGTGAGTTGCAAAATATGGTATCATGGGAACAGATTTTTTTCTAACACAAGCCATACTGCTTGTGCTAGGCCCTATAATTAATTATCTCATGTTATTTTACACATTAAACTCAAAGTGGTGTCCTGTAAAACAATAATTAAACAAAAATAAAATAAAAAATGTATATTCCCCAGGATTCAGCAAGCTCTGCATGGCATGCAAGAATAGTGCAGGAGCTGCTGAAGGCAATATGGCCACCGAGAGATCCAGGAACAAACTCCTGGGATGTGCGCGAGCACTCCTGCACTATTCCTGCACGGATACAGCTTCTGTATGCTAATTACCCCATTTGCAGGTGAAAACCATACAAATGAAGTGAATTAGAGATCCAGGAAGCTGGCAGACATCCATGCAGGATTAGTGTAACCTGCAGAAATGTACTCGGTTAGTAACCAAGTATATTTCTGCAAACTACAAAACGGAGTCATGACAGCTCCAAATAAAGGGTGTATATAATGTGGAAAGCATGCCAATGGCCAAATAGATGGCCATTGGCATGGAAAACAGTTGAAAAATAAAAAAAAATAACTTTTTTTTTTTTGGCCGATTTCGGCTGTTTAAGCGTAGGGAAGTGGCACGCAAACAGGATCGGCCAGAAAATAAAAGTAAAACCTTGAAAAAATAATTTCCTGCAAAATCACAATTTTGCCATTATAGTCAAAGGCAGGCAGAAGACAACAAGGCCAGTGAAAAGTGGTTGCTAAGGGTGAAGGCTCAGTGTGCGACTTGTAACGAGGCATTAGCAGGTAATTCTATGCAAATGAGGGGAATGATACTGAATCACAGATTTCCCCTCATGGCTAGCCTGCACCCATCTGTGTAGGTGCAGGAAAACCATGGTGCAAGCCTAAGAATTAGCTGACATCATAGAGGGGTGTGTCAGGCATACTGTAATCTTATTGGAGCTCTGTAGCTCGGGTTTGCCCTTAGCTTAGCAGAGCTAAGGAAGGGGGTGTGTCGGAATCTGCCAAGCACACTTTACATTGTGTAAATGGGTGTGTGCACCATGCACTGGGTTTTAAAAAAAACAAGTAAACTAGGAAATAGTAGCTCTGTTCACATCTGAGCGCTGGGTTTGTGCCATGCACCTTGGAGCTTGAACAGGAAGGCAATGGGAAGGGAAAACAGCAGTAGGAAGGTAATCAAGGAGAACTAGCATAGCTGTCAGGTTAAATGTATCAGAATCAGCCAATTACACATGCAGCAGCCCAGCCCAGTCCAGAACACTACTATAAACTATGCAAAAACCTTTCCCTCTGTCTTTTCCCACAAACTCTAATCTGCTGGTGTACACAAATGGGGAAATGTTACCTAACAACAGCGACAAAATTATAGGGGCTGCAATTGCTCTCATAAATCAACATGTGGAAGAGGCTGAGGTTGGTGAGGATAAGAATGCTGACAACCAACCCACGGTGAGGAGAAGGAGAAGAGTGTACAGACCCAGTGTAACCTACCCTCCTGGAGCTGGAGATAGTGGAGCGCTATAGGATGGACAGGGACCTCCAACAGCAAATTGTTGAGCTGTGCCGGCCACGCCTCACACACAGAACCAACTGAGGGGAACACATCCCAGTGGATACCAAGGTATGTGTAGGCTTAAGAATACTAGCCACAGGTACCTTCCAAAGGCCAACTGGGGATATCATGGGGATCTCACAGGCATCAGCATCCAGGGTACTGCACCAGTTCCTGGATGCCATGTCAGCACATGCCGGTGAGCACATATATTTCCTCAACACCTGTGAGGCGTTGACCAGCAATATGCGTCTCTTCCACCAAATAGCAGAATAACCTGAGGTAGTGGGTGTTATAGACTGTATGCATATACACATCAAAGCACCACCCGGTGAGTGGGGTAGAGTCTACATAAGCATAGACCGCAAGGGCTTCCCCTCCATCAACTGCCAGGTCATGTGTGATGCCCAGGGCATTATAATGAATGTGTGTGCTGGCAGCTCTAGAAGCTATTATGACTCCCTCATCTGGCATATGATGCAGCTGTACCAGAGATTTGCCAATGGGGACATCCCATATGGCCACCTAGTGGGGGATGCTGGTTATGCACTGGAGCTGTGGCTTATGACACCCATCAGAAATGCACACACACACCCGAACAAGAACTCCATAATGAGAAACATGCACAGACCAGAATCATAATAGGACATGTGTTTGGGATGCTCAAGTCACAGTTCTGGTGCCTGGATATATCCGGTGTAGCCTTGCAGTACTCACCAGCTGCATGTACTGAAATTGTCATTGTATGTGCCATGCTAAACAATATGATCCTGCAGAAACAGCTGCAGCAGGAACAGCATGGAGCAGGGCCACACAGCCCCCCACCAAAGCCAAGGCCTGCAGAAGCACAGAGTGACTCGGAGGAGGAACAACCTGAGCCTGCCCCAGTAGGCAGAAGGAGGCATGTCCAGTATTCTCAGGCCTTGGCAAAGAGGCAATGAATAGCACATACACTTACACGGTAGGAACCCAGGGAATGACACCTCACTCCAACTCTCACATACAGTAAAAGGAAGTGTACTATGTGCATCAGACATAGTCAGCCCTCCAGCACCATCCTCAATACTGGCACAGCCACAAGGCAAGTCACACTCACTATCAATTGTTGAATGGAATAGTATCTTCTGCTACCTGTATCTATGGTATGGATGTGAGCATGTTACAGAATCAGGTGGCTGAATGGGATGCCGGCAGATAGTAGACACCTATATTGGCAGCATGAAATCCTTAACAAATACTGGTGTCAACATAGTAGGCAGTACTAGACAAGGTGACAAAAACCACTGCAGGACATGTGGTGGGCCAAATGTGTGTCCATAGGACACACACATGCATGTCAGTGAGGTTCACATACCCAACAACAGTCTCAGCCAGCAGGACAGGTGTAGACAAACACAAAGAAAGGCGGTGACAATGCCTCTGATTGATGGCTATGTAGAACAGCTCCCCTCCGGACCTGTACAGATAGACTGCAACAGGTCAGGCAGTGGAATGTTAATTCTGAAGGGTAAGAAGTCTGAAACTGAAATGTAGGTCAATAAAACCTAAGAACTGTAGTACCCTGATATGCCTCTAGTCTGCATGATAGGTCAGAATACCGAATGAAATGGAGTACCTGAAATACCAGTACAGTCATAGCAAATGTGTAGAGTTGTCAGATGTGCCCCCCCACAATCCTATGTAGAAATGTAGTAACATGTATGTGTAGGTATAATGACAGTGGAGCACAGATTACCTGAGCTGGCCAAAGTAGCAGGATAGATTTTAGCATGTGTACAATATGCAGGGCTGTGAGTGTTAGGTTGGTGTGTGTTGTATATTGTGTGAAAGTGGTCAGCATGTAGGCATGGCGGGTTGTGTCCTGGTGGCCAATGGCCAGTACTGTTGATGACAGGGCCAAGTTCTCACAACTGCAGTGCCAAACACAATGCATCCCAGCAAGACACATTCCAACAGTAATCCATACTTATTGTTCGGATGTAATATCTGTCACCATCTGAAAGATGGACATGGCATGAATGTGGGCCCAGACATACAAACAGTACACAGCAAATGTGTACAGTTGTCAGATCTGCCCCCCCCCACAATCCTATGTAGAAATGTAGTAACATGTATGTGTAGGTATAATGACAGTGGAGCACAGATTACCTGAGCTGGGGAGTCCATGAGATAGAATACATTGGCAGTACAGCTGAGACACAGGCCTTCGACAGAGGACAGTAGGGCATTTGGTAGTGATGCAGACCTTCTGTAGGATCACGTCAGGAGCCCTGTTGACAGAGGCCCAGGTTACTAATCTAATGGGGAGGCGTAAGCCATCACTCTGTGGCTAGGCTTATAAATGCCCATGGGCAGATAGCCTAGTACTTACCTATGAACCTATGAACCTATGAACCTATGAACAGATGGAAGTACCCTACCTAAACATGGAGTGTATAAAATGTTACTGTCAAATGGACATACCTTTGGAATTGTACATACAGGTTAGCAGCACATTAGTTGGCTGTGTATTATGGCATACTGATTTAGTCTGACTAAACACTGGCAGACCACAAAAGGTACAGGTATGAAGTACTGAGAAACTGCTGATGTCCCTGCACAAGCCAGCATAAGTGGAACACCCCACATAGATCTATGAGTCAGCTGCAAGTAGCTTCCATAGCACACATGCACACAGCTCATCCCACTATCAGCTACATGTATCTTACAGGTCTTATCCCTGCTGTTGGGAATGAGTACAATATGACCCCCACCTCTGTATAGGAATAGCCATAGAATGCAGCATGCTGAAGAGGTGTCTCATGCAGGTGTGTCCCTAGCTGTAATTAGCACCCTGCCAGCATCCACGCCAATGAATCAATAAGGACAGAAACTATTGATATTGACATTAACACCTTGCACACCTACCCTGTCACCCCAGGGGAATATAGTGGCTTGCAGCCTGGGACTGTAGGAGTGACACAATGCACTGGCCTGCTACAGATGGCCTGCATCACTATCAAATGCCCTACTGTCCTCTGTCAAAGGCCTGTGTCTCAGCTGTTCTGCCAATGTATGTTATCTCATGGACTCCCAAATAACAACATAATATAGTCCACAGAACCCAAATGCAAGGCCATGTTGACAAATCCCAGTAGCATGTCCACCATGTCCCACTGCATGAACTGTGGACAACTATAGGGATACTTATTAGATAACATTTGCATTATGTTCGGAAGAGAGTAGAATAACAGAGAGGGGGGGAGAAGCATGGACTCCATGGAGTGTGTGAAGTCTGAAACTCAGCTGTGTGCACATACTATCCCTACCTGCAAACACAAGAATAGGTGGCTACAAACCTGCTCATAAACCACAATGTGAAGGGGTAATGACCAGAAATATGAGCCCTGCCTCTGGGTAACCTGTGTGAATCTGTACAGCTATGAGGTATGGTCACAGCAGGATATGCCCATACTGTCACATCGATGGATGTACAAGTATGGGATCCTCAGCCACCACAGTACTAAGGAGATGAACCATTTACAAAGACCCATCAGCAAGTGTCTGCAGCTCCCCCCCAGAATGGCATGATTGTGTAACAATATGTAGGCTGCAGACCACAATACTGTACACAGCTTCATTCATCATTTGTTCCCCAGGAAATTACTGCAAGCAAATATGTATACCTGTCAGTAGTTGATGACATAAAACATCATAGTGTAAAACAGTACATGTGTTTGAATATCTCTGCTAACACCTAACCATGTAGCAGAAGCAGCACAGACACAGTTACTTACAGTAACCCACTATCCTTTGCCCATTGTGACCCCATATTGTCAACTGATCTACAGATATCCTGCAGAAACAGGTTGCTAGCTGTAGGTGTAGACCCCAAAAGCCTGCAATGGAGTACAACCTACCTGGAATGGACTCACATATTCAATAGAGAAGGTCATACATGGTCATGCTCCCACACTTAGAGAAACGAAGCCCATGTCTGACAAGAAAATACTGAAAGGTCATACTGGGCATGCTCCCACACTTACAGAAATGAAGCCCATGTTTGGCAACAGCAGTGGACTATACATATCTGACAGTCGCATATGTATGTGCACACACTCCACACTGCACACCAGTCATGCTTTGCACACACATCGGATAGGAATACACACATATATCCAAGGGCAACACAGTATAATAGGCCAAACTTAAACATACATAGATGTGTGGAAGAGAGTGACAGACAGTGACAAAGAGCTTTCCATCATGAGGCCTGTCCCACCCAGCACACATCCAATTGGTTACAACCACATGATATACAAATGTCAATCACTGTAGACATTTGCTTCTGGTATCCCTCAGCACTATAGTATCTATGGTGCTTGTGATAACTGTGTAACATGACTACATGTCAGTATTCATCTAGCAGTTGTATACACATTCCTGTTAAATGTAAACCTGTGTGTGACTGAGTGTTATGTGTGTGCTTCTAGATGAATGACTTATGGCCCATTCACACACACTGCACTCCCCATTGCTCTACTTTGGCAAGCCTGCTGATGTCATTCACCTTGAAATACACCTTTGGTGAACGAGTAACACTCTAAGCTTCGTGGCACATGCTATAACTATGTAATGCTATAGTGTGGTGTACTAGTTATGTAGGAGTTCTAATCCCAGACATGGCAACTGTGAGACTCTGTGTGTGTTTGTCATCAGTATTCTGTGTGGAGGTAGCTATGATTGTGTAATAACAGGACTCATTGTGGGGCAGGTTTTGCATATCTCTTATATGGAGGACTTATTATATGTCACAATGTCCACCTTACAAGGATAACAGATGCCAAACAGCAGAGAGGCTAGTGTAGACAATCCATACCCCTACATGTGACATTATGGATTGGGGAACAATATAGGCAACCCTTGTTTTTCCCAGAGAACACTCTCCACCCATGTCTCATACATAAACCCACTTGACTAGGCAACAACCACTTTGTTGGTAGTTCCCTGCATATTGCCCACAGATAGTAACTATGGTGTGATTGCATTGCCTACAGAGGACATGGCACCCTGTTCCATCCCTAAAATAGGCAAATAATTGCAAACAGTGGTCCTTTGCTATGTTCTCCACTGGATGCCTGCAACAACTGTAGAGTCAGCAAATGTAACCCACAAAAAATACCATGCCTTATACACATGCGTTGTATAGACAGATGCCACTAACACCAGTGAATACCTGTATCATGCTGTCAATGTAGGTGCAGGATCAACCTGAGTTCCATTGCCAGTTCTCACCACATGAGGTCAGGAATGCCACATCAGATTATAGCAATCTGTCCACACAACATGTCCCAGACACCCCAGGTACATTTCCACATGTCACAGAACATGCATGTGGGACATGTGCTCATCCCAGACACTTCCATGTTATGGAATATAGAACACATACATGGTAAGCATTGCACAGCACTGACCACCCACAATAGCAATCCAGATGACTGGATGGTGAATACAATACCCACCTGTGTGGACCAATCCAGAGACTACACCCCTGAGCAACACTGCAGATGACTGTCATGTGGCCTGGGGCCAAAGTATACTCTTTGCCTAGCCTTGTACAGCCTTGTGGCACAGCCAACCACTACACATCAGTGAAGCAATGAACCCATGCATGTCAGTATTGGTAAACCTGTGTCTGTGTGTGTGTGTATGTGTGTGTGTGTGTGTGTGTGTGTGTGTGTGTGTGTGTGTGTGTGTGTGTGTGTGTGTGTGTGTGTGGAGATTAATGATTTGGAAGCTATTCACACTCACTACACTTCCCATTGCCCTACTGAAGCATGCATTTTGATGTCAGTCACCTTGACATACCCTTTGCCTATATATCAGCCTGATAACCTCTGTGGTGCATGTGATACCTGAGTAATACTGTAGTGTAGTAAACAAGTTATCTAGGAAGTCTAATCCTGACCCTGTCAACTGTGATAATGTGTGTGAATTCATGTGAGAGTGTGGCTGTGTGGTTCTTGACACCTGCTTTTTTGGACAAGCAAATGTAGTACTCCTACCTTACCCCTCCTTTATAACTGCTGCTGATGTCACTCACCTTAAAATATACCTATGGACAACTCTCCAACATGTAAGCTCTGTGGAGCATGCAATAACTGCATAAAATATAATAGCAATACATAGTCAGGCAGGGGTTTGAAGTGTGTGACACAAACATGCCTAGTATTTACTATCCTATCCCCTTCCTTTCCTACTTTGTCTCTGTCTGTCTCTCTCACTCCCTCCCATTGGATGTAGAGAAGTACACCTGCTTTGCTTAGGCAGCAGCTTGTGTTTTGTAAGTGATGCTCATGATCAGCTGATGGCCTGTGCACAAATTGCTGTCCCCCACTAGCTGACTGCATGTGGAACAGCTGTGGTAACATTCTCATAGCCAATTGCATAGAAACACACTCCTATAACTAGGAACATCATGTGGGTGTTGACCCTTTTCATTCACTGTGAGCAGGACTCCATGTCGGTGTTTGGCAAACAGCAGCACAGAGGGTAGTGGGATATACCTCTTACAACATAAACTGTGGAGACAGGCCAACAAACAGGAGGGGGATGTTCCAGACATGAGTATACAATGTAAGTCTTGCTCTTCTACATTTGAAGTAATGTTGCTTTAACAGGGCTTGTGTGGATATGGCTGGTCTACATGATTTAATACCTGTCATGACAGTGTTATGTGGTTGAGGAAACCCCCACCTGTAGGGATATCTGCAGACTGGCCAGTGTTTGGAGTCTTATGTGTGTTGTGCTACTCACAGAAGACCTAGCTTTAGAAATGCAGTAGCATAGTCTGAGGATTGCAGTCAGTACATGGTGACAGCCATGACAGTTACTGACTTCATATCCCTCAGAAGACATATGTCACAACAAACCCTGTTACACCAGTAAATGTATAAGGTAACCACAGCAACATGTCAATATTGGCCCCGTGTTTCTGCCTCCAGCCACAACTCAGTCAACCTTTGTACATATGTCATGCAGTAAGATGTGCATATGTTCAGTACACCATTATTTACTGATCATACCTGATAACAAGCCAGTGAGATATCAGACTGCTAGACATGTTATATATAGTAGGGGTTATAGTTGAGGACAAAACCTGGACATTTTGTTGTAGTGTGTACAGTAGTGAGGTCTGTGTACTTATGGGTGATTGTCGACCGAGTGTGTATTGTGTATATGTACCTTGGCCTGTGTACAGAATGTGGTACATTTCACTGGTCTTGATCCTTTTCTATCTGATGTAGTATGCTGCTCCAGTGTATGGTACCCTATCGGCATACATGTAGGGCCAAACCCACACATGTCCCATACCACAGTCAGGCTTCGGAATACACTGGGTATTGGCCCAGCACATGTAGGGTTAGTGTGTGAGTGGCACATATGAGGATGGTGTTGATCAGACAGTCCGTATACTGTAATATTAAGCACACTTACCATATGTGGCTGTGGCTGTGTTCAGACTGGTTGTGGGTATGCAGTTCACACAGGTGACTGTTACTCCATGCTGTTACATGCCTGTAGAGCTGGCTATATTTGCAGGTACATGTGTAGTCCCCCATAAGACATGTAGGCCAGTATTGTGGCAGTTTGCCTGTAGTTTGCGCAGTGCTTTGTGACATGCCTAGCAGCTCAGTGTACTTATCCAGTGTGATGTTATGTCCAGATATTTGTCAGATGTACTGCTGCCCAGCCACTATAACTGTTGTGTATTTCTGAGAACGCAGTGAGATGCTGTACAGAAGTATGTCACTAACTAGTGGGTAGTATGTGGGCTTGTGACCTCTGCTCATCTGGTTATTACTTGTCAGGACAGACAGGGGTGTGTGAATGCATAAACTGTGTGAGCATATATATTTCAGTATTTACATGATATACCCATTTACTTGGCTGTTAACATCCACTTTGTCAGACTTGTCAGGGGTTCTGTGTATACCACTGGACTGACCAGAGTGTGCAGACTGTCCACATTTATTGGTCATATCTCTGCTGTATTCCACAGGACCATTACTGTGATATCTGTTGTACTGTACTGCGATGATCTTAGGATGTCTGTCAGTAACTGATGGCGTACATGTCAATATCAGATGTGACTTCCCACACACAACATTTCTGTTAAGACAACCCCTGTTACAGTAGCAACAGTCTACATTTATACCTGAAATACGTCCATATAGATATATACACATATACATATATACACATATATATATATATATATATATATATATATATATATATATATATATATATATATATATCCATATACCCGTATATGTCTACACATATACACACACATATATATGTATATATATATATATATATATATATATATATATATATATACATGTATATATATATACATGTATATATATACACATATATATATATATATATATATATATATATATATATATGATATACATGCATACGCATGCACACACACACACACACACACACACACACACACACACACACACACACACACACACATATATATATATATATATATATATACAGATAGATCTATATATGACCATATATATAACGCGATATACAGATGTATATAAATACATATATATGAATATATATGTGCATGTACATGTACACATATATCTATATACATCCTTGTTTTGTGTAAACATGACTGTTGTATATACTTTCCCAGATGTATCACCCCATATTTATCTGATATATGTATATTTAGATATAACAACATATGTGATTAAACAGTAATATCACTAACAAGTACTATGCTATTCTAGAAGTTATAGCAGTTGTTCAATACTAATCAGCATGTGTACTGACAGATATATTAGAAAGGCAACAACTGCATTCACAGCTGTGATGGCTTAGTGGTTAACTGCTGTGACTATAGTGTACAGGGCCCTGGGTTAAAGACCTGCAAGGGCTGGTGTTTTGTTGCTGGGCAGAACAAGGGCTTTTGGATACAGAGTGGTTAAGGCAGTTTTGAGCAGCTTTAAGTGGGTTTGCATGATGGTAAGTGCTGCTAATGTATAATTAAATGTACAGGCGCTTACACCATGTAGGCTTCACTTCCCAGTGCCAAACGAAAAACTGAAACAATTTACCACTGGTAAGCAACAAAGTCCACAGCAGAAAATTCACCAGACACCAGGGTAAAAACAAATGTTTTATTCCAACGTAGCGAGTCCAACAAACAACAGCTCTGATACAGAAGTCACATCCACGTCACATCAAGCGCTTTCACCCGGGCTCTCCCAAGCTTTGTCAAGATAAACCACATATGAATTGCTTCCATTTTAAATAAAACTGCTAATAACATAAAATAGAGCCACAAAACCTAGTGGTTGAATGATAGAATTCTCTTTTTCACAAATGTTATGTAAGGTAGCTTTAATTTTAAATTTAGCAATTTTTTTAATGATGCTAATGATCTAATTATGTTATTAGTGGTTTTATTTAAAATGGAAGCAATTCATATGTGGTTTATCTTGACAAAGCCTGGGAGAGCCCGGGTGAAAGCGCTTGATGTGACGTGGATGTGACTTCTTTATCAGAGCTGTTGTTTGTTGGACTCGCTACGTTGGAATAAAACATTTGTTTTTACCCTGGTGTCTGGTGAACTTTCTGCTGTGGACTTCACTTCCCAGTGCACAGATCTGGTTAGCATTTATATTGCAGCAATTCTGAAACCTGCTAATCATGGCTCAGCCCTGGTAACAAGTGCTTGCATTCTGGTCTGATAAAATAGCAGGGTAATGACATCTTTAATAAGTGTATTTAATGCCATGTACATAACATGCATCTATGTGCTGTCATTACAGTAGCAAGGGGTGTGAGTCTAATGTCTGGGACATCTGAGTATATATGGCTTGTACAACACTCTTTTCCATTTGAATGTGTTACATACATGGGTAGTATCCCAGGTTATATACAGTCACACTGGCATGTAGTGTATCAGTACGGTACTACTGTTGACTGCTTTCCCATGTAAGAGTAGATTGCAGAATATAGTACTGGAACCAAACACCCCTGCATGCAAAGATGGACTCTGAGTCCTCACTGTCATGTTCCTGGAGTGTGAGCTGTATCTCATTAGATATTTCTTACTGTATATTGATCTGACATGTGGAAAATAGCTGTAGACTACTGTGTGTATAACACATGTCAGTGAAGGCTGCTGTCATGTAGTAATGGCATACCTATCGGTGTCAGACATCTATCTGTCAACACATTCACCCTAATACATAGCTAGTTGGCTAGCTGATGTCTGTTTATCGTCTGTACAAATGTGTAGATGTCAGGTATCCATCTTGGCTACTTACAGGCAATCTATGCTTGACTGACACTGACATGTCTGCCCAGCTATGTAATGAATGCCACAGCTAGGAATCCACACCATGTATGCACCACACACCATGGATACCTCAATTACACTACTACAGTCAACAGAACATGCTTGAGTGCAGTTCTCCAAGACAGACACTGACCATGTTATGTAATACGTGTTGCATACATGTTGACTGGAACACCTCACTGGCCCTCTGCAAGAGGCAACCAGATGATTAGCTGTTGTATGTAACTCTAACCCTGAGGATCACCCCTGTGGTATGTATTGATAGATGGCCTGCTGGCACATGGCAGGTGGCATGATACCACTGTACATACATCCCCTACACTTCCCATCTCTCCATGGACAATAGCCTAGTACACACCTATGAACACCTGCACCAATTGACTCCAGTACTGACAAATGTGTACGTGTGCATTGCTGAGAATATCAGTGTCTGTGTGTTTTTAGAACTGTAGGTGAGAATATCCTGAGGTCCTTCACACCCACCGCACCCCCCATTGCTATAGTTAGATGTGGCTGCTGCTGTACCGGACATTACATGTACCTTGTTACACTCTTCCTAAGGGCAATCTGGGGCTTGCAGTACCAGCACAACACTGCTGTAGAAATGGGTTGATAGGCATGGGATACCCACTGAGTTCTGGCAAGTGTGTGTATGTGTGCATGTGTGTATATTTGTAGGGTACAGCTTTCTGAGGCCACATTCACCTAATACAATATGCCTTGCCACACAGTATTAGGGATAGTGATGTTGCTGACCATAGGAGAGCCATGACAATGCATCACCCTACTATCCCTGTGGCATGCACATAAGATGCATATCCCTGTAATAGCACTCTTGGGTAGACAAGGGGTTGTATTACAGTCCTGGTCAATGTGTGATGGTGGGTATGTCAGAGTGTTATCATGGGGTGTCAGTGTGTACAATATCCACTGTGGGGTGTGGGTGCTGGGTATACTGTCTTTACACCATGCTACCCTTGGTACATGTCCTATGTTCCACTGTATGAGGACCACTGTCACCATCATCCATACAGGTAACTGAAAACACTATCCAGCCCAGTTATGCATGTGCTGTGTGCAACTTATCTGTAACAAAATGGGCACACTGACAAGGTAGTTAGCACTGATAAGCCCAGGTCTCTCAGATGTGTGTCTGACTGTGATGTGTTTGTCAATGTGTATATGACAGTATGTCACACTATGTACTGTTCATAAACAACCAGCACATCCCCCATTACCATACTGTAGAGGCTGCTGTTCATGTACAATGTAACCTGGAACATACCTCATCCCAAAAGCTGTGTGGTGTGTGCAAGTAAGGCCACACACATCAGTACCACATACCTAGGTAGGGGTTCTAGTCCCAGAGTTGCCGAGTAAGAGTGTGTGTGTATGTGATGGAATCTACTTCCGTTTGCAGAATATACATGTCTCAGGAGGTCATCTGTCTGAGAACTGCCTGGCATATGCTAACATTTCACAGGTATCATCCTGTGGAAATACATTCCATCACAACTAGTGGTAGACGTGTAAATGCCCTCTTCCTCATTATATAGCTGTACAGCAATACTGCAGTTGGTATATATGGCTGGGTGTGGCTCTTGTGGACACAGCCACCATCAATGCAGTTAATGTTGAGTGTATCCCCCACTTAGCTGGCCATAATACTGTACAATTCATGTTAACAGGGTAAGTAGATGTCTATCACACTATCTGCGGCTCTACAGCACCTCTCACCCTCCAAAGGCTAGGGCTGTGCCACCCACACCAGCACACCTATGTTTACTGAGTTGAGGATTGTACTACATTGGGGACGGGGACATATACCCTGCCAGTACCATCGTCAATGACATTAAACTAGCAAACTGCTTATTTACCAATGTGTTGTCATGCCTATTCTGTCTTGGTGGAATTGCATAGGCTACAATGGGTTCCTTGCACAGGTACATACATCCATGTGTACAGTATTCTCTGTGTATTGCCTCAACACCAAAGCCTCTGTGTGTGTTATACACAAACATGTGGTGTGTATCACCCAGTACACTTACCATTGTCCACTGTAGAAGGACTGCTGACATCAGCCACCATGCACTCACCTATATACACCACCCCCAGACCTATCAGCCATGTGGCACATGCAGTAACTGTTATAAAGACATGTGACATGTGCTCACCTGTACCCAGGATATGGCACAGCCAAGGTGTCAGCACAGTGCCATACCCCTTGTAGGATACAATAGCAGACCATCCTCCTAATGACACATGGACACCTACAACACAAATGGAATACATTATGGAGACCACAATCACTCAGTGTGTTAATAACAGCTATACTGCATCATGTCTGGACAGCTACATTTCCTGACTTGTTAGCATTAAACTTTACTGCTGACAACATGTTACACAGCATTACATTGGTACACCATAGTGCAGTCACCCTGTGCATCAAAACCATATTAGCATGTCCCTACATCGATGTTATGGATGACAGGGATGTGGCACAGGTATCATCATATGCACAGGTTGTGTTGTGGTTTGCCAGAGACCTAGGCTGAACTATACATTTGACACCATGTGTGTGAGTGAGGAGGATTAATTACTAATTTGGCCGTGGTGATGTGGAGTATGTAGTTATGGGGTTGCACTAGCTGTGTTTGTATTGTGTGTGAGTATGCATGCACACAGTGCTGCCATGTGGCTGCTCTATACAGGTGTTTGTTGGACAGCTGCAGACCATACCTGGCAGGGTGTGCAGTTCACTTTCTCTGGCCATGGACATGAGAACTGTGCCTGTGAGGGGTTCCACGGGCATCACCAGCTACAAGCCACAATATAGTACTCTCCCCAGATGATGGCATATCTCCACTGGATCCGGGTCCCTCCTGTGACTGGCCATGGCAATGTGCAAGTGGCCTGCTGTGGTGCAGACAGTGCCCCTGCTGCAGTGCTGGGGCTGGTCTACCACTACAGGTGCATCTCTGTGTTCTGGCATGTCCACGTCAACCTCTAGCTGTTGGTGTTGCTGTCCTACGTCCACATGGCCATTGCATGACTCCCATCATATGCTTGAGCATGGACATTCTAAGGTCAATGATTCCCACCATCTCACCCAACCGTCTATCCATGACCTCTGAAAAATAACGGAGGGCACCTGCAAGATCACGGATGTTGTCAGTAACAGTTGAATGAGTAGTTCTCTGCAGCCTCAGACCCTGTCTGGTGTACCATTCCATATGTTCCTGTGCTTCAATGATGGCCTGAAACATGCATATGGTGGTACCAGATGTGGCACTTCTGCCAGGGGCATGATGACCAGCAGCCCTCCGAGCACCCTTGTACATCTTGCCTATGTGGTACCCTGCCAGACATCTGGCTATGGCTGCTGTGTCCAGACACATGTGCCAAAGATTCCACACTGTTCTGTCCCATGCCATCAACTGACAGCTGTCCCTCAGCTATGGCCACTGGTGATGGGGTATGTATAGGCATTGTGACTGTGTGCGGGGGATAGGGTGGATAGCAGTGGGATGTCAAATGATGGCACAGCTTCAGCTCCTGAGAGCCCCTCCAGTGCCTCAACACACCTATCATCATTTGCAGTGTCTGTATGGACAACAACATCAGATTGCCTGCAGGAGAGACCCTGACCCACCTTGCCACCTGTGAGGTGAAAACAAGAAATGCGCTTTAAGACCTGTACATCATTGCTTAACAGTACTCACATACACACACACACACACACACACACACACACACACACACACACACACACACACACACACAGACACACACACACACACACACACACACACACACACACACACACACACACACACACACACACACACACACTGACATTCCACCATACTAATTACCTGTCCCTGGGGTTACAGAATGTCCCTAGTTTTTTCTCTTAAGTTCCCCATCCTGCATCAGTCTTAAATAATAACAATCAATAATAGCAATCATTAACGTATCTTTCTTCTATTTGCTTAGACAATTGATCACAAACATGACCTGTTACTGCATTACCTCTTTAACTTGATTGGAGTTGTTTTCTCAAAGACTCCCTGATGTCATCCAGTGTTCACCCTGGTTTTCTCCAGATGTCTTAACCATGGTCCCCATATGTTATGGGCTACTACAGTCACTCAGTGTCATGCACTGGAGTGTCATATGTAACTGTTGTTCAGTAGATGCAAGATCTGTTGCTCTATTAACTTTTTATGTGGACTACAGTAACATTTGGAAGCACTATCTGGTGTTGTCTAGTAATTCCCCAATGTGTATTTAGCGCTGCATACTTTCTGATAATTGCAATTAAAACAGTATCCCTGGTGTCTAGTTTCCCTCCCAATGCATGCTTCATGCTGCAGACTTTATTATACTACCAGCTGTCCTAAGATTACATGTCAGAAATGTATTCCTGGTGTCTCATGTGTCTGTCCATTTCCATGTACTGCACACTTTCAAAGAGACGTTGAGAGGTATGAACAACCCCACACTCACACATGTGCATACATGGACACACACACACACACACACACACACACACACACACACACACACACACACACACACACACATACACGGATGCATTCTACATACATGAACCCCCCTCTGCTCTACCAGGTAGCACTTACAGACAAATTAACTCAAGCACTTACAGGTGAGGTTGCACAAAGATATTACACACAGACCTCTCATTATCCATCTGTCAACATGCATGACATATGGCACTCAACAGCATGCAGTGCAGCTTTAGTCAATCCCTGCTAGCAACATTATACATCTCTGTGATGCATGGGTTGTGTTAGTAGGTGATGCCCATTCCCCTGGAATACAATGCACCCATGTTCACAGTATTCATGTGCACCTGTTTGGCACCCAGGCATGTACTGTACACCATACCTCACAGGTGTACACACCATTGCTGAATGTGTTATATGTGTGTCAGTTATGTTTGCTCTGCTGCTTACACCCCTTATGTGTTTGTCCGACACATACCTGGGATGATATATGGACAGATGTCATTTGTGAATGCCTAATGTCTGATTTACAGATCTCATCATCAGTGGTGCATGTATGGTGAATAAAATACAATTACACTGACAACCTTCAAACCTTACCATGGCTATGGGGCATGTACACACCCTTACTGATATGGCGCCCGCTTCCTTGATATGCCATAGGGCCAGATTACTGCATATGTTAACATTATACGAACCTGATATGTAACATATGACCTAAGCAATCAAATGCAGTGTCAAACAGATGTATTAGTTGTACAGATGCTGTTTGAGATGCATACAATTTGTGGGTGAATATGTGTGCATGCCCTTATCATGATGGTTTGTTGTACCTACTGTTATGTGTACTACAGCAGTAACTATTCCTGGCAGGGGTATACTAGCATGGGCCATCTGCATTTTGCCAGTATTTGGTCACTCTGCCCTACAAATGTTCCCCAGTTCTGCATGATTGCAAGGTCAACTCATGTGCACATCCCTTGGAGGTCACACAGTGCTGTCACTATTGCTGTGGAGTCAGGGTTATGTCTGCCACAGTTCCTGACCTTGACTGTGTGCAGATACAGCCATCCATAGCATCCTTTGGATCTCTGCTTCAGTGCACTGTTGTGTTTAGGTTCATGGGTTCATAGGTTCATACTAGGCTATCTGCCCGAGGGCATTTACAAGCCTAGCCCATAGTTTTGTGGCTTACGCCACCCCTTTAGTATGGGGAACTATACCCATTATTTTGCTGTGCCTCTGTCGAGCAGTGACACTGAGGTAATCCCTGGGGTATATCTGCGATCTCCCATCCATTGGTCAAGATTTCTCTTGAACAAGGCCAGCGAGGTGCTCTGCCTCACATATACTGGGATTTTATTCCACAGCATAGGGAGTCTTTGGGTGATGAATCTATCCCTCCAGCATGTCCTATTAATAGCCGTGTTGAGGTTTAAGTCTCCCGCCCTTGTGGCTCTGACTTAAACTCTGGTTTAATGATGAAACCCCCTTCCCACCCTCAGCATTTTTGCAGATGCTTGACAACTATGGCCTACACATGTATGTCATTTTACAGTGTCCTAAACACTGAACACCATGTGTACCAGCCTAGTCCCTGCTAATGAATGGCAAACATACAGGTGTACACTGGCACTGGCAAGGTACAGATGGGGATGGTGAGCCTGAGGTGGGGTGAGGTGTTGGTTGTGCAGCACATGTATCTTAATTGATACTGTCTGTAGGTTTCCAATGTGATCTTGGTATACCAGTACACATTGCAATGCATGCCTTTTGGGGACCTTTGCTTTTATGCATACACTACCCATAGAAAGGCCTGGCTGATGTTTCCTGTGGTACAACTGTCCCATCTGATTACCCTAACCCATGGGTCACACTTATGCAGAATCCAGGCAATTGCAGACACAGGTACTGCACAGCCAGTACTTGCTAGATATTCCTGCAACTCCCTCAGTGTTGTGGCATGTTACTGGGCAGCCTGCATGACCGGTTTACATCATGTGTCATCATCTGTCTTGGATGGCCATCTGTTTATTTTCTACATTAATCCTGTCCCATACATCCTCACCACATACATGGCTGTCTGCACTGTTTTCCATTGTATATGCAATGGTGAGGTAAGGCTACATGTCTAACTCCTGGGTGCTACCTGTTGGGTATGGGATCCATTCCATGGCTTGTAAGATGTGTGCAAGCCATGGCTGCCTCTGCTGCAGGTATGTGGGTACATTTTATGGCAAAATGTCTGGGACAGCAGAGCATTTATTGGCATGACATTGAGGACCTGTACTTGCTGGAAGGTCCATACTCATGAAGAATGCATGCTGTCAGTACCTCAAAAGCGGCTTCCACAATATGTTATCTGGAGTGTATGCACGCATATGCTTCCAGAGTTTGTGAAGGTATGTATTCCCCATATTTGCTGTCCTAACATAGGATTCCATATTACACATTCATTGCTTACGTTAGGACCACATTGCAGGTTGTAAGGGTTGTGGAATGCAGTACTGTGATATGCTGTAGTGTAAATCTGTAACAGTTGCCATTGTATTAGTAGTTTATACACTGTTGTAGCACTGTATAAGGGTGATGTTTCAGACATGCCCCTACTGTAGGCCAGTTGTCCCACCATTATGCTCATCTCTGTGCACACATCTTGCAATGACAGGTTGTTAGTTATATTGCAGGACTCTTACATACCCTTCAGATACACCATCATGGTGACCACTGTGATGCAGTGCAGTTAACAGTAAAAATATGTAAACATGTAGAGCATGCATTATGGGTAGGTGTGTTAAATGTCTGCATGGAATATACCATGGCCATAACATGACCAGTGTATTGCAAAACCTGAACAAACACCATACTCACCAGCTCCAGGCTGCTGCCCTGGAGGTATACCAGAGGGACTTACATAATTATGTGAGAGATGTGACGTCAGTAGCCACACCTGTGGCATTGGTACAGAGTTGGTGCAGCATTACAGTACATCACCAGTACAAACCCACAATACTACAGATTATGCACATCTGTTTATTACTACAACGCAGCAACAGCTTATATATATTTCATCTCACATATGCATGATCTAACTCTACAGATGCAGATGGATACACAACAGTGGTCTACTGATGTGCTCTGTGGCCTTACCTGCATGCTCCTCTGCCATTGTGTGGGTAGCACCCACCTCCACTATGTTCTTTGCCGGGTGTTGTGTTTGAGGGCAGGCAGGCACCCCGAGGCTGGCAAGGAGCTCCTCAATATGTGTTGGGGGGCTGGATGGCATGAACCCCTTGTTGCAAGATGGTTCCCCCTAACTGCAGCAGCATGCTGACGGGCATGGTGGAGTAGATAAGTGCATTGATGACAGACCTGCTCATAACTGTGGTTATGCAGGCTGACATCGTTTACCCTGTGGACAAGATCGTTCCACAGGACGGTCCTCTCCTGCAGATCATGGGCTGTACATCCAAACAGGGGGTTGTAGTGCTGCATCAGGTATGTGATGATGACATCATTCTTCTCCGCTGTGTACATAGGCAGTATCTCCCTGGACATAGTGCCTGAAAGACATAAAGAGGGAAACAGGTCCTCATACTGCAAGGATATCATAGTTGTTAATACACATCTCTGTCTCTCCCACACCATATCTGCAACAACAATCTGATCACATGACTCAATGGGTATGTGTACAGAAGACCTCCCATTAGTGGGACATAGATCGTATTGTACAACAATTTGTGCTATGTGTTTGTAGTCATGTTCCATGTTGAAACACTATAATTGGTGGCCTGTTGCAAACAATGTCACCTGCATGCCATTGTAAGGGCTACTATGGTTCCATATATATATATGTGTTCTGTTTGGTATGTGACTGCTGCACATCTGTTGTTTTGTGTTAATGGGGATATCTATGCATGCTGTTAGACATAATTCCAGAATTTGTGGACTATTACTACCCATATATGTTCCATAACAGTGAAACAATAGCATGTTTGGGAAACAGTTTCCAGCACAACCATCTCTCCCACCTCATCTGGCCATGTTACCAGGCCACATCACATCTGAGACCCACCCTGGGACCTCCTCATCTACTGGTTCTGCACTACCTTCAGGTGGAACCACCTCAGGGGATGGTGTTCACCCCCACAAGGGAAGCACACACAGACAGAATCCTGTCATCCAAAGTCAGATCCAGGGTCTGGTGCATAGGGAGCTCCACAGAGACTTGGGGATGTGTTACAGCACCTTGAGGCCCTCAGTACACAATTACAGGGTCTGCATGCTCCTTCTGCTCAGCCCCCAGCCCAGGCACCTTCAGGGCTGTGAAGATGGTATTGTGACTGCCCATGGGTGGGGACCTTGATCCCATTGTTTCCATATGGGGGCTCATGGGCTTCCACATCCCAGACAACCCTCCCCATCCAAGGTGTTTACCCACCACATGTGTCATATACCGCCCCTGTGTTCTGTCTTGTCTGTCTTCCAACCCAACCTACCTCCCCAAATATACCTACTCTCCTTCCCCAAATTACCAAACCCACCTTCACAAACAAAGGCAATGTGTTCCCAACATGGGGTTCACACCTGACATAACTGTCCATTTTGCACCTACTTACTGCTGTATATATATATATATATATATATATATATATATATATATATATATGTGTGTGTGTGTGTGTGTGTGTGTGTGTGTACTGATATGTGTGATGTTCCCTCACACATATCGTGCAGTACTGTCATTCAACAATTAGGGACATGTATTTATATAAATATGTGTGTGTGTTTGTATATATGTAGACATACATGTATATATATATATATATATATATATATATATATGTACACACACACACACACACACACACACATATATATATATATATATATATATATATATATATATATATATATGCCTATATATATATATATATATATATATATATATATATATATATATATATATATATATATATATATATATATATATATATATATATATATATATATATATATTACTGCATTCAAACATTAGGTCCACACTCTCTAACTCTCCTTCCTACATAGCTGCACTGTTCTGCCTTGCTACAACACAGACAGGTGTCACATGTGGACACAGCCTAACATTAGGGGGGTATGTATAGGGACAGATTGCAGGTAAGCCTATTACACACCTATGGCATTTGTGCATGCTACATTACATGTTAACATGACTGTCCTGCAAGTGGTGGGCTCTGAAACTGTCCATCATAACAGCATTACTTCCTCCACCAGCTATTGGCCACACTAATACACATGTCTTGAAGTACACAACACACACTATGATGGCTTACATCTTGTCAGTCAGTGCTGATCTGCCCAGTGGACAGGTATGGCCCACTGCCCACAGGGACAGACACTATTGTCCATACTAGTTGTTCAGCTGGACATCATTACAACAACAACACCTGATGGCACATATAATTAATTCCACATCATCTCTCCCATTATTATGGACCAAGTACTACATTCAATTACATGCATATATGCTTCACATACCTGTTGTGAGAATGTCATCTCTTCTGGATACAGTTTGCTGTTTCCCTTGGTCAACCTGGGATGTCTGTAGGTTCAGTTTGTGAACTACTTTATATTTACTGGATAGATGTGTTTGTTTGTTTTTTTCTTTTTGTCTCTCTCTCGGTCTCTCTCCACTACATGGAATGACCTGTTTTGAATAGATTGCAGCATGGATTTTGTTGGTGATGCACATGATAAGGTGATGGCCTCTGCACCACTTCACCACTTGCTACCTGCATGCAGCCTGCTATGTAGTACTTCCAATTACCACTGTCATGGCAACTCACTACTATAAATTCCTAAATCATGTGGGCGTTGTCCCGTTACCTTTCCTGTATGACGGACATCCAACCTGTGTGTGTCCAGCAGTATTACAGTCAGCAGGTAGCAATACCTCTTACAAGAGGACTTGCAGACACAGGCCAACTACATATTTGTATAAGGTTCCAGACCTACACACAGCATGAGTAGTGTTGTTATATGCATTGTATACCACTAGTGTTACAGGGTTTGTGTGTACATACTAGTTTAGCATGGAATGCAGTCTGTCTGCATAGCTCTCAACTGTGGGCCTATCCACACAATGGCCAGAGGATTGGCTGTTATGTTTTGTCTGTCCAACACACGGGTCTTGTCTCAGATATATGACTGGAATTATGTCTGTTGAGTGCTATCAGTACATAGCTACATCCATTAGTGTTTCTGACTTCATATTCCTGACTAAGGGTATGTTGCAACTAATCCTGTAACACCAGCAACTTTCTCAGTGTATAACAACAATATTGCAAATATAGCCCTGTATTCCATCCTCTGTCCTCCACCTATTTATTTATTTATTTTATTTATTTTATATTTGTTATCTGAGAAAATCTGATTGGACACATATCCATTTTCAACAGAGGCCTGGGGAGAAAAGCTCCAAGAACACTACATACAGGGAAATTTTACATACATAAACAGCTCTAGACATCTAATAAACACATAGTAAGTGGATGCCCATGGATTAAAGCTCCAAGAACCTTGCATACAAGGAAAATTGTACAGACATAAACAGCTCTAGACAGCTACATAAACAGCTCTAGACAGCTAGACAATACAATAGCAATGTCCATCTTTCTATATACCAGGCTTTTTCCATATGTCATGCAGTAAGAGGTTGTTAAGTAGTGGCCTATAATTATGTCGTGCTGCCATTCCTGCCATCATTCCAGTGATGTTGTGCTTCCCACACATATTGTGGAGTAGGGTCCATATATATATGAGCTACAGCTGGACAAAATGTGTATGCCAAACAAGTACCAAAAACAAGACCAAAACCACAGAAAAAAACACTGATGAGACAGTAAGGAGAGAACTGGAGGCAAAAAAATAGCGTACCAAAATTTATTGTCCGCTTTCATCAGAAGACTTCCTCAGAATGATAACAAAATCCAAACTTCAACATTAAATACATTAGTTAACAAGCAATTAATTAATTAGTGCAATTAAATAATCTACGTTTAAAAACACCTCCTCATCAATTTAAATAAAAAAGAAGGTAGTGTCACAATCTTTATTAATATGAAGCTTACGATATTTTAAAAAACATTTGACGTTTATGGTATCATTCAAACCGGGAGAGATGTCTGATTTCAACTTAATCTGCCAAACAGTCTCCCTTTGCTGTAAAAATGTGTATGCCCTTGTGCAGTCCAGAGGTCAGTGTATGTAACACTGTTATATGCCCCTGTAAGTCATTCTATGAGGGAGGGGTATGCACCATATATAACCTAGGCTGTTACAACATGTGAGGGATATCAGTAGTAAGACACATGAAGGTATATGGCTGTACATTGTTCATACATTTCACCTTGGGAACATTGGTGGGCTAGTGCTTACTGTCATACAGACTGTTCTGCTTGTCATTGTGATAGTGATGTTTTAATTTAAGCATTGTTATGTAACAGATACATCTTCATTGTGACAACTTAATTCTTTCCCCCAAGGGGTTGAGTACAGAGTGTAATTGGAGGCTGCTGAGCTACACCTGCATTACTTACTGTTGATTAGTCATTATCTTCTGGCCCAGTGTTTCTTTACTGTTGTACTACTTGAAGGCCTTGGCCTAGACAGCAACATGTGTTATGCTTTCGGATTACTGTATAAAATGATTTGCTTGAGAGTTGCATTACTCAATTAGTATGTATTTCAAACACCTAACACCTATATGACATGGCATATACAAGTAATAGTACACAAATAAACATTTCTTATGTATGCACACCTGCGTGTGGTGTCATATCCTTTGACTTCTCTGTGGGTATATGTTTAATGCAATAATTGTCTTTTGTATGAAAGAATCATACACTGTCCATTTTAAAAGGTGGCAGCTGTAGGAGTACTGGCTGTTCAATATGCTGTGCACCCTCTAAATATGTAAAATATGTATCTTCCTATACATATCTGTACGTAGTAATATTTGTATATGTTTGTGTGTATGTGTATATACATACATATATATATATATATATATATATATATATATATATATATATATATACACACATATATATATATATATATATATATATATATATATATATATATATATATATCTATATATATGTATCTGCATATATATATATGTGTGTGTGTGTGTGTGTGTGTGTGTGTGTGTGTGTGTGTGTATCATTGGAATGTTTACTGCTTCCACATTGTAGATTCCCTATGGTAGCCAGACTGTACTGCATGATATGTTATTGATACCATCCTGACATCGTACGAGTGGGATGGATTACTGTTAACTTCTTGTGGCTATGTTATGTAGGGTCCTGGGTATGGGACTTGCAAGTGTTGGTACTGTGTTGCAAGGCAATTCTGTTTGGCTGTGGGGGAGGGGATGATATCAATAATTACAAGAGGTACTTAGATCGGGCCCCCTCACTCCCATTAATGGTGCCTTTGGTCATATATGTATTTGTTGTGTTCTCTTATATATGTATATATATATATATATATATATATATATATATATATATATATATATATATATATATATATATATATATACATATACATGTAGACATATATAGCTATAGATGTATATATTCATATATAAGGTAAGCATTGTTAACTTCCGGTTAAATATTTTTACAGTAATGTTAAAATTAAATGCAGCAAAAACTAAAAAGTCATACATAGTTGATTAGTTAACTAGCATTCCTTCCCAGAATTAAGACTAAATTAAAAGGATATATAAAGTCCTGTACATAAATGATATGAGCATTCAAATAACCATAATATGAGTAAACAATGAGCAAAACTGACTCCTATTTTTACTCAGTATCAACAGTATTCTGAAGTGAAATAAATCTTGTTACACCTAACCTTGCAATATTATACTAATATCAAATGCAAATGTTTAGCAATATCTAGCTTTAAATTATCTTGCAAAAAGAGTGACAAGATGGCCCATGCTTTTGGGCATAATGAATATGCTATGTTTATGTATATCCATAATTAGCAGAGAATTTTAAGTGGTTATCTATTTAAGTAAAAATATCTATACATATATATATATATATATATATATATATATATATATATATATATATATATATATATATATATATATATGTGTGTGTGTATACTTATACCCATCTCAACTAAAAATACCCTAGACATAGCTTCTCAATTTAATAACCATTTTACTAAATCCATCTAAGCCCTGTCCAGTCAAATAACCAAATACAGTCTATATCAGGCACAACCTAACCTATCCCACACCACCCCCTCTTTCAGCCTATCACCAGTGCCCACTTCAGCTATCAAAAATCTCCTTCTAAACCTAAAGCCAACCACACTAGCAGCTGATAACATACCTGCTGCATACCTAAAAATGGCTTGTGACTCCCTATCATATCCTGTCTCCAGCCTTATCAACCACTCCATACTAGAATCCTACATTCACAAACTCTGGAAAGTATCTCACATCATTCCTCTCCATAAACGAGGTAATTCTTATGAATTCTCCAACTACCGACCTATTGCCATGTTTTGCCTCTTATCCAAAATTCTTGAGAAATGCATCGCCTTGCAAGTGATGACATTTCTTAACACACACAATCTACTATCTACCACACAACATGGTTTCCGTTCACATCACAGCACTAGCACAGCCCTTCTATCCTTCACTAATTATATAAACCTTCACAGGAATGATAACAAACATGTATCAGCCATTTTCCTAGACCTCTCAAAAGCATTTGATATGGTCTCCCACTCCATTCTACTAGACTCACTAACATCATTATCCTTCACCTCCTCTACTATAGCCTGGTTCAGAAGCTACTTGTCTGACAGGCAACAATCAGTCCAGTGGAAAGGAACTCTGTCTACACAACTTCCAACCATGATAGGAGTCCCACAGGGCTCTATACTGGGCCTGATATTGTTCTCTATTTTCACAAATAACCTCAAATGCTCTACACAACATGCCACACTCATACAATATGCGGATGATTCAACCCTGATCTGCTCCTCCTCATCTCCCACCACCCAACATACACTCACTCAAGATACCTTTATCTCAGTAGAAAAATGGATATTGGGTATCCAACTAATTCTAAATCCCAAAAAGACAAAACTGCTACTATTTACCCCTAATAGATATAAAAAAAAACTCTCCTTTACCATAACATCTAAGGACGGCACCACCATCTCCTCTTCTAACCACACCAGACTTCTGGGCATAGAAACAGACAATAATCTCCACTTTGATGTTCACATCTCACATGCCATAAAACTAGTCCACAAAAAACTAGGCTCCCTATACAGCCATAAGTCATTTCTCTCACAAAAAGTAAGAGTCACTCTTGCACAAAGCCACCTCCTCTCACCTCTATTATACGCAGCACCAATCTTTACCCAAATCAAACAATGTGACCTAGACAAACTAGAATCATGCTACAATAAAATACCAAGTTTGCTACTAACTCAACCTATAGAACCCATCACTGTGATGCACTAAAAGAACTAAAATGGCTTGAGCTACCACAGCTACTTAACTATCACCAGATGGGCACAGCCTACAATATTCTCAAATATCCTGAAAAAAACCCTCATTATCCAACCTACTTACTGCTATACTGCAAACCGGTACCTAAGATCCAGTGAAAAATCTCTTGTCTCCATCACCAAGGCTAACAATAATGCAGGGAAAGCGCTCTACTGTCACACCATTGCCAGAAATTGGAACTCTCTTCCCCTATCTGTGTACACTGCCCTCTCCACATCCATATTCAAAAACTCCCTCAAATTGCATCTTCCTAGTACCTGGTTATGCCTTTGTATGACATAACCCTACCCATACTACTATTAACTCCCCAAACTCCTCTCTGATCACATGCTGGAGCTCTGATCTCCTGTAGGCTTGGTTATCTGAAAGGGTACTTTTAACCGTAGAATCTTACTTGATATATTTTCTTCTCTTACCAATGTATAACTGACATTGTCTTTTTACCTATGTTCTATATCTTATTTTACTTGGAGTGTTTTTACTAATTTCTTGTTATATTACTATGCTCAGCATACATGATGTAACCTGTTTTGTGTATTATGCTGGATGTACTGTATTTGTATAACTTGATGCTGGAGCTTTTCTCCCCGGGCCTCTGTTGAAAATGGACCTGGTCCAGTCGGAATTTCCCAGTTAACAAATGTAAAATAAATAAATAAAGTAAAATGTTTGTTGATTAGGTAGAACACAACTAATTCAGTGCTGAATTCTGAACCTCTAAGCTAAAATAATAATATACAGTGTTTATACCGGGCATAACTATTTGTTGAAGTCTGTTACCTGCTCTCTATATATTCTATTTATCATGCTGCTGATTCATCACATGTGATCCTTTTAATCAAAAGTCAATTGATTAACTAAATAAAACAGAGACAGCTTTTGTATATAAATGCAGTTACCCAGTATTCAGTTGCTCACTGATGTCTTAAGAACAATTACATTTGGTTAACTAAAATGCATCTTGCTACAGTGACAGTTTATTCTTCAGCTTTTCTTACATATAAAGAAAAAGTATTAAAATATGTGAACATTTTTTTTTTATTTTTTTTCATTAGGCATTCATTCCTTGAAACAGTACAGAAAAATAATACAAATGTGATTTATAGCTAATGCTGCTAGTTTGGACTGAGGCTGATTAACCATTTCCAAAACTGCTAAAATAATTTCCAGCAGGAAAATGCAATACAAATATCACAGACAACCAGCAATAAAGCATAATAAGAAATAATGGATGTTGACAACAGCTGCATTCCAGACTTAACAACATTTTTTTTTGTGGATTACTGAAATATCTGTCAACAATTGTCATGTTAGTACAAAACATATTTGTTCTTCTCATATTTTATGTTAATGTAGTTATGTATGAATTTATGTTTATATGCATATATTTATTTTAATTTGGATTGGCTAGATAATGCAACTTGGAGTGACAGAATGGGCCTTATAACTGTTGAAAACAAGCTGAAAGTCCTCACTATGCCACTTTGCTGTCTCTGCAACTCAAAAGCATCATTCTAAAGTTTATACAGTTAAAGACTGATTAAATAAGGCAAATGACATATTTTAATACATCAGGTGCACGTTAGTTAAGTGTAAACGAAAGGTGAAATCCATGCAGTTCTGAAATGATTACAGTAAGGAAATTATATCATTTAAATGACAGCTAATAAAACCTGCTTTAGCCAGACTCATGGTTAAATATGTTATCATGCTATATTATTTTCCCATGACACAGTGTCATTTCGGTAGAGTGTACTTTAGTATAATGGGAAGAATCCAGTTTTGGCTGATAGCAGTAGCAAAGTTTAAGCTATCTACAGAAAAGCTAAACATTTGGAAATATGTATTTACAATTCAAGCAAACTTCAATAAAATGCAAACCAGGCATAGTTGCATCGGAAAAAGGAAACATTAGAAAGTGAAAAACCCAACCACAGCAAGTTACCTTATCTTGATATTTTGTAACATCTCTGTTAATTATATAAAGACTATTTCAGCAGATACTTAGTAAACCAGCCGGGTAATTTTAACTCCTATTTATATATGTCCTTTAAAATTCAAAAATACCTCTGGTTATGGTAATAGAGTTTTATCAAGTGACAGGCATCACAATTCCATTAAATATTTTGCCACTGACATAGTACCCTTTGCTTAGTTAAACCATGCTGGTGGACATTCTCTCCACTAAAACTAACAACATTTCCAGCTTTAGGTACCTGCAATGTCCATGGCTGCAGGGGACCCACTTAATCATCTGACTATATTAGGGCCCCACAGAAGCTACTACTGGTTGGAGAAAAATAGGGGGAAAAGTGTACTAATTTCCTGATTATGTTCTTTAACACAGACTTGGTTGTGATATGACCTTGCTTGGATAAAGTTAATATTGAACACGGTCAAGGTAATCACTAGAGAGATCAGCAGCCCAGAGTGATAAATATCAGTGCATACCTTGAATTTTAAGAAGAGCTGATGCTTCCAGTCTTTAAGGATGGTTTTCTCTTTCAGGGAGTTTTTTTTTTAAATACTGACATAACATCAGATACTATAATGCTCAATTAACTTCTTTTCTGAAGAATTCTGCACAATGCCAAAAATAATAGCAGAATAAATGCTCAGATCAGGAACACGTTGTAAATATTATTCTAATTCACTTGAAAAGGTAATAGAATAACAGCTTTGGCATCAATGCATTTTTGGTCTATAAAAAGTTTAAAATTCTGATGTTTGGTTTTATTGACTATCTGCAACCCTGAATGATTTACTAGCAAATCAAACTTTTTCCAAAGGACAAAGCAAAATTCTGAGGCAAAACCAGGGAAGGTTTCTGAAATCAGCAGCAGTGACAGGTGTGCATTATTCCTCACTGAGGTAAACAAAAGTAACTTATTCCTGCTGCTAAACAGCAGTCACTGAGCTTTTTGCTGAAATAAGTACAAAACTATTATTGCTATGGCTTATTCTTGTGTGTGTATTTAAAAAATATCACAGCTTTTTATCTGTGCACATTGTCCATAATGCCAGAACACATATATTACTATTCTTCTGGGTATCAGTAAAAAAATGTAGCCAACAAGTAACTACATGTTAAAAAAGGCATAAAATATATTGCAGAACATTCAGACACTTAGATCTTCTAGGGGTCTGGTGCCCCCACTCCCCAGACTACATAACTGGATATTGAGAGGCTGCCTTATTAATTTTACAGAGAGGAGACTCCACAAAAGTTATTGCTGGTCAGGGAAAATGAGTAGAAAAATATTAATCTTCTGATTATGTCCTTTAACCTGAACAGAGCTATGATATGATCCTCTTAAGATAAAGCTAATAATGGCCTCTGCTCTCAACTGCACCCTTCTAAAACCAGCTCTACTGAATGTGTGTGTGCAGAAAGTTGCAGCAGGTTATGTGTGTGTGTGTGGGGAGCTGGGGATTGAATAGTTATTACTTCTTTAATTTTCTTCACAGTCAGACCTTAGAAGTGTACACAGGAGGTCATTAGCATTTTTGTTTGGGCTGGGGACAGTGTGGTCATTGTTACTTACACTGTTCTCACAGACCTCAGAGCTATGCAAAGAAGGTTACTATAACCTGTGCATGGACAATGTACTATCTAGGAGCAACAAAGTAGAACACATTAATGTAATCATTATTATTTTCACTTTTCTTACAATCATACATCAGGGATGCACATAAGTGGCTGCCTTTGGGGTGTAGGGTTGAGGAGTGCAGAGGCATGCATATGTATATGTATGTTGGCAGTCACTCAAAATAAATCACTGTGGCAATCTGAACCTTTGTTTTCATCCCAGTCTAACAGCAGGGGGATGCATAGGCAATGACTGTCTTTTTTTTTTTTGGGGGGGGGGTTAAGAAGCCAGGTGATATTCCTATATAGTTGTTAGTTTATTGTGAGGTACCAATTTGCCAGCTTTGAACATTAAGCCTTGGGCACAACTTATATCTTCCTTGAAAAAAAGTAAGACTGAAGAGTGTAGACCAAAGGAAAAAATAAGACTGAAATGATTTTCTTACTCATGATTTTAGTTTAGGCCACTGTTGGATTAAAATGTTTGTTTTCAGAGCATCTACAACCCAATGAATTGGCTTAAATGAGTTATATCCTAAATGGTTATTACTGTTCAATCTTGGTCAGTAAAGGTGTGTTGAATGGATACAAGAAAAACTAAAAGTGAACATCAGCACTGAATTTCTTTCCTTAATCATAATTTCTTTTCAAGCCATCATTGGGTGAAAAAAGTTGTTTAAAAAGAAAAAATAAATAAATAAAATGCACATCAGAGCATATAAAAAAGTTATATCTTTTGGAAAAAAGCTGAAGAGTAAAGCAAAATAAAAAAGAAAGAATAAAGTAATGTTCATGATAACAGGAGCCCATGATGGGGGGAAACAGTGGAGAGCACTGAAGGATGTGTTTGCATTTAGGGGAGTGCTAAAACGGTAGACAGTGCCTACAATGCCATGTCACCTAAGTCCAGACATGTACATATAGTTGGTATAATGTATCATTGTTGCAACTAAATGCCAGCAACTGTGAATATCCATTTGAGAGATGGGCCAACATAGTGTGGTACACAGGCTTGTTATAACATAACACCACTGTTGCTACAGGTCATTCTGTGTGTACTATTCCTAAAAGTTTGCAACATGAACTATAAGGAGGGATGGCACTGTGGCAGTTACTGGATGATACTTAGACTTGAAGTGCCTAGTGGGTCCCCAACTCGACATTTGCTGAGGGCCCCCAAAATGCTAACACCAGGCCTGAATTTTGCTTTTGGTTTCTGAAGGATTCTACAGTGGTACTTTCTCCAACAGAAGTGAGATAGATACCTAACACTTTGAATATTTCTTTGCTGGCATTTCCATCAGTAATATACCTTTGATCAATATCATGATGAAAACTGTCAAATTTTAACTACACCTGATTTTTGTCCTTATCTTTCCATGCCAGCTCAGTGCCAGAGAGCAAGGGACATTCACAATAACAACAATCCTGTTATACAGTTAACATGAGTATATGTTCCACATGCAAGTTAGTTGGAGAACACAATTAGTTCCTGCACTGTCCTGAAAAATTCCCATTTGTTCACTCCATCATTCCACCTTACACTACCAAGAAACCTCTACACTTCACTGACAAATAATTAAATCTAACCACACTGGACACTCCCTGTATTCACATTGTTTTCCTAATCACTGGAATACCATCCCACTCCATGTAAGAACAGTTTGAAACCAGAAAGACTTTAAAGGCCACCTGAAGCAACATCTGATAGAAAAATGGCTCTGCACCTGCTCCACCCCTGGTTAAACTGGTACTACTATAGCTAAATGAATTTGTATCATAACTCTCTGCTACACAAAACGTAACGCATTATTATCACAACTATACCCTCCTCTATCATCTCATCACCTTTATCTTTCTTGTTCTCCCCCTCTTTTCTTTCTTTGGGCTGCTCCAACTCTCTCTTATCTTCCTATGTTCTAGATTTTGAATCTGTCTTTATAGCAACAAATATCCTTATGTAAACCCTGACAAACTATGCATATTGTTGATATTGTACTGCATATACCTCCCACTATTTAAAACATATTCATAAAGAACCCATTTAATTGTTATTTTTAAGCAAATGTGTTTGTAAATGACTTGACTGATATCAAATATATGTGAATAATGCAGCTGTTGCTCATGAATGAAACTGATTCTAAATTAACAGTGCAAATGATATCCATGATATTTGCATGATAGAGCTTTTCTCCCTGGGCCGCCACTGAAAAAAGGGCACAGCTCAGTTCGACTTTCCCAATACACAAATACCAGTACATAAATAAAATAAATAAATAAACAAACACACTTCTGCTGTCTTAGTTTCAATGCAGATGCATGTCAAATGCTATTCTAAAACTAAGAGCAAACTTGTTTTAAAAAAGGTCACAGCTTCCTCGCTGGCTACAGAATGTTTATACACTTTTTGCTTCCAAGAACATGAAACTAACTGAAAATTATGTAATAATTATTTGTTCTGTGTTGAATATGTTAGTTTATTTTAAAGAGGAAAAAATGAGCTCATCAGTAGCTATTTGGTGGGTAGGTGGGGGTAAATTATTGTAGTTAAGAAGAATAGTGTGGGTAGAAGGCAAGTTTTTCCGTTTCTCTTTTTTTTCTTTTGTTTTCATTTCTGGCAAAGAATTTGATGCTGAGGTACAAACTGCTCATAAAATAGTGATTTCTTTCCATGTCTATATGCTTGCTATTAGTCAGTGATGTAAACTAGCTGATGTTGCTGCCTCTCATCAATCTGAATAAATCAGACTAATAAATCTCTGGTTAAAAACAAAAACAAGCAAACAAAAAAAAAAAAAAACTCAGACCAATAGGAAATCAAAGTCTTTAAGTTAACAAGACTGTGTATATACAGCTGGTGGGGGAAGAGAACATCAATATACCTTTGTGAATTTCATTTATTAATCAAATATGTTACTTAAGTATGTTCCACTCATCTCTAGTATTTCCCATAAATAGTTTGCGCAGGAAGAACAAAGAACCGATCCTGCAATGTGCCAAGAAGCAGAAAGCTACTAAGGGTGAATTAGATTTTTTTTCAGTTTGGACCCCCATGAAGCTAAATGTCCCAGACACCAAGACTGATATGTCAAGTTTAGAGAATAAGCAATGCGAATAATACAGAATCCTTGTAGTGGATGATGTGATTTGATCTGAAGAATTGATTATTATTTTATATAGGTCCATAAGAAAACCCATTTGAGAACACCCTAGACTCTGTCATTTCACACAAAACATGCAAGGTCAGAGTGGTAAATGACAATAACAATAGATTACATGCACAGAAATTCATTGATGTTGGACGAGCATTTCTCCTTTATGTTCTCAAAGTGTCTAAAATGAAGAAGAGGTATTGTACTGTTCATTACATTTTTTATTGGTGACAAACTATCAGTACATTAAACCAGTAAACATATACTACTACCATCAAATCTACACACTAATATTTCTAGGTTTTGTAAAATGCCGGGACACTTGCTAAAACTCCTGTCTGTTTACTAGAAGCTGGAGCGTTTCTCCCCGGGCCTCCGCTGAAAACAGGCTCTGTGGAACCTAGTCGGACATTCCCGGTCAACAAATGTTAAATAAAAATAAATAAATAAATAGAAGCGCTAACCATCTTACTCTTATCTTCACAAGTATTCATCCGAATTGTACCGCCCAATTCATTACCCCCTGCTTAAGTCAATTCTAACCAGCTTGCTTTGACTTTCTCCCTGAAAACCTGTTTTGTAGCCCTTAATAACTTCTCTACAGTTAGGGATTACTACAAAACCAAGATTGTATTTATTGATCATATTGTAAATCACAAATTGTATAGCTCCTCAGCAAATTTTGTATCCAAAGCTGTTGCCTACTCCTCTGAATTTCACTTCCTCTTAGATAGTTGCATTGAGGCATCTGTATCAGTCTAATGTAAGAATAACAAGACATTTAAAACTAAACCCAGATGGCTGAACATGCACATTATGGAACAATATAAGGAAAGAAACACTTCATGACTATCATTAAAAAGTGTGCACCTCTTATTATAAAAACTATTTAAAATTAGTAAATAAATTCCTCAACCTTACCCTTAGGAAATACAAAGTAATTTATGCATTTAGGGCTGCAACTAATTCAAAAATATAATCTAAATTCCTTCTTCGACTATATTAGGGAGCATAGAAGCAACCAAAATTCTTTACTGAGCTTATCTGCTATGGTACATCCTTCTGTGGTTCTGAAAACATTGCTATTATTCTTGCAGATAAATTATTTTCCAACTTCAACCCATCCATCCAACTTTCTATCTTCACCCCGTAACTTCCTTTCCAAAACCATTTTGAATTAACATCCTTCTGACATGCTTCAAAATTAAAGGCAACATTTTCATAGGTCCTGACAATATCTCTTGTTGTTTGCTAAAAACAATAATTTCCAGCTAGAAAACACCCTCTATCAACCCCACAGTCTGAGTGTCTCCACTGGGTACATACCCAAGATGTGGAGAACAGTTGTGGTGTCTTACACAAAAGAGATTCCTCTACTGACCTAGCTAATTATAAGCCTGTTAGTCCCACTAGTATTATTCACAATGATATGGAACATATTATAACTGAACTAAACTGCACGGGCGACATGATATCCCTGAATGCACACTTGTTTGGCTTTGTAAAAGGCAGGTCATGGTTAGTTATCCTGGTATAATTCTTTAAAATAGGCACTGAGGCCATCAATATGGGAAATGTAGTTCATTCTGCCAAGCTAAACCATGCTAAGGCCTTCAACACCATCCCCTCTGCATACATACATCTGTGCTATCTTATCAACAACACCAGTTTGTCTGACAGGCGTCTAATTCAACACATTCTTATTTTCTGGAACAGGCTGCCATTATGGAAATTACTGATACATTCACCAAATTAACAACAACAACAAATGCATATATAGTTTGATAGGTAGGTAACTGGTTCTCTAAAAAAAATATTCCATTATGGTCAAGGTTGTTTGGTCTAGAAAGAAAAGCAGCACCAGTAGTGTCCAGCAAGGCACTGTCTTGTTCTTCCTGCTCTTTAATATATATTATTTTGGCTTGAAAGTGGATATCGGCTAACAATGGCTAAACAACTTGGCTGATGATTGCAAAATGGGGAAGGTTATCAAATCCCATTCTATTCTTCACATTTCCAGCAAGATTAGACAAAAAATGCTCTGTGGGTCAGTCATGGCCTTACACTTAATGCCAAGAAAAGCAGCATGGTTTCCTTTGGTAAATTTAGCATTCCTACTGCTTGTTATATGGCTAATGTTCCACTTAAATCTCTCATAGTCCTCAGGGAGAGAATGTGGGTACCTCTGTTGATAACAGACTCTCCTGTGTCCACCACATCGCTGTAGTGATAAACAGAAAATCTGTTTATTTTGTACAGTTTATCCTTTGTGGTATTTTATCAAGGTCCACAGAGCTTACAGTCCCACTTTCCTCATTCTGTGTTTAGCCATTGAATGAATGTAATACCCCTTTGGTACATATCTTATGAAGCATTTAAACCAACTCAAGAGATCTAAGTGTTTCCTCATCAAAAAGATTTCAGTTACAAATACTCTTACCTATTCTAATAGGCAAATGCCTTGCCCCTCTCCTCATTATCATTCAGACTCCCATAGGGATGCTCTGAATTCCCTTATATAAACAGAATCAGTGGTAAATCAAACACCCCCTCTACAGACATAAATCTATGCTATCAGATCCACAGTACCAGATTGTGTGACAGGCATCTAATTCAACATGTTCTCATTTTCTGCAAAAGCTGCTGTGGCATATTAATCAGCATGCTTCTTTAGCAACCTTTAAAGCCAGTGAAGATGACTGGGTGGGTGACCATAAGTTCTAACTTCTGTTATATGGAGGAAATCTACTTAATGGGAGATATTATTAGTAGCCCATCAGTTTGTGGTGATGTGGCTGAACTTGATGGTCTCCTTGGCTATAGCTTAGGAAAAACCCTTGACCCTACTATTTTTAGGATCAATAGTGTACATTATTAAAAAAATGTTTTTATTTACTTGTGCATAATACAACAAAATCAAGGGTATAGAAAGTCTCTGTGTTTCAGAACTGAAGGCATTCTATTCATTTTCTCTCTGCATTATTTTTACTAGTAACTCACACCACCTATGAAATGACTGCTCTTCATCATGGCTTTGCATTGTGCTGATGTGATATTTATATTGTTGTCAATGAAGTTTAGTTTATATAAAGCATTCCTGTTCTGGCAATATTATCATGATGACTTTAAGAAAAAATAGTTTCTAGCAAATAATTTAATTTGGCAGATATAACAAAAGTGCATATATGTAATATAAAACATAAACCTATAATATAATAGTTGACTTCTAAATACCTAGCACAGAAAATTAACATTTTAGAAAGCTGGTAACATAGTCCCTTATAAATAAAAATGCTATGTAAAATCCAATTTTGTTTAACTTGTCCCACTTCATGAAATGCTATCAGTTATGTGGCATTGTGATTAGCCTTCTTTATAAAGAACTGTATTATCTTTGTATCCAAATGGATTTTCATCATGTGATTCAGTTACTATTTTCCATTACACAGATGTCAAAAACATGCTGTAAGAGAACTTTCAATCCTCCAAATTGTCCATAGTTGTGACTTCAATACTTCAAGGATTGTGTCTGCATTCTGCAGTGGACTAATATCCCATCTGAGATAAGTTGCCTACCTTCCACCCCTTTGAGCATCCAGGAACAGGCTCTCCCAAGATGCTGAACAGGAAAAAGCAAGTATTGGAAAAATGAATGAATGAATGAATGAATGAATGAACGAATGAATGAATGAATGAATGAATGAATGAATGAATGGAAGAATAAATAAGTAACAGAATGGATGGATAAATGAATGAATAAATGAATGAATGAATGAATGAATGAATGAATGAATGAATGAATGAATGATTAAAATATGGTTTAATGAATGAATGAATGAATGAATGATTAAAATATGGTTTATATCATTTAATCGAAATACATATTCATCGGATACGTATTCATTGAACACTAAACATAAAAATTAATTTCAGTGAACCTCAGACTTTTTCATAGGATTAGGAAGCACTTGGCCATCACCACAACTTTGCCCTTAACCCCACTGTAGTCTAATGCCAGAGTTGGTATACATAGTTGGAGGTGGGGTGGGCAAAGTCTCCCACTTGGTTGGGTTTGATTTAATGTGGTGTCTGTTTTGGAGTACTAATGGGACAGTGGTTCCTAACCCTGGAAAGAAATCCGAGGTTCACTGAAATGCCTTTCGATGTTTAGAGTTCGATATGAATATGTGTTTCGATTAAGTGATATAGACCAATTAAATATGGTAATATTGGTCTAAGAGTATGTGACAATTACATCAACAAATCCCAGAAGATTTTGGCATTATGAGAAAGACCTGCTTTATATCCTTACAACGACCGTCTTTCCATATAACATAATAGTGTGTATTATGTGTGCCACACTTCCAAACATTGTAATCTCCTTGCATACTTACTTTATGGACTGACAATAAACCTGGCTTTTTAATAAATAGTACTAAACAAGAACTGAATTAGCAGCTTCTTTTATGTGTTTATTTATTTATTTATTGACATTTGATTACAAGGAAAGTCTAACAGGGTAGAAGGTCATTTTTAGTGGAGGCATGGGGATAAAAGCTCCAAATTATTACAAAACATTTAAGAGCAATAAATTTACAATCTTAAAAAATAAAACAAAAACACCTGTAGCTTAAATAATTATAATAAATTAGACATAATGGCATTCCTCATTTAACTAAAAATATTTGGAGGCATATTTAGCTGTAGTGCTTGTCTTGACTAGCTGTTCTCTGCCTGACTATTGCAGATTTCTGCCTACATTTGATTTTTCTCACCCACCAGCCCTACTGCTGTTATACTCTTAAACTTGGTGGCTTTTGAGTTGCCATCCCCTACTATAAATCTCATTTTGGACACTCCTCCCAGTCTCATCTCATCAGCTCATTCTACTGAGTGCTAAGAGATCAGCTGGGAAGGCCCAACCCCTTAGTCTCTTAAACTTGAATTATCTTCTGTTTCCTACCTTCCCACTTACTGAAAAATTCACTTTATTCAGTCGATTTTACTATCTGTGCTTCTTCCTACTTCATTACTTTATTTAGCTTTTTGGTGAATGTTCTTAAAGTGTTCTGCTACATTTGTTACTGCTTGTTAGTAGCCTGATTATACTGTAAATGTTATTCTAAGCCTCTTAGTTTTGATTTAAGCACTTTGGGTTCAAACTAGTTATCTTACAGAAGGAAGGCTTGCAACTACATTCTTGTAGCAGGAGGGGTAACTTACACCCTTCTAAGTTGGGATTGCTGCTTGAAGGCTTATTGCGTCTGTTATTCTCAAAGCGGCTTAGTTCTGGTTTAAGTGCTCAGATTTCAGACCAGTTATTTTACATTAAGAAGGTTTGTGGTCTACACTGTTGTGGGAGGAGAGGGTAGCCTCTACCCTTCTGAGTTGGGAATTTCTGGTCAAGGCTTATTGTGGCTACTATTTAACTATCTTTGTTCTGATTTAAACACTTGGGGTCCAAAGCAGTTATTTTATATTAGTTTGTGCTCTATACTGTTGTGGCAGAAGAGGATAGCCTACAGCCTTCTGAACTGGGAATTGTTGGTTGAAGTCTTATTGTGTCTGTTATTCTAAAAGTGTTTTAGTTCTGGTTTACGGACGTGTGCTCCAAATTAATTATTTTATGTTAAGAAGGTTTGTGGTCTGCACTCTTGTGGGACGAGAGGGTAGCCTCCACCCTTCTGAGCTGGGAAATTGCTGGTGAAGGCTTATTGTGCCTGTTATTCTAAGTTTTATTGTTCTGGTCTGTGGTCTGCACTCTTGTTGTACTACTGTCTAGACAGACTTTTTAACTACTAGTGAATCTATTTTGCTCCTACCTGAGCATTGCTCATCAATTGCTTATCTTATTGACTTGTTCAATATTTAAGTTTTCTTCATTCTTTCCGAGTAGATTAGTGGCCATGGATATGCACTTCCTGGCTCTCTCTGTAGCCAGTATGGTTGAGATGGGTATTCTGAGGCATTGTAGCAACTGCCTCATGTACATCAATGACCCACTTATTCTTAGCAAAACAGAGGTGTAAACGCACTTTAAGTCTGGATGTAAAACTCTTTTATGCAACCAAAACTAATCATATAGAAGCTGTCAGTGACACGTGTACCACACCTACTGCACAGGGTAAAGACCCCACGCATAAAGCAACTTATGCAGAGGCACTTACAGATAACCTTCCTAAAACAGCAAGATCTCCTGCACAGCACAATAAAAGGAAGTGTCTTCAGCCATCACACAATCACTCTGTTAAAACACCACAGTTACATATAGTAACACTGTATCCAATGCTTCCACTACAAAGCCCTTAAGGTAAACCAGCCCACAGCCAAATTTCCTGGTCATTAATGATTCTATTGTAAGGCACACTGATGTCCACTTCACCAGACTGAGTAAGGAGAGATTCACGGTTAGCTGTCTTTCCGGGGCTAGGATCTATCAATTCACACAAACACTCAAGTCATTGAACCACAGGTACCAGTATGACTCTGTCATAGTCCATCTGGGTGTTACTGAACCAAGACATACCTCTCTTGACTATATGAAGTGAAATATGATTGATCTTGCTGATTATGTGTGCAGGTATGAGCCTAGCACTGAGCCACATACCACCTTCTCCAAGGACGATGCCACATTACCAACAAAAAATGATTGATTTTAACAATTGACTTTGCTTCTGGTATCAGTCCAGGGGGACACAATATTTGATGGCCTAGGAGAACATGGCTGACAGACCACACTGCTTTGCCAGAGATGGTCTGCACTTATCTCCTCTAAGCTTTTGGATATTGGCAAAGACCTTTTCCACCCCATAGTGCCTTTTCTAAGCAATGCCAAACTGGTAAATCTATCAACTTAACTGAACCTATGAAGGAATATCTGAAGGTGGTAATGCTCAATGATAGAAATCTTAACAAGAAACTCCACTCCTTGCAAGCCTTCCTCTCCCTGGAGAGTGTAGATGTCTGTGTAGTAATGGAGACATGGATTAAAGTTGCTGAGAGTGCCCCATCAATGCAAGGTTATAATGCTTTTCACACTGATAGACCAGCTACTGCACAGGAGGGAACTAATGGTGGTGAAGTGTCAGTCTATAGTAAGACTAATCTCACATCCAGACTAGTTAAAGTGCATGTCCCACTGGAACTCATATGCATGTGCAGCACACCATAAACAGGGTGTTGTACCATATCTTTGGAACATATATGTCTCCCTCCACATCTCTGGAAACCCATACTACCTATCTCAATGTACTATAGCCCCTCACCATTCAACCCAATACAATATTCATGGGAGATCTCAACTACCCCTCTAGATTGGGAATCCTACACCACTTCTAATGCACAAGCCCGGTTATTCCTAAACTTTGTTAATACTAACATCCTGGAACAGTTCATCCATTCTCTGACCAGAGGTTAAAACATCATTGACCTTGTACTCACGATCATGAGGGTCCAGCGTTCCTCACCCAATTTAATATCTTCGCTCATCAGATCTGACCATAAGGCAATATTACATGAAATAAAAATGAAATCTGGGGATACAGTGAAACCAAAAACCTTTAGGAACTATTCCAAGCCTAATGTCTCTCTACTAAGCATCACCTTGGCTAAACTCCAAGCACCTGCAAACCCAATAAACACCATAGTATACATTGAGTTATTTACTAAATCTCTGTACAGCCATATTGATAGCTGTATAGAGTGAGCTGTGCCCACTCATATTAAGAATAAGACAGACTCAAAAGACAAGCCACCTTGGTGGAATCACAATATCAATTGATTATACAACAAAAGAAAATAAATCTTTGCCAAGCGTAAGAGGAATAAGGCCATACATATTAAAAGTCCCCTGACCAATCTAAACAGACAGCTAAGAGGGGTAATTAATACTTCAAAGGCAAAATTTGAAGAAAAAATAGCTTCTCAGGCAAAGGACAACCCTAAAGCTTTCTACAGCTATGTCCGTAATCGCAGAAGAAATATACAACAATGTGCAGAACTTATTGTAAATGGCATCACCCACACTGAACTGGAGGCCATTGCCAACCTTTTGACTGACAGGTTCAGGTCAAATTTCTCCCCCCACTCCAAACCAATAGTCCAAAGGAAATACCACATTACACAATCCCCCCAACCATTATTACAGAACAGGTCATTAAAGCAAAAGAAGAGCGGATGGAGTAAAAGACCAGTAACCAAATACAAAATGTTGTCAACCTCTGAGGGAGACCAAAATGACTGCAGATAAATCCACTAAGTGTAAAAAAAACAGTGAAAGCCAGACGGTTTATTCAGGATTTTCAGGATTAAGTGCTTTTGTTGCTAACAGGAACTTTATCAGAATCTAAAAAGGCTGCATGTATCACTTCCTTATATACAGGCCTCCTTAAAGGTGCAGTATAGTAAATACATAAACAAGTGAACAATAGTAAAATCAAGTGAACAAAAACAAAGTCTGTCGATAAGAACAACACTGCCTAGAAACACTGAAATTCCATACCCCCTCCTGATAGCACTAATTATGACTAGCAAGTGCCTGAAGAAGGCTAACCCACTAGTCATTTGCACTACTCTGACTCTCATAATTTTGTATTAGATGAGGATTTTCTCCCACTGGTGAGATCAGAAAGGATCACAGCACACACACACTACCCCCAGCAATAGCCCCACCCCAGGAACATCATCTGGACAGGGACTCTCAACCTCTAGTACAGCCTAGATTCAGGAATGGATGGAGAGGTGGATAGGGAAAATAGGCAAAACGTAAGGCAGAGGGTTCCCTACAGATAATTGTTCAGTACAAAGATGGCATTGCCTCATCCCTGAATGGGTACAACATATATAACTACAGCAATTTTGTTATTTCCCAGGATGATTTTAGACTATGTACAAGGGGTTTCAAATTTATTCCAGCCACGAAGTACAAAGTATTTTATTGTCTTAGGTTCATAGGTTCATAGGTAGGTACTAGGCTATCTGCCTGAAGGCATTTATAAGCCTAGCCAGAATGTGTTGGCTTTTGCCACCCCCTTAGATTAGTTCCCTGTGCCTTTGTCCAGTAGAGCCATTGAAGTGATCCCCGGGGTAAACTTTTTGTTTTTTGTTTCCCATCCACTTGTCAAGGTTTCTTTTGAAGAGTGTTAACGAGGAGCTCTACCTAATGTAGATTGGAATCTTGTTCCAAAGCATGGGAAGTTTCTGGGACATGAATCTATCCCTCCAGCACATCCTATTTATTGTTGGGGTGAGGTTTAGATCCCTAGAGCATGTGATTTTGTTTAGGTGGAGCATGTCCATCAATTCTTGGTTGGACATGGCCTTGTATGTCAGGCAGAGATCACCTATGAGTAGGCGGTATGCAACCGAGTACAGCTGGAGTTTCTTCAGTCGAGCTGCATAGGGCATCTGTTTGAGGCTAGTGATCCTCTTGGTGAGGTACTTCTGTGGTCTTTCCAGCTGTTGCAGGTGTCTTGTAAGGTACATCCCAAATGGGGCATTGTACCCTATGATGGTCTGATGAGTGATGAGTAGAGGGGCACAATGACCTCTTTTGATCTGAATGTGAACCCTTTTGTGATTAGGTGGGCCATGTAGAAGGATTTTCTAACCACTTTGGCAATGTGATTATCAAAGGTGAGATTACTATCTACTTGGGTCCCCAGATCCCTTATTACATCTTCCGTATTTAGGGGACTACCATCTATGTGGTAGTTTGTGGGTACTTTGTTTTTTCCAAAGGGGATGACTATGCACTTTTTGGCATTTAGCTTGAGGCCATGATTTTGACACTAGGTATTCGTCTCTATGAGACCCTTTTGGAGGCTGTCTGTGTCAGCTGGAGAGTCAATTATAGCCTCTAGTTTGCAGTCGTCTGCGAACTTGGTCAGCTATAGTCCTCCTGTTCTTGCCTGTACCTCTGAGAAGTATATGCCAAACAAGAGGGGTCCTAGGACTGAGTGAAAAAAAAAAAGCTGCACCAAACTTACACAACCACCACGTTTATTAGCAAAAAATAAAAAATAAAAATAGGATAACGTTAGCGCTTTCACGACTGCTCTTGTCGCTTCATCAGACAAACTGAACAACTCTCCAACCAGTTTATATCACATGTTAGCTATCAGCTGATAGGAATCAAATGTTCCAATTATCTAATTAAAGCAAGCTAATGTTGTAGTCAGAGAATACTGAAGTATGTTACATCTAAAATTTTAAAAAGCCAGTCCATAAATATGCATGTGTGAAAGTATAAATAAACATCTCTAAATATATATATAGGAAAACCTATATACACAATATCTATTAGAATATACATCAGAATATATTTACATAAAACCATGTACAGACATATTCTTAAAACATATTACTATCTAAAAAAGTACTAAGACAATCATCTTGGAACAAAAAAATTCTTCATAAAGGTTCATCTAAAACTCATATAAAGGCATATTAAGGCATAAAAAGGCACGCCAAAAAATATATTAAAAGCATATATGTATATGTGTGTGAGAAGACAAATTATACATACATAAATGACTATAAAAATACTTAATACCTGAGGCAGGGAGACTTCAAGAAAGGTTTCAAGGATGTTGTACTATTTAAACCAGGGTATCTCTCAGCATTCAGAGAGAGAATCCATTTTTGTTCAATGCTCTCAGTTAAATTTTCTATATCACCTCCTCTTACACTAAGGTGAACAACTTGAATAACAAAAAATTTAAAATAGTGTGTGCAGTCTGTTTCCTTAATGTGTGTGGCCAGGGCATTGCTATCCTTACAGTTGTTGATGTCCCTAATATGTTCAAGGATCCTGTCCTTGAACATTCTGTTAGTTTTACCTATATAGAATACAAACCATTTTTGGCAGAAAGAGAAATAAATAACATTCATTGTTCTGCAAACACCATAGCCCTTGCTTGTGATAGTAAATTGCCACACGGGGTGTATAAAAGTATTATTTCTATAAAGGTGTTGGCATGCAGAACATCATCTGCATGGAAAGGTGCCAGTCCACATGGACTGGATAGGTCTATCTATATCTGTCTTATTACAAAGATGATTTTTCAAAGACTTGTTGTTTCTAAATGAAAAAGATGGAATATTGCCTATCTTGTCCATGAGTCCCGGGACCTCATGTAACATATGCCAATGTCTTTTAATAATGGAATTGTACTCATTTACATCACTAGAAGGCTGAAAAACTACTCTAAACCTATTATTTGTCAAGTTTAAAACATGCTGGTCATCATTCTGTGTGACGTCCATCAAATATGGTTTGCATCTATTGTCCCTTTGTATCCAGGCCTAAACTATAGTGGTCTCAATCTCTTCCTTAGAGTAACCTCTATCTAGGAAATCTGATTTCACATTTTCAAGTGCCACTCTTACTTCATCATCTTCATTGTGTAGTCTTAGGACTCTATATATTTGTCCCTTTAGGACATTTTTGGCAATATGTCTTGGATGCATACTAGTTCTGTGCAGTAGGGCATTTCTCCTGGTGGGTTTCCTGTATATACTACTGCTAAGCCTATTCAATTCAGATTTCCTAACTATCACATCCAGGAAACTGATCTCAGTTGTGGAATGTTGATGCGTGAATCTTAAAAAATCAGTGGTAGTATGTAAATAGTTCACAAAATCAGTTAACTCACTTATAGTGCCCTTCCACAACATAAAAATGTCATCCACAAATCTGACATACCAGAGAATATTCCCAAAGAAGGGATTAACATCTGACATTAGAGAAAGCTGTCTCCAACATACCAACACCAGGTTGGCATAGCTATTGGCACAAGCAGTGCCCATAGACACGCCAACCTTCTGGAGATAGAACTCATTTTCAAACACAAAGACATTATTTTCTAGGATAATATTTAATAGACTGAAAATAAGTTGAACCTTGTCATTTTCATAACATCTGTTCATAGTAAGAAAATATATGATCATGTTAATGCTCCATGTGTTAGGTATTGATGTAAAAAGTAACTCAATGTCCATAGTAACAAATATATGTTCACTCTCCATTGTCATTATTCTGTTGTGTAACCTTTCTAGGAACATTTTTGTATCTCTCAGTATAGTATGACATCCCTCTAATAATGTGTGGAGGTTGCCCTCCACAAAAATGGAGAGTGGTTCAGTGCACCACCCCACGCCTGAGACTATTGTTCTCATAAGTGGCATTTGAATATTTTTGTGTATTTAGGAAGGCCATCGATTCTTGGGATAACTGGGTTATTGATGTTAAAATACTTAAATAGATGCTCATCTATTAGATTCGTCATCAACAGATCAAAGATCCAGAAAGACACCTTTTCCATCACTGCATTTACAACTACTTTAGTGACACATTGATAAGTATCACTGTCTTGAAGTAAGATTCTCATTTGTCTCGGGTATAGCATTTTATCTAAAATTACTATGCCTCCACCCTTATCTGCTTGTTTAATTTTGATGGAGTGCATATTTTTCAATTCACGTAAAGCAGTGTTCTCACAGCTGGACATATTATGAAAACTGTCACATGTCTTTTCTAATTGTAGCTGTCTAAAGCTTGTCTCATAAACATTAATAAAATATTGTATTCCCGGATAAGCAGCTGGGACAAAAGTACTTGGTTTGCTGTATCTTGAAATGTCAGCATTATTATGTCCCTCTGTGTCAGAAAACATATTTTTTAAGGAAAGACTGCTACCAAGGAGCCTAAGGTCCTTCTAACATTTCAACAGGATCTGCCCATTTAGCAGGAATAAAGGATAAGCCTTTATTCAGTAATCCGATTTGTTCTTTGCTTAAAATTATTGAAGAGATATTTAAAAGCAAACCTGTATTCAGGTCCACCTTCTCTTCTGTTGTTGTGCTGTGGGTTCCAAATTCTGTTGTTTCTGCATCTTCCCTTGTCTCATTATGCTCCTCGATCGTGTTTTGAAGGGTAATGGATTTCTCAGTGAGAAATCACCCTTGGCGTTCGGGTCTAAAAAAATATTGTTGTCCAAACCATTGTCTTCTCGATGCCGAGTCTGTGAAATCACTGGTACATTACTAAGGGAGTCTGCACTAGTACTAGCTTCACAAAGGCACTTATTTCTCCATTGTTCAGAAATAAAATGATGAAACGACAAGAGCAGTCGTGAAAGCGCTAACATTATCCTATTTTTATTTTTTATTTTTTGCTAATAAATGTGGTAGTTGTGTAAGTTTGGTGCAGCTTTCTTTTTTCACTTGGTCTTGCTACTCTGCAACTCTCTGCACTCTGAGCCATTTAGTTTATTTTCATGTCCTAAGACTGAGCCCTGGGGAACGCCACTTGTAACTGGTTTAGAGTCGGACCTAGATCCTGCAACTCTCACCATATGGGTTCTGTCCATGAGCCAGTTGGCAACCCATCTTGTGACGTAGGGGTTTATGTTCAGGCTGGTGAACTTGTCTCTAATACCAGAATGGGGAATGGTGTTGAAGGCCTTAGCGAGGTCTAGGTTGGCTGTGTGTACCACCTTTCCCTCATCTATAGCCTTGGTAACTGTCTCAAAGAAGTCCACCAGGTTTAGGAGGCATGGTCTGCCCTTAACAAAGCCGAACTGGGTAGGGTCCAGTGTTTGGAGCTTCCCAATGTCTCTGTTAATGAGTTCCATGATGATGCGTTCCATAGCCTTGCAGACCAAGCTAGTCAGGCTTATAGGGTGATAGTTCCTGGGGTCTGTTGTGGCTCCACCTTTGTGGAGTGGAATAACTGTTGCTGTGTACCACTCTATGGGTACTTAGCCTATGGAGAGGCTGAGTTTGAACAGTGTGTTTAGGTGAGGGGTTAGTTTGTCTTTGAGCTCATATAGGATGCAGCCTGGGACACCGTCTGGTCCTATCAATGCTGTGTTTTTGGCTTTTAAGAGGGCTGTTTTAACTTGAGTGTCTGTGATTTCAGGGAATCTACATTCTTCTGGTATGGATATGGGCCCTTTTGGGGGTGAGAGGGGGGTGAAATTTGTGCTGAACCTGTCTGCCAGGATGTTGGCGATATCAGTCGGTTTAGTGTATTTTGTGCCATTCTGCACTAACAATGAGCAGATCTGAGCATTGCTACTTAGATTCTTGACATAGCTAAAGAATGCCTTGTGGTTATCTTTGGAGTCCTTGGCAATTTTTCTTTCAAAGCTCACCTTGGATGATTTTATGAGGGATCATAGTTTCTTGCTGATAATGATCAGGGATGTCTTCCCTTTTTGGGATTTTACTCTTTTCTGTACTAGTTTCCTCCTTCTATTGTATAGCTTGTTTATGGCAGGAGTCCACCAGACTGGTTTTCTTTTCTTGGAGAAGTGAGTCTTGGTTTTGCTTGGGATGGCATGATCCATGCATTTTTTAGGAGCCCATAGAATGCATTAGTAAAGGATTTTGCAGCTTGGACAGTGTTATCCTTCAGCATGGGGGCTTTGAAACTTTTCCCCTCTGTCTTAAGTATTGTGAAGTTTGCTTTTGAAAAGTTTTTCATGGTGGTTTCCTTGTCCAGGGGTGGGGGCAGAATGTGGATATCCAAAGTGATTGTTTATGGTCAGATCTAACCAGCGAGGGGTTGACCTTGGGTGTGGAACACCGGTCGCCCATGTTGGTGATGACCAGGTCCAATATGTTGTCACCTCTGGTGGGAGTGTTGACCAATTGAACCAGGGTGTTTGAGTTTATAAATTCTAGGAAATGTTAGGCAAGGGAGTTAGCACTTGAGTAATTCTCCCAGTTAATGTTTGGGTAATTGAAATCACCTAATATTAGGGTGTTTGGTAGGACCTTTATGTTTCTCACTCTTTCCAGAAATGTGGAATTGGGGTCCGGAGACATGGTGGGTAATCTGTAGCAAGCTATAATTTGAATTGCAGTTTTGCCCATTGTTAGTTGCACGTGGATGATCTCTGAAGCATTGTGCTGTGCCACTAACCTGGAGGTGTGGGTATCCTTGATGAATATGGCTACGCCCCCGTCTTTTGTATTTTGGTTTGGGTTCTTTGGCTAAAATGTATGGTATGAGTTGTAGCCTGGTAGTACTGGGGTACTCTCTGGAGCCTTAAATCAGGTTTCTGTTACTGCACATATATCGATTTTCTCCATACGTGCCTCGAGTGTGTGCATTTTGAAGTTTAGACTTCTGACATTGAGTAGCATTACCCTCAGTTTTTTGTTACTTGTTCTATTTATGTCGGTGGGTTTGTGTTTTGAGCCTTGCCTAAAAAAGGCACTATGGGGGTGGCAAAAGCCTTGGCCAGTATTCAAAAGCCTAAGGGTGACAGGTGCAAGCCGTCTCTCGCGAAGCAGAGTGGCTTGTCGAGCATGTCATCCCAGGCAGACAGACACTGGATCCCCTTTGAATGACACCAGAAACTTAGCCAATTGTTGAAATTGAGAATTTTTTCTTTATACCGTGGTATCATTCTTGGTGAGGGCAGGCTGCTACTCAGGGTCAGGGTCATACCTGCCTGGGCTATGTCATCAGAGAGCTCTTCCGTGTCTCTTTTCATGTAGTCTAGGGAGGTACGGCTCAAGTCATTCACACCAACATGGACAATGACAGAGTCATATTTGTACTTGTTCTGGAGTGACCTGACTGCTTGTGTTATGTGGTGGATCCTGGAACCTGACAGGCAGCTAACAGTAACCTTCTCCTTATTCAGCCTAGTGAGTGGGACATCAGTGTGCCTGACTATAGAGTCACCTATTACTAGTATGTTGGGTATGTTATTTTGCCTTAAGGGCTGTGATTGCATGGCACACTGGTTTTGTGAAGTATGTGTTTCATGATTTGTGTTGGGGGGTAGAGGTTGCTTGGATGTTTGCTTTGGAGGCCTCTGTTGGTTTTGTAGATTTTTATTTAGAGCCTCCAAGTATGTTTATATGTATTTATGTGTGTTTTTTGCCTGTGCTGGTTTAATGGGTCTATGTGAGAATGGTGGTGTGATGCGAGCATTTCCCTTCTCCTCTTGACTGTCTGACCCAGTCTTGGGTTGAAAGAGTTTAGCCTCCAGTTTGGCTGTATAATTGCATCTCTCGCATGTATTAATGCTTGGTGGTAGGAGGAGAGGGTTGTTTGTGTACATGAGGCAGTTGTAACATTGCCTCAAAATACCCAAATTCACCAGTTGGACTGGAGAGTACACCTGAAACTGCCCTTTGGATATGCCTGGATAGGTACAGTGAACTGTTTTACTGGATGGCTGGTAAGGTTGAATAGAGAGCCTTGTCCTTCTCTACAGTACAGGAGTGTCTAGTGCTAGGTTTTATAAGTGCTTGCTATAAGTTTTGAGCAAGTGCCGGGCTGAGAAATGAATGGCTTGAGTGTTTAAGTTGAAAGTTTGTCTAGTTCCTAAGGAAAAATTGAAGAGGAGACTTTGTGGAGCCTGGAATAGTTTTACCCTAGCTAACCAGCGCTGCCTGGTGTGCAAAACCGGGCAAATGCGGTATTTATAGCAGGGAAATGAAGAGATAGAAAGTAGCCCAAAATGGCCAATAAACTACTAATTTCTGGGCTGAAACCACTCCTCCAGGAACAGATAGGCTGCTCAAAGCTCCCCTCTCTCACAGGTGAACAGAGAAACTTCCTTCTATCCAAGTAAGGTATAGGCAAACACAGACATTTGTAACAGCCCTGAAAACTGGACTATACTAGCTTTGAAAGGCGGGAAACAAATATATATATATATATATATATATATATATATATATATATATATATATATATATATATATATATATATATATATATATATATATATATATATATATATATATATATATATATATATATATATATATTTTTTTTTTTTTTCAGAAAATAAAGCAGATACAATTAAAAAAAAACATGTTAAATGCCCAGAAAATGATACTTATTGTTATAATTCTTATTGAATTAAAGAGCGTCACCAGGAAACTAAACTTAGCAACACATTTCCACAATGCTAATGAGATAAATATTACATTAAACACTGGAGTTTTCAAAAAAATGTATTCAACCTTCTCATGACTGGGACTATACAAGCATTTGAGAAAACTTGTTCTAGAGAATTTTACAAGTTATCAATGAATTTCAAATACAAGATTAAGAACATCACACCTGGAGAACAGGATATTCTTAACTTTCTAAGACAGGACGAGTCAATCAGGGTCATGCAACCAGACAAAGGAGGTGGGACAGTAATTATAAATGCTTGGCAGTGCACTGAAGCAATCGATGAATTGCTCTTTGAAACTAGTACCTATGTTACAGTATCAAAAAATGAAATTAACATTGCCTATTACAAAATAACTTATTTCTGGAAGAATTATTATTAAAAGGCAGAACTGACTCAAATGTATTCACGTATCTACGTAATAAAAAAACACTATATACAACATGTATGGTATATCTAAGATTCACAATAGAAAACCTAAAGTACAGACCCATAGTGGCAGCACATGGCTCAAAAATTCACCCTTTAGCAGCCTACATTGACAAAAATTTGAAGGCATAGTTTGAGGGAAGATCTCACTTACTGAAGGATTTATGGGACTTAGACTTACTTCCATACTTTGGTCTAAGAATGTAGGATTTATCACTATAGATGTCACAGTCACAGACCTTTTACCTGCATACCCAACATCGAGGGCATTGAACTATTTCATAGCAGTTTAATAGAATGTTATTTCCTGAAGAGCACCAAGGTAAAATTACTAAAAGAATGATGATTGTGTTGGAAAACAGCTTTATTCACTTTGAGGGTGAGTTTTTAAACAAATCAAGGGAGTCACCATGGGAGTGGTCTGGACCTCTTCATATGCCAAACTGGTATTAATCTCATGGAAGAAGGTATACGTGCTTAAATCAGAATTTTTCAAATTCTGTAAAACATATTTATGATACCTGGATGATATTTTTATTTTGTGGGAGGGTCTCTTGGAGTTCATTCCAGAATTTGTTAAACAACTCAATACTTCCACTTCCTTTCTAAACTTCACCTGGAATTTTAACAAAGTATGGTATTTCTTGCACTTTAATTTTATCTGGAACAGATGGGCTCATATCTATGATTTACAGAAAGCCAGCTTTCAGCAACTCATATTTGCACTACAACTGCTACCACCCTATGAGTCACAAAAAGAATTTGGTAAAAGATCAATACATTCGAGTTGCTAGAATGACTTCTAGTAAATAGACCTTGGAAGAAGAATTCAGTGTTCTAAAGAACATGTTCCTCAGAGGGGCTATACTGTGTAAACACTATTAGTATGGACATACTGCATGAATGGAGGAACAAACATAAACCCCTACTAGGACTAGATCTACATCTAGAAATGAAAAACATGGTAGCTGAGAAGCACTCCAGTGGAGATAAGAACCATGATTACAAAAGGGTGCTGACAGTAGAATATAACAAAGTAGTCCCCTAAATTAAAAATATTATCAGTAGGAACTGGTGCTTTATTAGTTCTAACATCACCCCGATGGACATTTTGGGTTTTGAAGAAATATTTGTGTACAAGACAGCACACAATTTAAAGCAAATTTTCAAGAGTTATGGTACCCATATTAATGGACCTGGGCATAGCAAAGGCACAACTCCATGTGAGTTTTGTAAATCATGTCCCACATCACCAAGCAGAAAGAAATTACTTTTAACACTGGACTTAACTGCAAAATTAGGTTTGTCAGTGGTAATTGTGCCCCAATAGGTTTAGTCTATCTGACAGTCTGCTCAGAATGCATCATTTTTTTTATATAGAAAAACTGAGCAAGCATTTCACAAACGAATGCAAGAACATCTTTGTGACATTAGCAAGGAGAAGACAAAAAATGGTTTATATAGACACAAGGTGTTTTGCACAGGCCTTTGTATGTATAAATGTAGAATACTGGAAAAAATACCCATGGACTCCAGAGGTGGAGACTGAGGTAACCTTATAGGATCCAAAGAAGTAAAATGGCAATTATGATTAAACTCAACTGATCCATCTGGCTTGAACAACATGACATCATTCACTCAGTATTAAAAATTAAAATGTTAAACTATTAAAAACACCAACCCCCAGATTCTGCAAGCCTTGCATGGCATACAGGATTAGTGCAGGAGCTCCAGGAGGCAATATGTCTGCCATGCGATCCAGGAATAACCTGTAGAGGTGTGCACGAGTGCTCCTGCACTAGTCCTGCATGGAATCAGCCCCTGTATGCAAATTACCCCATTTGCAGGAGAAATACATGCAAATGAGGTGAATTTGTGATCAAGGAAGCTGGAAACCGGTGGGGCAGGACTAGTGTAATCTACAGAAATGTACTCCACCAGTAACGGAGTACATTTCTGCAAATTACAAAATGGAGCCATGACAGCTCTAACTAAAGGGTGGATATCATTTAGAAAGCATGTCAATGGCCAAGTATAAGGCCATTGGTATTGAAAATACTTGAAAAAAAATCAACTTTTATTTGTTTTAGCCGATCTCGGCTGTTTAAGTGTAGGGCAGCAGCGCGCAAACGAGATCAGGGGAAAAATAAGAAAATAAGCATTCTAACTAAAATCACTATTCTGCCATTATACCCAATGGCAGGCAGAAGACAACATGGCCAGTGATTAGTGGTTGTTAAGGGGGGAGGCTCAGTGTGGGACATGTAACTATGCATTAGCAGGCAATCCTATGCAAATGAGGGGAATGATAGTGAATCACAGATTTCCCCTGCATGCTAGTCAGCTCCCAACAGTGTAAGAGCAGGAAAAGCTTGGTGCAAGCATAGGAGTTAGCTGACATCATGGGGGGGGGGGTTCAGGCATATTGTAAGTGGAATGGAGACCTGTGGCTCAGGTTTGCTCCTAGCTTAGCACAGCTAGGCAAGGGGGTGTGTCTGAGACTGCCTAGCACTCTTTACATTGCCTAAGTGGGTGTGCACACCGTGCACTGGGTTTTAAAGACAAAAAAAGTAAACCAGGAAATAGCAGCTCTGTGCACATTTGAGCACTGTGTTTGTGCGGCGCACCCCAGTGCTTAAACAGGAGGGCAATGGGAAGGGAAAACAGCAGTAGGAAGGTAATCTAGGAGACTAGCATAGCTGGCAGGTGAAATGTATCAAAATCAGCCAATTACAAAGACAGCAGACCAGCCCAGCCCAGAGCACTATTATAAACTATGCAAACACCTTCCCCTCTGGTTTTTCCCATACTCTACACCACCGGTGCATACAAGCAGGGAACGTTTAACAAACAAAACAACAAAATGATAGGGGCAGCAGCAGGCATCATACAACAACATGTGGAAGAGGCTGAGGGTGATGAGGATGTGAATGCTGTCAACTAACCCACAGTGAGGAGACGGCGAAGACTGTACAGACCCAGGGTAACCTACCAAGGGCTACATGAGCTGGAGATAGTGGAATGCTATAGGATGGACAGGGACCTCCTACAGCAAATTGTTGAGCTGTGCCGGCCATGCCCGACACACCAAATTAACAGAGGAGAACCCATCCCAGTGGATACCAAGGTATGTGTAGGCCTAGAAATACTAGCCACTGGTACCTCCCAAAGCTCAACTGGGGATATCATGGGGATTTCACAGGCATCAGCATCCAGAGTATTCCACCAGTTCATGGATGCCATGTCAGCACATGCCAGTGAGCAAGTATATTTCCTAAACACCCGTGAGGTGTTGGCCAGCAATATGCATCGCTTTCACCAAATAGCAGAATACCCTGTGGTAGTGGGTGCTATAGACTGCACGCACATACGCATCAAAGCACCACCCGGTGATCAGGGTAGGATCTACATCAACTGCAAGGGCTTCTCCTCCATCAACTGCCAGGTCATGTGCAATGCCCAGGACATTATAATGAATGTGTGTGCTGGCTGCCCTGGAAGCTATCACAATTCCCACATCTAGCATCTGATGCAGCTGTACCAGAGATTTGCCATTGGGGACATCCCTTACGGCTACCTAGTGGGGGATGCTGGTTACGCATTGGAGCCGTGGCTGATGACACCCATCAGAAACGTACACCCGAACAAAAATGCCATAATGAGGCACATGCACAGACCAGACTTATAATAGAACATGTGTTTGGGATGCTCAGTTCATGGTTCCAGTGCCTGGACACATCCGGTGGAGCCTTGCAGTACTCACCAGCTACATGTACTCAGATTGTTATGGTATGTGCCATGCTACACAATATGATCCTGTGGAAACAGCTGCAGCAGGAACAGCATGGGGTAGGGCCACACAGCCCCCCCACCCATGCCAAGACCTGCACAGGCACAGAGGGACTCAGAGGAGGAACAACCTGAGTCTGCCCCAGTAGGCAGATGGAGGCATGCCCAGTATGCCCTGGCCTCAGCAAAAAAGCAACGCATAGCACATACACTAACAAAGTAGGGACCCATGGAATGACACCTCTCTCTGACTTGCACATACAGTAAAAGGGATGCCAAGCATGACACTACCTGTGCTCAACCACATATAGGGAGCATATTATGTGCATTCAACATAGTCAGCCCTCCAGCACCATCCTCAATACTGGCACACCCGCAAGGTAAGTCAATCAACCTACCAATTGATGAATGGAGTAGAATGTGTCGTTACCTGTATCTATGGCATGGATGTGAGCATGCAAGGGAATCGGGTGGCTGAATGGTATGCCAGCAGATAGTAGACACCCATAGTGGCACCATGAGATCTGTAACAAATACTGGAGTCAACATAGTAGGCAATACTACACAGGGTGACAAAAGCACTGGAGGAAATGTGCTGGGTGACGTGTGTCCATATGACTCACACATGCCAGTCCAGGAGGTTCATATATCCAACAACAGTCTCAGCCAGTAGGACAGGTGTAGACAAACACAAACAGAGGCTGTGCTTTGGCCTCTGAATGATGCCTATGGGTAACCCCCCCCCAGGCCTACACAGACAGACTAGAGCAGGTCAGGCAGCGGGATGTTAGTTCTGAAGGGTAGGAAGTCAGACACTAATATGTAGGTCAACCAAAGCTAAGACCTGTAGTACACTGATATTCCTCTAGTCAGCATGATAAGTTAAAATACAGAATGAAATGGAGTACCTGACATATCAGTACAGTCATAGTAAATGTGTACAAGTGCCAGGTGTGCCCCCCATCCTATGTAGAAATGTAGAAACAGTCAGGTGTGCCCCCCCAATCCTGTGTAGAAATGTTGAAACAGTCAGGTGTGTCCCCTCCAATCCTGTGTAGAAAAGTAGAAAGAGTTAGGTGTGTCCTCCCAAAATCCTATGTAGAAATGTAGTAACAGTCAGGTGTGCCCCACTACTCTTATATAGACATGTAGAAACAGTCAGGCATGCCACTTCCCCCAATCCAGCATAGAAATGTAGTAACAGTCAGGTGTGCCCCCCCAATCCAGTGTAGAAATGTAAAAACAGTCAGGTGTGTCCCCCCACAATCCCATGTAGAAATGTAGTAACAGTCAGGTGTGCCCCTCCACTCCTATGTAGACATGTAAAAACAGTCAGGTGTGCCCTTTCCCCCAATCCAGCGTACAAATGTAGTAACAGCCAGGTGTGCCCCCCAATCCTGCGTAGAAATGTAGAAACAGTCAGGTGTATCCCCCCATAATCCTATGTAGAAATGTAGTAACAGTCAGGTGTGCCCCCCACTCCTATGTAGACATGTAGAAACAGTAATTTATACCTCTTCCACCAATCCAGCGTAGAAATGTAGTAACAGTCAGGTGTGCCCTCCCAATCCAGTGTAGAAATGTAGAAACAGTCAGATGTGTCCCCACACAATCCTATGTAGAATTGCAGTAACACTCAGGTGTGCCTCCCACTCCTATGTAGACATGTAGAAACAGTCAGATGTGTCCCTTCCCCCAATCCAGTGTAGAAATGTAGTAACAGTCAGGTGTGCCCCCCAATCCTGTGTAGAAATGTAAAAACAGTCAGGTGTGTCCCCCCACAATCCCATGTAGAAATGTAGTAACAGCCAGGTGTGCCCCCCCAATCCTGTGTAGAAATGTAGAAACAGTCAGGTGTCCCCCCCCATAATCCTATGTAGAAATGTAGTAACAGTCAGATGTGCCCCCCCACTCCTATGTAGAAACAGTCAGATGTGCCCCTTTCCCCAATCCAGTGTAGAAATGTAGTAACAGTCAGGTGTGCCCCCCAATCTTGTGTAGAAATGTAGAAACAGTCAGGTGTGTCCCCTCACAATCCTGTGTAGAAATGTAGAAACAGTCAGGCGTGCCTCCCTACTCTTATGTAGACATGTAGAAACAGTCAGGTGTGCCCCTTCCCCCATTCCAGCGTAGAAGTGTAGTAACAGTCAGGTGTGCCTCCCAATCCTGTGTAGAAATGTAGAAACAGTCAGGTGCCCCCACACAATCCCATGTAGAAATGTAGTAACAGTCAGGTGTGCCCTTCCACTCCTATGTAGACATGTAGAAACAGCCAGGTGTGCCCCTTCCCCCAATCCAGCGTACAAATGTAGTAACAGCCAGGTGTGCCCCCCAATCCTGTGTAGAAATGTAGTAACAGTCAGGTCTGCCCCCACTCCTATGTAGACATGTAGAAACAGTCAGTTATACCTATTCCACCAATCCAGCATAGAAATGTAGCAACAGTTAGGTATGCCCCCCAATCCAGTGTAGAAATGTAGAAACAGTCAGATGTGTCCCCCCACAGTCCTATGTAGAAATATAGTAACACTCAGGTCTGTCACCCCCACTCCTATGTAGACATGTAGAAACAGTCAGATGTTCCCCTTCCCCCAATCCAGTGTAGAAATGTAGTAACAGTCAGGTGTGCTCCCCAATCCTGTGTAGAAATGCAGATACAGTCAGGTGTGTGTCCCCACACTCCTATGTAGAAATGTAGTAACAGTCAGGTGTGCCCCCCCACTCTGATGCAGACATGTAGCAACAGTCAGGTGTGCCCCTTCCTCCAATCCAGCATAGAAATGTAGTAACAGTCAGGTTTGCCCCCCAATCCTGTGTAGAAATTTAGAAACAGTCAGGCGTGTCCCTCCACAATCCTATGTAGAAATGCAGTAACAGTCATGTGTGCCCCCCTACTCCTATGTAGACATGTAGCAACAGTCAGGTGTGACCCTTCCCCCAATCCAGCATATAAATGTAGTAACAGTTAGGTGTGCCTTCTCCCAACTACTGTGTAGAAATGTAGAAACAGACAGGTATGCCCCCTCCCACAATCCTGCGTAGACATGTAGTAACAGTCAAGTGTGCCTCCCCCCCAATCCTGTGTAGGAATGCACACATAGTCAGGTGTCTTTCCTAAACATGTAGTAACAGTCAGGTGTGCCCCCAAACCTATTTAGAAATGTAGTAACGGTCTGGTGTGACCCCCAATCCAATGTACACACATCGTAACAGTCATGTGTGCCCCCCACAACCCTATGTAGAAATGTAGTAACATGTATGTATAGATATAATACCAGTGGAGTACAGATGCCCAGAAGTGGCCAAGGTAGCATGATAGGTTGTAGCATTTGCACAATATGCAGGTCTGTGTGTGTTAGGTTGGTGTGTGTTTCATATTGTGTGAGAGTGGTCAGTATGTATGCATGTTGAGATAAGACCTGGTGGTCATTGCCCACTACTGTTGATGACAGGGACAAGCCCTCACAACTGCAGTGCCAAAGACAATTCCCACCAGTATAACACATGCTAGCAGTAAGCCATTGTAAATGTATGGTGGTAATATGTGTCATCATCTGAAAGACAGACATGGCATGGCTGTTGGGCTAGATATACAAGCAGTGCACAGGGAAAGTACCCCAGACATAGAGTGCATATCGTATCACTGTGAAATGGAGACACCCTTGAAATTGTATATACAGGTATGCATCACATTAACTGGTCCTGTAGTCGGGGATACCGGTGATGTCTGCCCGAACACTTGCAGATCACAAAGGAGGTAGGACTGATGTATTGGGAAACAGTTTATGTACCTGCACATGCCAGCATGACTGGAATGTCCCATGCATATTTGTGTGTCAGATGCAAGTAGTGTCCATAGCACACATGCACCCAGCTCACGCAAACACAACCCACAGATACCTCTCTGGTCATATCCCTGCTGTGGGGAATGGGTACAATATGACCCCACCTGTATATGGCAAAAGCGGAAGAATGCAGCATGCAGTGCAGGTGTCCCATGCAGGTGTATCCCTAGCTGTAGGTGGCACTCTGCCAGCATCCACACCACCTGATCAAGACTGGTAGAAGGTATTGTCATGAACACCGATCACACCTACTCTGTCACCCCAGGAGAATATACAGTATGGTGGTCTGAGACTGTAGGACTGACAGAATGAAAACAGCCTGCCACATCTAGCCTGCAGCAACACCTAACGGCCCACAGGCCCCTGCCAAAGGCCTGTGTCTCACATGTATTGCCAATGCATGTTATGTTATGGACACCCAAATAACAACATAACACACTCCACATAAGCCATATGCAAGGCAATGTGGACAAACCATAGTAACATGTCCACCATGTCTCACTGCATGAACTGTGAACCAACACTAGCGCACACCTGTGATGGAGTGATACCGTTAGGGAAAGTATCAGAGAATGTATGCATAATGTATGGAAGAGGTTAGAATAACAGAGGGGGGTGGGAGCATGGGCAGCATGGAATGTGCAGGGTCCGACACCAAGCTGTGTGCAAACACTATCCCTGGCTGCAAACATATAAATGGGTGGCTACACCCCTGCCCGTACACCACAATAGGGGTAATGTCCTGACCCATGGCCCCTGCCTCTGGGTAACCTGTGTGAATCTGTACAGCTGTGAGGCATTGCCACAGCAAGATAAGGCCATACTGCCATGTCGATGGACATACAAGTATGGGATCCTCAGCCAGCACTGTGCCAAGGTGCTGAACTGGATACACAGACCCAGCAGCAAGTGTCTGCAGCTGCCCCTCCAGAATGGCATAACTTACCATGAATATGTAGGTGTCTGCCCACAATACCGGACACAGCTGCAGTCACCCTTGTCCCCAAGACATCACTGTGAGCAAGAATGTCCACCTGACAGTACATGAGGACAGAAAACATCACAGTGTATAACAGTACACATGTCTGAATATCCCTGATAACAGCAGTACCATGCAGCTAAAGCAGCACAGACACAATCACCTACAGTACACATTATGCCCTGCACAGTTTGTCCCCATATTGCCAAATGATCAACAGATACCCTGCAGAAACAGTTTGCTACCTGTAGGTGTACAACACAAAGGTCTGCACTGGAGTACAAACTACCTGGAATCAATCCACACATTCAACACAGAAGGACATGCTTACACACTTAGATAAGTGAAGACAATGTCAGACAGCAACATACTGAAAGGTCATACTGGACATTCTCACACACTTAAACAAATGAAGCCCATGTCTGCAAACAACAGTGGACCATACATATCTGGCATTTGTAGGTGTTAGTGCATACAGTCCTCAGTATGCACCAGTCATTCCTTGCACACACAGTGGATATCAATACAGACACATATCCAAGAGCAACACACTATAATAAGCCAAAAGTAGACATACATAGATGTGTGGAAAAGGGTGACTGTGACAAGGAGCCATCCATTATGAGGCCTGTCCCACCCAGCACACAGCCAAATGGCTACAACCACATGATGTGTAAATGTCACTCACTGTAGACATTAGCCACTGGTATCCATCAGCATTACAGACTATGTCATGCAAGTGCTAGCTGTGCAACATGATGGTACAAGAAGTAGTCATCTAGCAGCTGTATACACCTACCTGTGGAATATAACCCTGCGTGTGCCCGCATGTGGTGTGTCAACCTCTAGATGAATGGGTTATGGCCCATGCACACACACACTGCCCTCCCCATAGTCCTACTATGACATGCCTGCTGAGGTCATCCACTTTGAAATACACCTTTGGGAAAGGTGTAGTCCAGTAATCTCCGTTGTGTGTCCTATAACTGCATACTGCTGTAGTGTGATAAATGAATTAGGTAGGAGTTCTAATCTCAGACATGGCAACTGTGTGTGTGTGTGTGTGTGTGTGTGTGTGTGTGTGTGTGTGTGTGTGTGTGTGTGTGTGTGTGTCTGTGTAGAAAGCAATGCTTTTTAGGCTAGTCACATGCACTATAGTTCAAATGCCCTACTGTGGCAAGGCTGCTGATGTCATTCACTGTGAAATACACATTTGGGAAAGGTGTAACTCAGTAATCTCTGTGGTGGGTCCCATAACTGCGTACTGCTGTAGTGTGATAAACTAGTTTGGTAGGGGTTCTAATCTCAGACATGGCAACTGTGTGTGTGTGTGTGTGTGTGTGTGTGTGTGTGTGTGTGTGTGTGTGTGTGTGTGTGTGTGTGTGTGTGTGTGTGTGTGTGTGTCTGTCTATATAAAGAGCAATGCTTTTTAGTCTAATCACACTCACTACAATTCAAATGCCCTACTTTGGCAAGGCTGCTGATGTCATTCACTGTGAAATACACATTTCAAAAAACTGTAGCCCAGTAATCTCCATGGCGTGTCCTATAACTGCATACTGCTGTAGTGTGATAAACTAGTTAGGTATGAGTTCTAATCCCAGACATAGCAACTGTATGTGCGTGTGTGTCTCTATGTAGAGAGCAATGCTTTTTAGGCTAGTTACACTCACTACAATTCAAATGCCCTACTTTGGCAAGGCTGCTGATGTCATTCACTGTGAAATACACCTTTGGGAAAGGTGTAGCCCAGTAATCTCTGTGGCACATCCCATAACTGTGTACTGTTATACTGTGATAAACTAGTTAGGTAGCAGTTCTAATCCCAGACATGGCAACTGTGTGTGTGTGTCTCTGTGTAGAGTGCAATGCTTTTTAGGCTAGTTACACTCACTACAATTCAAATGTCCTACTTTGGCAAGGCTGCTGATGTCATTCACTGTGAAATACACCTTTCGGAAAGCTGTAGTACAGTAATCTCCGTGGCACATCCTTTAACTTCATATTGCTGTAGTTTGAAAAACTAGTTAAGTAGGAGTTCTAATCCCAGACATGGTAATTGTGTGTGTGTGTGTGTGTGTGTGTGTGTGTGTGTGTGTGTGTGTGTGTGTGTGTGTGTGTGTGTGTGTGTGTGTGTCTGTCTGTGTAGGGACCAATGCATTTTAGGCTAGTCACACTCACTACAATTCATATGCCCTACTTTGGCAATCCTGCTGATGTAATTCACTGTGAAATACACCTTTGGGGAAAGAGTACTCCAGTAATCCCCATAGCGTGTCCTATAACAGCTTAATGCTGTAGTGTGATATAGAACTCTTGTAGGGGTTCTATTCCCACACATGGCAGTTGTGGATGTTTCTATGTCTGTGTAGGGAGCAATGCATTCTAGGCTAGTCACACGCAGTCCAGTTCATATGCCCTACTTTGGTGATCCTGCTGATGTCATTCACTGTGAAATACACCTTTGGGGAAAGAGTACTCCAGTAATCCCCATGGCGCATCCTATAACAGCTTAATGCTGTAGTGTGATATAGAACTCTGGTAGGGGTTCTATTCCCACACATGGCAGTTGTGGATGTTTTTGTGTGCGTTTCTATGTCTGTGTAGGGAGAAATGTATTTTAGGCTAGTCACACTCACTACAATTCATATGCCCTACTTTGGCAAACCTGCTGATGTCATTCACTGTGAAATACACCTTTGAGGAAAGAGTACTCCAGTAATCCCCATGGCGCATCCTATAACAGCTTAATGCTGTAGTGTGATATAGAACTCTGGTAGGGGTTCTATTTCCACACATGGCAGTTGTGGATGTTTTTGTGTGTTTCTATGTCTGTGTAGGGAGCAATGCATTCTAGGCTACTCACACTCACTACAATTCATATGCCCTACTTTGGCAATCCTGCTGATGTCATTCACTGTGAAATACACCTTTGGGGAAAAAGTACTCCAGTGATCTCCATGGCATGTCATATAACTCCATAGTGTTGTAGTGTAATAAACTAGTTAGGTAGGTGGTCTAATCCCAGACATGACAGATGTGTGTGTCTGTGTTTGTCATTCACATCCTGGGTGGAGGTGGTTGTGAGTGTGAAACAACTGGACTCAATGGGGAGTGGGTTTTGCAAATTTCTTATATGGTGGCCCTAGTATATATCACAATGTCCACCGTACAGGGATAACACATCTGAAATAACTGAAATAGCTGGGGTGCATATCCATACCACTATTTGTGACATCAAGGCCAGGCGAACAAAGTTAGCAACCCTTATATTACCCAGAGAACACTCTCAACCCATGTCTCATACACACACACTTGCTTAGGCAACAGACGCTATGTTGGTAGTACCCTGCATATTGCCCACTGATAGTAACCATGGTGTGATTTCAGTGGGCTGCAGAGGGCATGGCACCCTGTCCATCAGTCCAATAGGCATGTACATGCCAACAGTGCACACTCCCTGTGTTCCCCACTGGACACCTGCAACACCTGTGGTGCCATCAAATATGACCCACAAAGGACATACCATGCCTGAAAAACATGCCCTGTATGGACAGATGCCACTGACACCAGGGAATACTGGTGTCATGCTATCAATGTAGTTCCAGTGTCAACATGCTGTCCGTTAACAGTTCCCACCACATGATGCCAGGACTGGCACATCTGATGATAACAATCTGTGTAGACAACATGTGCCATACACCCCAGGTACAGTTCCACATGTCACTGTACATGCATGTGGGAGGTGTGCACATCACAGACACCATCCACGTCATGGACTAAGGAACACATACATGGGAAGAAATGCACAGCATTGGCCACACACAATAGTTACCCAGGTGACTGGATGGTGAATACAGTACCCACCTGTTTGGGCAAATCCAGACACTACACCCCTGAGCCAAATTGCAGACCATTGTCATGTGGCCTGATATCAAGGTATATCCATCACCTAGCCTTGTATAGCTGTCTGGCACAGTCAACCACTGCACATCCTCAAAGCAATGCACCCATGCATGTCAGTACTGGCACCCTGTGTCTGTGTGTGTGTTGCATGATTCCTATGACCACATTCACACTCACTACAACCTCCCATTGGCATAATGAAGCATGCTGTCTGATGTCAGGCACCTCCACATACCCTTTGCCCATATAACCTCCGTATGACCCCTGTTGTGCATGTGATACCTGCACAGTACTGTGTTGTGGCAATCTCACTAGTGATTTGCTGTATTCCTGGCCCTGAGAAGTGAGTCAATGTGTGTGCATCCCTGTGAGAATGTGGCTGTCTTGATGCTGACACCTGTTCATGCGGACAGGCACGTGTACTACACCTACCGTATAGCTACCATATCACTGTTGCAGATGTCACTCACCATCACATATACGTTTCAAGGGGTCCTCAACATGTAACCTATGTGGTGCATCCAGTAACTGCATAGACATGTGATAGCACTACATAGTCATCAAGGGTTAGATACCCTGTACTGGTAGGTGTGTGACACAAGCATGCTTAAGTTTTATTCTCCCACCCCTCCCTGAGTTGTCTTTGCCTCTGTCTGCCGCTCTCACTCCCTCTCTGGTGGATGTGGAGACTTATACCTGCTTTGCTTAGGCAGCAGCATGTCTATTTTAAGTGATGCTCATGATCAGCTGATGGCCTTTGCATGAATTGCAGCCGTCCTATAGCTGATTGCATGTGGAACAGCGTGGTAACATTCCCATAGCCAATTGCATGGAAACACACTCCAATATCTAGGAAAATCATGCTGGTGTTGGGTCTTTTCATTCACTGTGAGCAGGAACTCAATCTGTTGTTTGGCAAACAGCATCACAGATGGATTGAGGATTTACCTCTAACAACATACACTGTGTAAACAGGCCAGCACACAGGAGGGGGATGTTCCTGACCTGACTACAGACTGTAAGTGCTGCTATACTGCATTTGGAGCAATGTTGGTTTAACAGAGTGTGTGTGGATATGGCAGTTCTACATGATTGAATACCTGTCATGTCAGTGCTATGTTTATGAGGAAACCCCCATCTGTTGGATCATCTGCAGACTGGGCAGTGTGTGTTGCCTTTTGTTTCATGTGTTATCCACAGAGCACCTATCTGTGAACTGCAGAAGGTAGTGTGAAGATTGCAGTCTGTAGATGGTGACAGCCGTGAGAGTTACTGACTTTATATCCCTCATAGGACATATGTTGCAACAAACCCTGTTACAACAGTAACTGTATGAGGTTATCACAGCAACATGTCAATACTGGTCCTGTGTTTGTGCCTCCAGCCACAACACTGTCAACCTTTGTACATATGTCATGCAGTAAGAGGTGCATATGTGCTGTACACCATATTTAGTGACATCATATCTGATAAGTCAGTGATATATCAGAATGCTACACATGTTATGTATAGTAGGGATTATATGTGATGACATAACCTGGACATTCTTTGGTTGTGTGTACAGTACTGAGGTCTGTGAACTTATGATGATTGTCAACAGTGTGTGTATTATTAATATGTGCCTTGGCCTGTGTGCAGACTATGGTAGATGTCATTGTTCTTGGTCCTGTTCTAGCTGATGTTACATGCTGCTCCACTGTATGTTACCCTATCAGCTTACATGTTCGTAGGGCCAAACACACACATGACCCATTCCACAGACAGGCATCGGACCATACTGTGTAGTGGCCCAGTATATGTAGGGTTAGTGTGTGAGCGGCCTGTATGAGGATGGTGTTAAACAGATAGTCCATATACTTTAATATTACGCTAGCTTACAATATGTGGTTATAGCTGTGTTCACATTGGTTGTGGTTATGCACTTTCATACAGGTGTCTATTACTCTGTGCTGTGACATGACTGTAGAGCCTGCTATATATACAGGTACATGTGTATTCCCCCATAGGAAATGTAGGCCAGTGTTGACCCAGTCTGCCTGTAGCCTGCACAGTGCTTTGTTACATGTTTAGCAGCTTAGCATACTTACCCAGTGAGATGTCATGTCCAGATACTCATCAGATGTATTGCTGCCAGGCCACCATAACAGTCATGTATGTCAGACAGAGTGGTGGGATGCTGCACAGATGTATGTCAATAACTAGTGGGTAGTATGTGGCTATAGGCACCTCTGTACCAGTGGTTATGTGTCAGGACAGACAGGGGCGTGTGAATGCATAACCTATGGGGGCAAATGTATACCAGTAGTTATGTGTTATACCCATCTACGTGGCTGTTAACATCCACATTGTCAGGCCTGGTCCACATGTCTTGCACTAAGGGGTTCTGAGTATACTTCTGGACTGTCCAGAGTGTGCCAGACTATCCACATATATTGGGCATATCTCTGCTATAGTCCACAGGAGCATTACTGTGCTAGCAGTGTTACTGTACTATGATGTCCTTAGGATGTCTATCAGTAAACAATGGTGCACATGTTAAAGGCAGATGTGACACACACCATGTCTGTGAAGACAATCCCTATTACAGTAGCAATTGTCTACAAATATACCTGCAATACATACCTGACATCCCCTTGCACTACAAAGTTGGGAAAATAGGGGCTGACGTAGGGCTCCACTCCATGTTCAGGACATATGGTGAACATATATGTATATATAATTATCCAGATATCTATATAGATATATATACACATATACATATTGACATACATAGACAGATATGTATATGCACATAGATATACATATAAACACTCAGATATATACATATACAGAGCAATATATGTCTACGCATATACAGCTAGAGATACATATGCACATATATGTAGGGATATCTATATATATATTGACAGTAGTAGGTATATCAGAATAGATATGTATGCACATATAGTTATAGATTTCTACATATATACCAACATAACTAGGCATATCTATACACATAGGATGTGCATACATATATAGCTATATATACATATATATATGGGATCTGTACAGATGCTCGACTGCATCTTTCACCAAATCCCAATTTGGTGAGCATACTTGCGCTAAAGTGCTGTTCACCGAAGCAGTACTTTCGTGTAAGTATGCTTGTTGTTCCGGTCATACTACGATGCGGTAAGGGAAAATTCCCTTTTCCCCACTGTAGTGTGACCTCAGAGTGAGAATATTAAAGTAGGGGGGCTTGCCCCCTACATTCAAGTAGATTTTGTGGGGGGGTTTGTTAACATACTTTAACGAAAGCGCTTTTTTGATGAAAGCACTTTTGTTAAAGTGTGTTCAGTTGTAATGGATTCGGGCTTTTGATCTTTCAATCAAAAGTCCTAGATCCATCCATAGATATATATATATATATATATATATATATATATATATATATATGTGTGTGTGTGTGTGTGTACATACGAAGAGATGCACACATGACCATATATATGTTGCACTATACAGATGTGTATACAGACATATGTATGGGTATACATGTGTATGTACATGTAGACATATATAGTCCTATTATATGTATATAACCATATTCCTGTCATGTGTAAACCTCATGGTTGTGTATACCCTCCCAGTTGTATCTCACCGTATGTATCTGCTATCTGTACATTATGATAAAACAACATATGTGATGCAACAGTCATAATAACAAGGACTACACAATTTAGGAAGTAAAGTCAATTGTTCAGTACTACTCAATATGTGTATTGACAGCTATATTGCTAACACAATAGCTGTCTTCACAGTGGTCATGGCGTAGTGGTTAAGTGTTGTGACTTTAGTATACAGGATCCTGGGTTTCAGACCTGGAAGGGGTGTTCATTTTGTTGCTGGGCAGAACAAGGGCTATCAGATATAGAGTGTTTAAGGAAGTTTTGAGCAGCTTTAAGTGGGTTTGTACAGGTTTACTTGAAGCTAAGCAGTGCTAAGCTATAGGTAAATGTATGGGCAATTACACAGTGTAGGCTTCACTTACCAGTGTGAAAATCAGCTCATTTGTTATATTGTAGCAATGTTGATACTTGCTAAGCATGGCTTAGCCCTGGTAACCAGGTCAGACCACCCAGTCTGATAACATAGCAGGGTACTGACATCTGTAACATGTGTAAGTAATGCCATGTACAATACATGCACCTATGTGCTGTCATTACAGTAGCAAGGGGTGTGAGTGTCATGTGTGGGACACAAACATATATGAGGCTTGTACAGCACTGTTATCAATGTGAATGTGTTACATACAGGGGTATTAGGCCAGGGTATGTGCTGTCACACTGGCATGAAGTGTATCATGGCAGTACTACTGTTGACAGTGCTTACCCAGGCAAGAGCAGAGTGCTAAATGTAGTATGACAACAGGCACACCTGCAGGCATAGCTGGACACTGAGGCCTCTCTGTTGTGTCCTGGTGTGTGAGCTGTGTCACAGTATATACCCCTTACTGGGTAATGATCTGACATGTGGAATGTAACTGTAGACTACCGTCTATACAGCACATGTTAGTGAGGGATTTTGACATGTAGTTATGGCATACATATTGTTGTCAAACATCTATCTGTCAACACACTCATCCTACTGCATAGCTACTTGCCAAGCTGATGACTGTCAGTCCCTGTACAGATGTGCAGATGGCAGGTATCCAGCTGGGATATGTACAGGCAACCTAAGCTTGATTGACACTGACATGTCTGCCCAACTGTGTAAGAACTGGAACATATAGGAAATGTCACCCTGTACGCACCACATGCCACAGGTACCTGCACTACACTATCACAGTCAACAGAACATGCTTGGTTACAGGTCTCTATCACAGACAATAACCATGTACTGTAATGCATGTTGCATACATGTCAACTTGATCACCTCAGTGGCCATTGGCTGATGCATGTCATTCTCACCCTGAGGGTCACCACAGTAGTGTCTGTCGATAGATTGCCTGCTTCCACCTTGCAGGTGGCAGGATACCACTGTACACACAACCCCTACACAACCCATCTCTCCTTGGACAATAGCTAGGTACACAGCTATGATTACCTTCAGCGATGCACCCCTGTACTGACACGTGTACATATGCATGACTGAGTATAGCAGTGTCTGTGTGTTATCACACCTGTACTTGAGAATTCCATGAGGACCTTCACAACCAATGCAACACCCATTCCCATAGTCAGTAGAGGCTGCTGCTGTATGGGACATTACATGTACTCTGATAAGCTTCTCCCCATACCGACTACATGAGCCTTGCAGTATCAGCACAACAGTGTTTTACAAATGGGTTGATAGGCATGGAATACCCATTGTGTTCTGGTATGTGTGTGTGCATGTCTGTATATCTGTAGGTTCTAGCATTCCGAGGCCACATACTCATATTACAATACCCATTGCCACACAGTAGTACATATAGTATCATGCCCATAGGTGAGGCATGACAATGCAACACCCTACTATGTGTGTGACATGTGCATTAGATGCATATCCCTGTAGTACCACTGTTGGGGTATACTATGGGTTGTATTGCAGTCTCTGCCAATGTGTGATGGTGGGTATGGCAGAGTGTCATTATGGGTTTCAGGGAGTACAGTATCCACTGGGGGATGTGGGTGCTGTGTATACTGTAATTACATCAAGGTACACCCAGTATATGTCCCATGTACCACGCTATGGTTACCACTGTCACCATCAACCATATGGGTAACTGATACCACAATCCAGGCCAGTTATGCATGTGCTGTGTGCAGCCTACTTGTAACACATTGAACACATGGTCAAGTTAGTTAGCAGCAAAAGGCCCGGTTATCTCAGATGTGTGTCTGTCTGTTATGTGTCTGTTAATGTGTATATGAAGGTATGTCACACTACATATTGTCCATAAACACCCATTGCATCCCCCATTAGCATACTGTACATGTCTGGGGTTGTTCTGCATGTAACATGTAACCTGGGACACACCTCACCCTAAATGCTGTCTGGTGTGTGCAATGTAAGCCTCACACTTCAGTATCACTACATAGCTAGGTAGGGCTCTAGTCCCAGTATTGCCAAGTAACAGTGTGTGTGTATGTGGATGGGTCTACATCAGGTTGCAGAGTCAACCTCGGTGGGTCAGCTGTCCATGTGGCACAGGCAATAACTGTTTTAGTAACCTGTGACATGTATTCAACTGTACCCCAGATATGTCACAGACATGGTGTCACCACAGTGCCATACCCCATTGTGGAATATGACTGCAGACGATCCTCATGCTGACACATGTACACCTACAACACAAATGGATAACATTATGGTGACCACAACCAACCAGTGTTACTAACAGCTATAATGCATCACTGCTGGATGGCTATACTACCTGCCATATATGCATTACACGTTACTCCTTACAACATGTCACACTGCAGTACTGTGGTACACTGTAGTACAGTCACCATGTGCATCAGAACCATATTAGTCTGTCCCTGCAATGATGGTATGGATGACAGGGATGTGGCACAGGTATCATCATATGCACAGGGCATCCTTGTGCTGACACATGTACACTACAACACAAATGGATAACATTATACAGACCCCAACCAACCAGTGTTACTAACAGCTATAATACATCATTGCTGGATGGCTACACTACCTGCCATATATGAATTACACTTTACTCCTTACAATATGTTACACTGCAGTACTGTGGTACACTGTACTACAGTCACTGTGTGCATCAGAACCATATTAGCCTGTCTCTGCATTGATGGTATACATGACAGGGATGTGGCACAGGTATCATCATATGTACAGGGTGTGATGTTGGTTTGCCAGAGGCTGAGGGTGGACCATACATTTGACACCATGTGTGTGGGTGAGGGGTGTAATGTGGTGAACTGGGCATGGTGCTGTGGTGTGTGTAGGTATGGGGTTGCCCTAGGTGTGTTTGTATAGTGTGTGGGTATGCATACACACAGTTCTGCCATGTGGCTGCCCTACACAGGTGTTTATGGACAGCTGTAGGCCATACCTGGTAGGGTGTGCAGTTCACTGCCTCTAGACACGGACACGTGGACTGTGCCTGCCAGTGGTTCAATGGGCATGTCCAGGTACAGGCCTTGATGTGCTACTCTCAAATGTCCACTGGTACCTGGCCCCTCCTGGGATGGGCCAGGACCACGGGGACATGGCCTGCTGTGGTGTGGTGTGGACAGCCCCCCCCCCATTTCTGGGGCTGGTACTGCCACTACGGGATCCCCTCGCTATTCTAGCATGTCCACATTGACTGCCAGCTGTTGGTGTTGCTGGCCTACATCCACACAGCTGTTGCCACACTCCCACCACATGTTCAAGCATGGACAGACCACGGGCAATGAAGGTCATCATCTCACCTGACTGTCTATCCATGAACTCAGTTAATGCAAGGATGGCGCCTGCCAGTTCACAGGCATTGTTTCTTGCAGATGTGAGAGCAGCTCTCTGCAGCCTCAGGCCCTTTCTGGTGTAACATTCTATACATGCCTGAGCCTTCATGACAGCCTGAAACATGTACCTGCTGGTACCAGCTATGTTGCCTCTGCTCGGGGCATGATGTCCAGCGACTCTACAACGAGCACCCTGGGACATCTGCCTATGTCGGACATCCAGCTATGCCTGCTGTGACCAGACATAGTAGGCATGGTTACCACACTTCCCTGTGCAGAGCCACCAAACACCAGCTGTCCCTCCGCTATGGCCACTGGTGATGGGGTATATATAGGCACTGAAACTGAGTGCAGGGGTGGGGTGGTTAAAAGGGGCATGTCAAACGATGGTGCTGTTTTGACCCCTGACAACCCCACCTGTGCCTCAAGAGTACTATCATCATCTTCAGTGCCAGTATGGACACCAGCATCAGATTGCATGCAGGAGGGACCCTGACCCACCTCACCACCTGTGAGGAAACAATAAACACACTTTAAAACCTGTACAGCATTGCCTAACAGTACACATGCACACACACGCACACACACGTACACACACACACACACACACACACACACACACACACACACACACACACACACACACACATACCACCATAATACCTACCTGTCTGCTGTCTGTGACTTTACAGACAGTCCCACATATATTTCCATGTGTTCCCCATCCTGCATCACACTTGGTAACATACACACATTGATACCACTCATTAACATATCAGTCCTCTAAATGCCTACACAAGTGAGCACAACACAAGACCTGTTAGTACATTACCTGTCTGACCTGTGTGTAGCAGTGTTAGATGGCCTCACTGCTGTGATTCAGTGTTCACCCTGCGTATGTCCGGACATCATGAGCATGACCCCTGTATGTGTGGGCTACTATGTTCACCCCATAATATCACGCACTGGTGTGTCATGTGTATGTATTGCTCAATACATGCCAGATATGCTGCTCAATCAGCCTATCATTTGACAACTGTAATTTATGGATGCACTCCCTGGTGTTGACTAGTACTTGCCCAATGCATCTGTAGTGCTGCATACGTGGGTTGTAGGTCACCTCTTTGCTAAATGTGATATTAAGGGTATACCTGGTGTCTACCTTCCCTCTCAATGCCTGTTCCATGCTACAGACCTTATTATACTATCAGGTGTCCTGTGATTACATACATGACAAGTATTCCTGGTGTGTAATGTAGCAGTCCGTGTACATGTACTGCATGGTCCCAAAGGGAGGGTACTGCTGCATGAACACCCCACAATCACACATATGCATACACGGCCATGCAGAAAAACACACACACATGCACACATGCATCCTACATGCATCAACCACCCTCCACTTAACCAGAGTGACCATACAGACAAACTAACTAGCCACCAGGATGCACACACACACACACACACACACACACACACACACACACAGACACACACACACACACACATACAGGTGAGGTTGCACAATGATAGTACACACAGTCCTCCTATTACCCATCTGTCAACATGCAGAACATATGGTACACAACAGCATGCAGTGCAGCTATAGTCAATCCATGCTAGTAACAGTATACATGTGTGTGATGCATGTGCTGTGTCACTAGGTGATGCCCCTTCCTCTGGATACCACTGCAAACATGTACACAGTATTGCAGTGCACCTGTTCTGCACCCTGCCATGTACTGTGCACCACACCTCACAGGTGTACAACCCATTGCGAAATGTGTAGCACTGTGTCAGTTATGTCAGCTTTAATGCTCACAGCCCCTATGTTTTTCAGCAACACATACCTGGGATAATATGTGGACAGATGTCATTTGTGAATGCCTGATGCCTGATTTACAACTCTCAACAGCAGCAGACCATGTATGACCAATCCAGTACTCTTACACTAGCAACCATCAGAGCATACCATGGCTATGAGGGGTGTAGACCCCATTCTTGATATGACGCAACCATCCGTGATCTGTATTGGGACCACATCACTGCATATTTTAACAGTACATGAGCCCGATATGTGACATATGTCCTGTACTTTCACATGCAGTGTCTACGGAATGTGCTAGGTGTGCAGATGCTGACCACGATCCATACACTCTGTGTGGACATATGTGTGCTATGATGGTTTGTCGCACCTCTTGTTTTGTGTACTACAGCAGTCACTACTCCTGGTGGGGGTATACCAGCATAGGTTCATAGGTTCATAGGTTCATATGGGCCATCTGCAATTGCCAGTGTATGTTCAGTCTGCCCTACACATGTCCCCCTAATCTATATGATTGCTAGGTCTACTCATGTGCACATCCCTTGGTGTTCACACACTGCCGTCACTATTGCTGTGGGGGTAGGGTTATGTCTGCCACAGGTCCTGAACCTGACTATGTGCAGATACAGCCATTCTGGGCATCCTTAGGATCCCTGCTTCAGTGCACTGGTGTGTCATGCTGACACCCCCATCCTTCGACCTTTTTGCAGATGCATGACAAGTAAGCCCTACACATGTGTGGCACTTTGCAGTGTCCCATACACTGAACACCACATGTTACAGCCTAGTCCCAGCTGATAATGTGTACTATAATGCCTTATGCCATAGTGTATCTCTCCAGCAGTTGCCATTGTCCTACACGTATATACACTGGTGTTGCACTGTGTTGTTCCAAACATGTCCCTACTGTAGGCCATGTCTCCCACCATTATGTTACTCCCTGTGGACACATTCCACAATGATAGGATGTTAGTTAACATGCAGGTGTCTGACATATCCTTCCAATACCCCATCATGGTCACCCCTGTGATGCCGTGCATTTCACAGCAACAATACGTGTGCATGTACAGCATGCATTCTGGGTAGGTGTGTTAGATGTGTGCATGAAATATACCATCACCATTACATGCCCGGTGTGTTGGCAAGCATCTACATAAACCATACTCACCAGCTACAGGCTGCTGCCTTGGTGGTATCCCGAAGTGACCTACATAAGAGGGTGAGAGATGCAATGTCAGTGGCAACACCTGTGGCAGTGCCACAGGGTGGGTGCAGTATTACAATACATCAATGGCACATTTCTACAATACTACTACATAGAGACATCTGTTTATCACTACTATGCAGCAACACAATATATCTATGACATGTCAGATATGCATGATCTACTTGTACCAATGTGGATGTATATGCAACAGTGGTCTACGGATGTGCCCTGTGGTTTTACCTGCATGCTCCTCAGTTGGTGTGTGGGTGGCACCCACCTCCACAAAGGTGCCCGGTGGTTCGTGTCTGGCCAGATGGGCAGGTGCCACGAGGCTGGTCAGGAGCTCCTCCATACGTGTCGGGGAGAAAGGTGTCATGGCCCGCCCTTGTATCGAGATGATCTCCCGGACTGCAACAGCACACCAATGGGCATTGTGAAGCAGGTCAGAACAATGATGCTGGACCTGCTCATAACTGCAGTTGTGCAGTCCGATATCATTGACCCTGTGGACTAAGTCATTCCACAGGGCTGTCTGCTCCTGCTGCTCATTGGTGGCCCTGCCAAACAGGACAGGGTAGTGCTGGATTAAATAGGTGAGAAGTACTTCATTTTCGGCAGCTGAATAATATGGTAGTCATGCATGTGACATCTTGGCTGAAAGACATAAAGATGGAAACAGATTTGAACAACTCATACAGCACGGTTACCACAGCTCTTAATACACATCTCTGTCACCCCCCCCACCCCACCATATCAGCGAAAACAAACTGTACACACAACTCATTAGGTATGGCTACAGCTTACCTACCAGTGGGACAGATATTTTATTGTACCACACTTTGTGCTATGTGTTTGTAGCCATGTTCCCTCTGTGGACACTATCATTGCTGGCCTGTTACAGACTATTCACCTGCATGCCATTGTCAGGGCCACTATGGTTCCATATATGCCTGTGGTATGACTGCTTTGTTATTGCTGCACATCTGACATTCTGTGTTATTGGGGATATCTATGCATGCTGTTGGACATGTTCCATGTTTGTGTAGACTATTACTACCAACATATGTTCTATAACAGTGACACAATAGCATGTATATGTACTATTGCCCAGCAGAACCACCTCTCCAAACCCATCTGCCCATGTTACCCAGCCACATCATATGTGTGTCCCACCCTGGGGCCTCCTCATGTACTGGTCCAGCAATACCATCAGGTGGAACCAGCCCAGGGGGTGCTGTACCCCCTGGGGGCACACACACAGACATGTTTCTGTCCCCTGAGGTCATGTCCAGAGTCTGTTTCATAATCGGCTCCAAAGACACATGTGGGATGTGCTACATCACTCTGAGGCACCCAGTACACATTCACAGGGCCAACATGCTCCTCCTGCTCAGACTTCAGGCCAGGCACCTTCAGGACATGGACTGCTGTTCTGAGTAGCAGTGGGTGGGAGGCTTGTTCCCATTGTGTCCATATTGGGGCCAATGGGGTGTCCACATCACAGACCACACACACCATCCAGGGTGTTTACCCACCACATGTGTCACATACCACCCCTGTGGACTGTCCTCTGTTTCTACCAACCCTGACCACCTCCACAACTATACCTGCCATACTTCCCCATATTCCCATTCCATACTTCACAGACAAGGGCAATGTGGTCCCAACAAGGGGTTCACATGTGACATACCCATCCATGTTGCACACATTGCCTGCTGTAGATAATATCTGTATGTACTGCTATGTGAGCTGTTTCCTCGCACATAGCATGCAGCACTGTGGTAATAATATAGGGGACATGGATTTGCATACATATGTGTGTGTGTGTGTGTTTGTATATATGTAGACATGTGCATATAGGTATATATATATATATATATATATATATATATATATATATATATATATATATATATATATATATATGTGTGTGTGTGTGTGTGTGTGTGTGTGTGTGTGTGTGTAGATATATGTGATGTATATATGTGCTCATATATATGTCTACCCAGGGGTATCTGTATATGTGTGGACATATATATATATATATATATATATATATATATATATATATAGATATATATATTTTTTTTTTTTTTTTTTATATGTGTACATATGTACACATATGCATACCTATATGTGGGGTACATTAAGACATCAGGTCTACTATCTCACAACACCTTCCTGCACAGCTGCACTGTTCTGCCTTGCTACAACACAGACAGGTGCCACACATGGACACAGCCTGACATTAGGGGGGGTATATGTAGAACCAGATTGCAGGTAACTCTGTTACACACCTATGACATTCCTGCATGCTACATTACAGATTAATCTGAGTATCCTGCAAGGGGTGGTCTCTGGATCCCACATGCCCATCATAATGTCATTACTTCCACCACCAGTTATTGGCCACATAATATACATACTTCCCATTACACAACACACACTATGATGGCTTACATCTTGTCAGTCCGTGCTGATCTGCACAGTTGATGACTATGGCCCACTATCCACAGGGACAGACACTATTGTCCATAGCAGTTGTTCAGTTGAACATCATTAAAACAACACCTGATAGCACATATAAATCATTCCACATCATCTATCCCATTATTATGGACCAAGTACTACATTCAATTACATGCATATATACTTCATACCTGTTGTGGGAATGATGTCTGTTCTGGATAGTTTGCTGGATATAATTATTTTCTTTGTTTTTTTTTTGCTTTGGCATTGGCTTTGCCTTTGGCTTTCTCTCTCTCTCTCTCACTATCTCCGTCTCTCTCCAGTAAATGGATTGAGCTGCTTTGAATAGATTGCAGCATGGATTTTGTAGGTGATGCACATGATCAGATGATGGCCTCTGTACCAATCAGTGTCCTCCACTTGCTACCTGTCTGCAGCATGTTGTGTAGTACTTCCACTTATCACAATCATGGCAACCACCTACTATAAATCCCTACATCATGTGGGCGTGGTCCCTTTACCTTTCCTTTAAGATGGACATCCTTCTTGTGTGTGGGCATCAGTGTTACAGACAGCAGGTAGCAATACATCTTACAGGAGAACCTGCACACTCAGGCCAGCTGCATATTTGTAGGAAGTTTCGGAACTACAGACAGAGTGTGAGTAGAGTTGTTGCATGCATTGTATAGCACTGGTGTTACAGGGTTTGTGTGTACATACTAGTTTAACTTGGAATGCAGTCTGCCTGCATAGCTCTCAACTGTGGGCCTATCCTCTTGATGGCCAGATGTGTGCTTATTATGTTTTGTTTGTCCACCACAAAGGTTTTGTGTCAGATATATCACTGGCAGTGTGTGTGTTGAGTGCTATCAGTACATGGCTACATCTATTTCTGTTTCTAACTTCATATTCTTGACTAAGGGTATGATGCAGACTATCCTGTAATACCACTGACTTGCTTAATGTATGACAACAGTTTTACACATATGGGGCTGTGTTCCAGTCTCTGCTATCCATCTTCATACCCGGCTTTGCACATATGACATGCTATCAGGGGTTGTTCTGTAGTGAGCTGTGAATATGTCATGCTGCCATTCCTGCCATCAGTCCACTGCTGCTGTTGTGTCCCCCACACATTCTGTGGGGTTGGGGCCATATATGTATGTATGTATGGGCTTCACCTACACAACACATGTGTGCCTTTATACACTCCAGAAGCAAGTGTATGTAACAGTGATATATGGCCCTGCATTATTGAGTCTAGGGGGGATGCATCATAACTAACCTAGGCTGTTACAACATGTGAGGGTATCAGGGGTGAGCTGCCTTAAGGTATCTGGATGTACATTACCATACAATCCACCTTGGGTAAATGCAGGCCTACTACCTCCTGCTATACAGACTGTTCTGTTTGTCAGTGTGATTGTGATGGTGTCAGTTATGCCTTGTTATGTAACAGTTACATCCCATTGTGTCAAGTGAGGTCTTTAGCCCCTAGGGATTGTGTACAGAGTGTAGATAGAGGCTGCTGACCTATACATCTGCATTACTTACTGTATATTGTCTGGTATCCTGTGGCCAGTCTGTCTTTACTTTTGTACTACCTGAAGGCCTCGGCCTGGACAGCAACATATGTAAACCTTTCCAGACTACTGTATTAGTATAACTGTTTCACAGTTGCATTACTCTGTTTATTTGGATATCAGTGTCTAAACAGCTATATGACATGGCATATACAACTGTAATAGTACACAAATAAAACTTTCCTATATATGCAAACTTGTGTGTGGTGTTATATCCTTTGACCTCTCTGTGGGTATATGTTGCAGGCAATGATTATCATTTGCATGGGTGGCTCATACAGTGTCCAGTTGGTAAGGTGGTAACTGTAGACATAGTGGCTGTTCCATATTGTGTTCACCTTCTACATATGTATCTTCCTATACATATCTCTGCATGTGTATGTGTAGTTACATGTATATCTATATGGGTTCACTTTATAACATTGAAATACTGAAATGTATTTCAGTATCTCAAAGCTATAAAGTGGAATGTTAATAATAGCGAACATTCATAATCGCGAATTTGATGTATGTCGAAAATATGTCGAATTCGCGGTTATGAAGTTGCGCTATGTAATGTCTGGGTTTGTGTTTTGTTGGTGCGCGGTGCCGTGTTTGGATGTAGGTGTTATGTCAGGTAAGTGAGTGTTTTGTAAGGGTTTTGAGTGGGAGTTAGAGTGTGTGTGAGGGATTGGAGAATGTGCGTGTGTGAGTGAGCTTTTGTGTTGTGTTTGTGCGATCTCGGAGTTAGTATATATAAGTAGGGAGGGTGTGTGAGTTGTATATGTGTGTTGTTTTTTTGTTTATGTTGTGATGTGGGTGTTGTGTCGTATGTTTAGTGTAGTGTGTGCGGTGTTTTCGGTTATGTGGTTTCGTGGTTTTTGTTTGTCGGTGTTTTGTGGATTCGGTTTTATAGTCTCGAGATACTGAAATTCGATATTTCAGCATTTCGAGGTTATAAAGTGAATCCATATATATATATATATATATATATGTATATCTGAATCTGCATAAATGTGTCTGTGTATATGTATCCTAGGGATGTTGATTGCTTCCACATTGTACATTCCCTATGGTAGCCAGACTGTACTACATGATATGTTACTGATACCAGCCTGACATCATACAGGTGGGATGGAGTACTGTTAACATCTTGTGCCCATGTCGTGTCAAGTTCTGGTTATGGGATCTGCAACAGTTGGTAGTGTATTGCCGGGCAGGCGTGTTTGGCTGTGGGGGGGTACCTATTCATTCAAGTCATATGTTGTTTGGGGCCTTTCAGTCCCATTAACAGTGCATGTGGACATATATGTTTTTGTTATGTTCCCATTTTTGTCTACAGATGTATGTCCGTATATACATATATATATATATATATATATATATATATATATATATATATATATATATATATATATATATATATATATAAATTGCTGTATCTATATATATATATATATATATATATATATATATATATATATATATATATATATATATATGGATGTAGACATATATATCTATAGATGTACGCATATATATGTATATATGTTTATATATATATATATATATATATATATATATATTTCTAGATATATATCTATATCTACATATTTAGATATGTTATATCTATTTAGATATTAATATACACACACACACACACACACACACACACACACACACACACACACACACACACACACACACACACACACACACACACGCACACACATCTACATGTTGAAATACATTCCCTGTACTGTTGAATGCTTAGGCTGGATGATATGTTTGTGAAAACATCAGGGTTATGTATATGTGATATGGCTTAGTGGGAAATCGCTTTGGTTATGGTGTGCAGGGTCCTGGGTTTGAACCTTGCAGGGGCTGTTTATTTTGTTGCTGGGCAGAACAGGGGCCATTGGAGTGATTAATGCACTTTAAAGCAGTTGTAAGTGGGTTTGCATGGGTTTGCGCCCAGGCAAGCACTGCTAACTTCCGGTTACAGTTTCTTATACTCAGCTTTTCAATTGCTTAATATGTGTATGCTTTGCTTACCTCCCACGCAAACAGGCTTAAACCCACTTACTTCTGTTTAAAAGTGCTTACTCCTGCTTACCCCTGAGCTAATTTCTTTAAAAGAAAAGAAAAAAAGGTTGATAGAAAAGTGTCGAAAAAGGGGTACAAAGAGGGAAAGACATTAGGGAAAATACCTAGGGATGTGCAGGGAGGGTGTAGGGAAGAGCCATAGCTGCCCATTTCTTCTAAAGCAACAGCTGTGCATAAATACTGAATTTGAATGTAGATTTGGACACTCAAACCCCTGAGAGAGGGGTGTGGACAACAATAATATGTTGTGATGCCAATTAGACCAGATTACATGTGTCCAGTGGACACATGTGCAAAATGGACAGCTATGTATGGGGCGAGATTTTTTTCGGGGAACAAATTGTCCTTTTTTTTCAGGTGAGAGTGGAATGTTGGGGAGGGATAGTAGGTATATTTGGGAGGTAGGTTGGGTAGGTTAACAGACAAGACAAACAAGACGTATACAGGGGCAGTATATGACACATGTGGGGGGGTAGACACCTTGATGGGGAGGGGTGTTGGGACATCGGAAGCCCATGAGCCCCCAGTGGAAACAGTGGGACTGAGATCCCCATCCATCATGGGCAGTCACCACTACACCTTCACAGCCCATGAAGGTGGCTGCGCTGGGGGCTGAGTCGCAGAGCCAGGCCGACCCTCTAGTTGTGACACATGGCCCTTGAGCTGGCATAGCAGATCTCCGACCTCCCTGCGGAGCTCGCTATGCACCATGACCCGAACCTGGCAACGGGTGACAGGTTCCTGTCCACACCCACTCCTGGTGGGGGGGCAAGCCCCATCGCCTGAGGCAGTTCCACCCGGAGGTGGTGCAGGACCAATGGATGAGGAGGTGCTGGGTTGGGGCCCCAGACGTGCTGGTGCCCAGTGCCTCGGCCAGCTGAGGTGGGACAGGTTGGTCCGCTGGGACCAGCTTTCCCAAACGTGCTATAGTGTTTACATTTTATCATCATATATGGGTTAGTAATAGTCAACACATTCCAGGGTTAGGTATAACAGCATGCATAGATATTCCCATTAACCCAAACACCAGATACGGAACAGTTGCATAGCAAACAGAACACATGCATATATGGGACTACAGTGGTAATAACAACTGCATGCAGAGATGCAATTATATAGCTAAATTGCAATTATATAGCTAAACTGGAGGCTAAGGTCTCTCCACCCAAGACTGGAACAAGCAGTCATGAGGTGAAGGATAACACTTGCACCACACATTCAGCCTCACATAGACATACTAAACCAGCACTGGCAAAAAATACACATAAATACACAAAATCATACTTGGAGGCTCTAAATAAAAACCTGCAAAAGCATCACAGACCTCTAAAGCAGACACCCAAAAAACCTGCACCTCCCATCACAAACCAGACAACAGATAAAACACAAAATCAGTGTGCCACACAATCACATCCCTTAAGGCAAAATAACATACCTAACACACTAGTAATAGGCGACTCTATAGTCAGGCACACTGACGTCCCACTCACTAGGCTGGACAAGGAGAAGGTTACTGTTAGTTGCCTGTCGGGAGCCAGAATCCGCCACATAACACAAGCACTCAGGTCACTCCAGAACAAGTACAAATATGACTCTGTCATTGTTCATGTTGGTGTGAATGACCTGAGATGTACCTCCCTGGACTACATGAAAAGAGACATGGAAGAACTCTCTGATCATGTAGCCCAGGCGGGTATGACCCTGACCCTGAGTAGCATCCTGCCCTCACCAAGAATGATACCACAATATAAAAAAAAAATGATCAATTTCAACAATTAGCTAAGCTTCTGGTGTCATTCATAGGGAATCCAGTGTCTGTCATCCTGGGACGACATACTCGACAGGCCTCATTGCTTCACAAGAGACAGCTTGCACCTGTCACCCCTAGGCTTTCAAATACTGACCAAGGCTCTTGCTGCCCCCATAGTGCCTTTTTTAGGCAAGGCTCAAAAGTCAAACCCACCTCCGTAAATAGCACAAATAAAAAATGAGGGTTATGCTACTCAATGCCAGAAGTTTAAATCTCAAAATGCATGTGCTCAAAGCACTCCTCAGTATGGAGAACATCGACATCTGTGCAGTAACTGAAACCTGGTTCAAGGCTCCACAGAGCACCCCAGCACTACTGGGCTACAACTCATACCACACATTTCGGCCACAGAACATGGACTGAAACACAAAAGGAGGGGGTGTATCCATATTCATTAAGGATACCTACACCTCCAGGTTAGTGGCGCAGCATGATACCTCCGAGATCATCCATGTGCAACTAACATCAGGCAAATCTGCAATGCAAATTGTGGCCTGCTACAGATCACCATCCATGACCCAGGACCACCACTCCACCTTTCTGCAGACACTGGAAAACATGAAGGTCCTACCAAACACCCTGATATTGGGCGATTTCAATTACCTTACCATTAACTGGGAAAACTACTCAAGTACAAACTCCCAGGTCCAATGCTTCCTGGAATTTATCAACTCAAATGCCCTGGATCAGCTGGTAAACTCCCCTACCAGAGGTGAAAACATATTGGACCTGGTCATCACCAACATGGGTGACAGGTGTTCCACACCAGAGGTCAACCCATCACTGGTTAGATCAGACCATAAACTAATCACTCTGGATGTCCACACCCCACCACCACCCCCAACTAAGGAAACCACAGTAAAAAACTTTTCTAAAGCAAACTTCACCTTACTTAAGACAGAGGTGGTAAGTTTCACAGCCCCCACGCTAAAGGATAATGCTTCCCAAGATGCAGAAACCTTTACAAATGCACTCTATGAGCACCTACAAGGATGCATGGATCATGCCATCCCTAGCAAAACCAAGACTCATTCCCCTAAGAGAAGGAAACTAGTCTGTGGACCCTTGCCATAAACAGGCTATACAACAGAAGGAGGAAACTAGTTCAGAAAAAAAGCAAATCCCAAGAAGGAAAGACATCCCTGATCAGTATCAGTAAGAAACTAAGGTCCCTCATAAAATCCTCCAAGGCTAACTTCGAAAGTAAAATAGCCAAGGATTCGAAAGAAAACCACAAAGCCTTCTTTAGCTATGTCAAGAATCTAAGTGGCAACTCGCAGATATGCTCTGAGCTAGTGCAAAATAGCACAAAATATACTGAACCCACTGATATTGCCAACATCCTGGCAGATAGATTCAGTGCAAACTTCACCCCCCTCTCACCCCCAAAAGGGCCCACAACAATACCAGAAAAGTGTAGTGTCCTGGAAATCACAGATGCACAGGTGAAAACAACCCTTTCAAAAGCCAAAAGCACAGTGTCATTGGACCCAGATGGTATCCCAGGCTGCGTCTTGCACGAACTACAGAACAAACTAATCCCCCCACCTAAACACACTGTTCAACCTCAGCCTCTCCACAGGATATGTGCCCATAGAATGGTGCACAGCAATGGTTATTCTGCTCCACAAAGGAGGGGCCACAACTGACACTGGTAACTATCGCCCCATAAGCCTGACTAGCCTGGTCTGCAAGGCTATGGAGCGCATCACCATGGAACTCATTAACAAAGACATTGGGAACCTCCAAATACTTGGACCGACCCAGTTCGGCTTTGTTAAGGGCAGATCATGCCTACTAAACCTGGGTGACTTCTTTGAGACAGTCAGCAAGGCCATAGATGAGGGGAAGGTAGTTCACACAGCCTACCGTGACCTCGCCAAGGCTTTTGACACCATTCCCCACTTGGGAATTATAGAAAAACTCACCAGCCTGAACATAAACCCCTACATCACGAGATGGGTTGCCAGCTGGCTTACAGACAGAACTCACATGGTAAGAATAGCGGGCTCCAGGTCCGACTCTAAACCAGTCACAAGTGGTGCCCCACAAGGCTCGGTCCTAGGACCCTTACTGTTTGGCATATGCTTCTCAGAAGTACAGGCAAACACAAGAGGACTATGGCTAACAAAGTTTGCCGATGACTGCAGACTGGGAGCCATAATTGACTCTCCGGCTGACACAGACATTCTCTAAAAGGGCCTTACTGAGACGGACACCTGGTGTCAAAGTCATGGTCTCAAGCTAAATACCAAAAAATGCATAGTCATCCCATTTGGGAAAAACAAAACACCCATGAATTACCACTGAGGTGGCAGCCCCCTTAATACAGAAGAGGTAATAAGAGATCTGGGGACCCAGGTAGATAGTAATCTCTCCTTTGGCAATCATATTGCCAAAGTAGTTAGGAAATCCTTCTATGTAGCCCATGTAATTAATAAAGGGTTTACATCTAGAAATAAATAGGTTATAGTGCCTCTCTACTTGTCACTCATCAGACTCATCATAGAGTACAATGGCCCGTTTGGGCTGTACCTCACAAGACACTTTCAACAGCTGGAAAGACCACAAAAGTACCTCACCAAGAGGATTATTGGTCTCAAACATATGTCCTATGCAGCCCAACTGGAAAAACTCCAGCTGTACTCAGTGGCATATCGCTTACTCAGAAGTGATCTCTGCCTGACTTACAAAGCCATGTCCAACTCAGAATTGATACACATGCTCCACCTATAGAAATCCAAGTCACTGCGCGCCACTTGCTCTAGTGAGCTAAACCTCACCACAACAATAAATAGAACATGTTGGAGGGATAGATTCCTGTCACAGAGACTCCCCATGCTTTGGAACAAAATTCCTAACTACATTAGGCAGAGCCCCTCACTAAAACTCTTCAAGAGAAACCTTGATGAGTGGATTGGTAACAGAAAATACACCCCTGGGATCACTTCATTGGCTCTTCTTGACAGAGGGTCAGTTAATTAGTCAATGGGGCTGCAAAATCTGACACACTCTAGCTAGGCTTATAAATGCCCTCGGGCAGATAGCCTAGTACTTACCTATGAACCTATGAACATTGATGGCACCATGCAACCAATGTTGGAGTATTTCAATATAGCACATGCATAGAAACAGGTTAAAATAATTATCAATCAATAGGTCATATGCCCCAACAGAACAGTGCAGTCATTACATACCAGTTGAGGTGGGTATGTATTTTATTGTTGGAGATATGGTGGGGGGAGAGACAGATGTCAATTAACAGCTAGTATATTCCTGTAGTCCACATTACTTTCCTAGTCAGTGCTGTTATCTGTACCTTACAAGTATTACTACAGTACCCTATAGTCTTAGTTTTGACAGTGATATGGCTGTCATCATTGTTATACATGAACTGGTTTTACCTGCAGTATACACCTCTTACCTGGTATACCTGTGGAGGAAATGTTTGTTAACACTAATTAACTGTTTCTACACCTACTCCCAGATTCCAGGCTGATGTTGTGCTCATAGTTGTCCATTTCTTTCTGCACAGACTCTGGCCATGTCTTGACCACATGCAGGTGAACCAAGACATATCTAGACTATTGCCCTCTTCAACCTATAGTGACTTACCACACTTTTATACAGGCTTTTCTGCACAGTTATATTATGTAGCACAGTGTGGGTGACAGTGATCAGTGATACCTTATTATGCAGAGCAACTGCAACACTCACAATTCCAGACAATACCTGAGCAAACAGTACCAGTACAGTGTATCAAGCTATTTTTTTTCTAGGCACAGTGTTCGTATCTGACGTACCTTTGGGAGCAATGTTTGTTAGCACTACCTGAATGTTGCCAGACAAAGTACCAGATTACACATTAGTATTATGCACATACATCTCACTCTGTTACTGTACACACTCTGGTCACAACTTGACAACATGGGGGTGTAGCTAGGACATACTTGACTTATTACTCTCATAACAGTTTCGGGAGTTGTTAGAGTGACAGGTTTGTGCTCATAGATGTGTGACGATCAGTTGTATTCCCTGTTTGCTGCCTAAACATCTGGGATCATCCCACAGATTTCCCAGGGGGACAAGGGGACAGGCAGCAGATATGGCCAAATATACTGGACATTCTAGTCTTATCTGTACAGTTGTGGGGTATAATTCTGTATGCAGCCTACTTCCACTCCCAGGATTCAGGCCATGGCTGTGTCTGCTACAACGTAAACACTGTCCATCAGAGTTGTGTGCGCTATATAGATATTGCTGTATATCTCCTATCTGCTTTCTGTCTTATAATTCTCCTGCGGCTTTGCATTCTGACCTTGCATTACAACACTCTTATACAGGATTTCCTAGACAGTTATATTTTGTAGGACAGTGTGGGTGACAGTGATGAGTAATACCTTATTATTCGGAGCAACTGCATCAGTCACAATGCCATACAATTCCAAAGTAAACAGTACCAGTACAGGGTATCATTCTTGTATTTCTGGGCACAGTGTTGGTATCTGACAGACCTGTGGGAGAAATGTTTGTTAGCACTACCTGAATGTTGCCACACACAGTGCCAGATTCCACATTACTATTATGCACATACATCTCACTCTGTTACTGTACACACTCTGGACACAGCTTGACAACATGGGGGTGTAAATGGGACATACATGGCTTCTTACTCTCATAAGGTTTTGGGGAGCTGCTAGTGTGACAGCTTTGTTCTCATAGATGTGTGTCAATCGGTTGCATTTCCTGTTTGCTGCCTATACATCTGGGATCATCCCACTGATTTCCCAGGGGGACAGGTTGACAGGCAGCAGATATGGGCCACTTTACTGGACATTCTGGACATATCTGTACAGTTGTGGGGTATGATTCTGTATGCAGACTACTACCACTGCCAGTATTCAAACCATGGCTGTGTGTGCTAAAAATACAGCAGTTCACTTCTCAGTTGCATGTGCTATTCGGACTTTGTTGTCTGCCTTTTCACTGTTTTCTGTCTATGTGCCTCTCAGTTGTACTAAATGGCCTCTGGGGATTACACCAGTCATATAAAGGCATTCCTACACATTCTATTTATGGTGCACAGTGTGGGTAACAGTGCTTAATACAACAATACTATTATGTTATTGCAAATCTACATTACCATATGATACCAGAGTATACACATGCAGTTCAGCAGTTAGACTTTTATTGTCAGGCTATTACACTTTTATTTACATACAAACTATATGAGACTCTTCCTGCCATATTCTCCAGTGTATGCAGTACTTGCCTTACACAATACAGGTTTTATATAAGCAATTAATTTATTAATACTTTTAGATTTATTTCCTATGACAGTACATGCAAGAGTATTACTGACCTGCCTCATGTTGCAACCTCTCCAGGCAACTTCCGTGGGCCTCCTGGTTCACGGCCCGCTCACTTGCAGCTCTGGAGGACATAAGAGGAATATTTAGCCATACCCATCCATGATATATATGAGCTGGCAATTATTACACACATAGTGGAGTGATACTTACGCACAGCTGGGACGTCCCCTGCCATTCTAGCCTCTTGGATCCACTGCTCCAAGAGGTCCCTCTTACGCCGCTTCAGGTCGGCATAGTGATGCCTGACCTGCTCACCAGTTCGGGGTATGCAAGTGGCACTGGTGAGGTCACAGCCCCAGGCTTCTGCCTTGTATTGGGAACCCTGGTACTGGCCCTGCAGCAGTCTCTGCTCATGGTCTTTGACAAGAAGTCCTGCCATGACTCTGGACTCCTGGATACACCAGCACTGCACCTGAAAGTGCACACCTTCTCCCCTTTCTGCCATAGTGCCTGCAAGGGGAAGCTACAACCAGTTATGAGATGTATTCCCACCTGTTGGGTTTAAGTAGGGCCGATTTCCTGCATTTTTCCATGATTGGCCAGTTTTGAAAAGGCTAGGCTATGGGCAAACCTGCTTACCTAAGGTTGGCATTGTTTAAAGGGGTATAACACTGGGCACATTGAGTTAGCTGGCCTACACATTGCTTACACCTCCTAAGCTGGCCTATGCAATGCTTAGCATTGCTTACATTAGACTTTGCATTATATTTTCTTTTTGGCATTGATTTCTTATTCATTACATCTTATATATACATATGCCTGGTATCCATGATTCATGTGTACGTACACTGTACGGTGTCCTTGTGTTTTACTGGGGACTTCAACACTCTATTACAACTACACTTCACATCTGGGCTTACTGCTGTACTCCATTTCACAAATTTATGTTATGTAGTGGATTATAAAACATATGACTGTATACTGATTCCTTTAACAGGTTCACTTTGATTTTACTATAGTAAAGACTTGTTTGCTGATACCTCATTTTTCTGTACTGCTGTGATGGCTTAGTGGTTAACTGCTGTGATGGCTTGGTGGTTAACTAGTGTGATTATAGTGTATCTGGTCCTGGGTTCAAGACCAGCAACGCTGTTTATTTTGTTGCTGGGCAGAACAAGGGCCGTTTGATACAGAGTGATTAAGGCACTTTTAAGTGGTTGTAAGTGGGCTTGCCCGAAGGTAAGCAATACTAACCTCCAGTTAAATATGCTTACAGAGAGTTACCTTCAAAATTGCTTAACCTGTGTGCACATTGCTTACCCCAATGCAAACAGGCTTAAACACACTTACTAGTGCTTAAATATACTTACTACTGCTTATTGGTGCTTACACTTGCTTACTAGTGCTTACTTCCACTTGCAATTGCACTGATTTAGACAGTCATATTTGGAAGCTGTATGGAATTGTCATTCATTACACATTTTACCTTCCATTTGTATTGATGATTCCTGTGTACTTATATTGTATGGGGCACATGTGCTTTTCTGGGGACTTTGCAACATTATGACACTGACACTTCACATGTGCATTTAATGCAGTACTCCAGTTCACAAATATATGTTATTTAGTGGGTTATGCAACTAAAATACTGGTCATACCGTTATTTGCCATGGAAAATGTAATGTGCTGCAGTGGGACTTGAAATGAAATGCCTGCTCGTAAGGTGAATGCTCTGCCCACTACACTATTGCTATACTGCTTCATTTGCATATATCTTCCTTGTTATCCTCTTCAGCCATTTAGCTGCATTAACCGTAGCTAAGCAATGGGCACACCCACGTACCTACGGTTAGCTTTAATCAGATTTTTAATAAAAAAAAAGTTTGTTTATTTGATTTGTATTTACTATTGCTGTTGTACACATGGGGGAATGTTGCTGTGGATATGTGGACAATTATGAGTGGTCTCTCTCATTCCTTTGGCCTTTCTGCAGTTCTTCATTGTGGGGGCATGCATATTCTGAGAGCTCTGCTCTCAGACACACCCCTGCATTCATACATGCTCCATGTAAGATTAGGAGCTCAGGCAGCATGCCTTCATTAATATGCATGGCATGCTGCCGTCTTGCTCCTAAATGGCCACTTCCGTGCAGGACTAAGCTAGTACTGCACGGAAGAATAGTAAATCTGGGGATAGTACTGCATTTGTTAGACATTTATTAACAAACTACTCAGAGAAATTTTAAATGTTTTTGCATTTTTATATATTATTCATATTTTTATGGTGTACACATGTTGTACATCATTTTAAGGACATAGCACAGCATGCTTTTCTAACACTCTCTTGAAAGAGGTACGTTTTTAAAATTTACTGTCTTTAAATACATTAACCCCTATACAGGACAACAACAATGGACCATCACTTGATGTTAAGACATGCTTATGGACAGAATTTGTTTTTCTTCACTTGCTTTTACTATTGTTCACTTGTTTATGTATTTATTATACTGTATCTTTAAGGAGGTCTGTATATAAGGAAGTGATGTATGCAGCCTTTTTAGATTCTAATGAAGTTCCTGTTAGGAATGAAAGTGCTTAATCCTGAATATCCTGAATAAAGCATCTGGCTTTTACTGCTTGTTTAATTCATATTTTTTTTACAATTGGTGGATTTGTCTGCAGTCATTTTGGTCTCCCTCAGAGGTTGATGATGTTTTGTATTAGGTCATTAATGCACTTTCCAAAGCCACAAACACTGCATTAATGGGTCCCAACAATATCCCAGTATGTTTAATAAATAGCATGAAACATGACCTCTCTGGTCTACTTGAATCACTTTTCAAATGGAGCTTTCAGTCAGGTTTTGTACCCACAAAATGGAAGATGGCTACAGTTATTCCCCTGCTGAAAGAAGGTCCAACCACTGAGCCAGGTAAGTTTAGGCCCATAAGTCTTACCAGCCTCATATGTAAGGCCATGGAAAAAATCACAATGGACAAGATAAATGAGGACATAGGTAACCTGCAAATGCTGGACCCATTACAGTCCAGCTTTGTTAATGGAAGGTCATGCTTATTAAATCTGGTAGACATTTTTAAGAGGGTCACCAAAGCATTGGTTGAAGGTAAGACTGTGTGCACAGCTTACCTCGACCTGGCCAAGGCTTTTAATTCAATACCCCCACTCAGGCATTATAGACATGCTCACTAATGTAGGTATAAACCCTTTGCTCACCCACTGGTTAGCCATCTAGCTCACTGATAGGATCCTGGAAGTCAAAATAGGTGAGGCCACCTCCACCAAGAGGCCAGTGACTAGCAGAGCCCCCCAGGGCTCAATACTGGGCCAGCTCCTTTTTAGCATCTATTTCTCTAAAGTGGAAGCAAATGCTGAAGGTTTATGGCTGACTAAGTTTGCAAGCTTGGGGGTTATCATCAACTCCCCTGCAGACACTAGCATGTTTCAAGATGGTCTGTCTCTGACTATCAAATAGTGCCAATGCCATGGTCTTAAACTCAATGCTAAGAAATGCATAATTTTACCCTTTGGCAAATCAACCATCCCAGCTAATTACCATGTTGATAATACACCCCCTAAGAGTCGACCCAATGGTCATTGATCTGGGTACGCACATAGACAGTAGACTTACCTTTGACCACCATGTGACCACAGTGATGAAGAAGTCCTTTTATGTTGTGCAATTTATAAGTAAGAGCATGGCATCTAAGTCCAATGAGGTCATTACTCCACTGTACTCCACCCTTATTAATCCAACCATAGAGTACAATACTCTCTTTGGCATGTACCTGACCAGGCATATGCAGCAACTAGAGTGACCTCAAATGTTCCTTACAAAAAGAATTCAAGCCACGTCTGTCCCTGTTTTTGCCAATGTTGTTTGGGCACATTGAGAAAGCACTCTGTTTTTTTACATCTGAATACAGCTCCCTTTATGGTCATTTTTTGGATGACATATTTTTTGGAGAGATACCAGAGATAGATTGTACCATTTTTTTCCAGTTTATAAATACCACCAATCACTTTCTGAAGTTCACTATGGATATTAAACAAGACAGGGTTAATTATTTGGATGTTTCTATAGTGAAGGATAGATTGCTACAAAGATTTGAGTCTATACTCTACAGAATACCCACACATTCCAATTCCTTATTACATTTCGATAGCTGGGATCCCCTTCACCAAAAGAAGTCACTGATGAAGGGTCAGTGTGTCAGATTGGCTCATATGGTTAGCAATGACATAACTTTTTAAGAGGAATGTAATAAATTGTGGGGGATGTTAGAAAGAAGTGGTTACCCTGAACTGTTCTTAAATAATATTTTCAGGGAAGTTGAGAGAAAGAGACATTGGGGATATTTCTCTCCCTTATTAGGGACAATGAACAGTAACTCATGCAACCCCATGAGTGCAGCCCTTGTAGTTTCTGAAAAACAAGTTAATTTTTGGAAAGCCCTGGTGCTACTTTACAATTTGTACTTTGAAGGATTCAGAGTTTATTATTTGTAAGAGCTGGTGCCATTTAGGGTAGAGCATGAGTATTATAACAAAGTGGGCCAAGGTCCAGTAGTTGTTTGCTTTAAAACTCTGTTGGAGAGACCCCCTATTGTCAAGTCCAAGTGTGTTATGGTTAAATGTGGCCACTGTTTACAATGTAGGTTCATTCTCCGAGCATCTGATTTACATCTTGAGATCTTTGAGACTATTAAACTTGCATGTAGGTACCATTGTGACAGCAAATTAATAGTTTATGTGGTGAAGTGTCAGGTATATCAATGTTTTTATATAGGAAAAACAAAAAGGTCACTGAAAAACAGGATTTACCAACATCAGTTTCACATTTCACAGGGGGACAAGAGAAATGCCTTGTTTAAGAATATCAAACATTACCCCTCTGTCATTCATTTAAATACATTGCTATTGACCATATCACCCTGGATCCAGGGTAGGGCCATCTGATTTATATCCCGAGTACAAGGAACTTTGCTGGCTGATGAAGTGTAATGCCACTGTTTTTCCAGGACTGAATGACATGGTATCAATCAGCATTGTACTGAAGATGAAGGCTATGTTTGCCATTTAGGGACTAGTGCATTATTGATATTCAATTTAGATTGTTTTTATCTTGGGAAAATAAGTGTGCTTATTTGAGTTGTGTTTTATTTTATACATATCTTTTGAATCATTCTTTTGTATATTTGTTATATTGTTACAAGTGCCTGGGTCTTATTTTCTCATGTCATGTTTCTTTAAATTTTGACAATTAAGTTTTAATTGTGTAAGTTATGTGGATTTTTAGCACGATAAAACAGTGAGGTTTCATGAGCTGAGTATTCTGAAGAAGTCCGTTGTACCTAGGATGACAGCGCTAAAGTTGTTTCAATAAAGTGTGGTGCTACAGTCACTGAAGTTCTTTTCCTTTGGTTTTTATCAGTTTGTTGCATTTATAATTGTTCTTTTTTTTCAATAATAATTCTTTATTATTTTCAACTTGTTCATACAAAGCAAAAAAGAAAAACAGATAATTCCCAAACAATACTTCTAACAACAATTCTACAACATATGTACACTATTTACATGAATGCTTCCATCGGTTAACAAAAAAGCAATAAAAAAGAACATGCGAAGAAGCTTATCAGTAGGTAATAATTAATTGCTGATACATTTTCCTTTTAAGGTATATATGTCCAGGGGTTAAGCTGGGTTCGGTACATTAAGCCAGTATAATATTGAAAATTTGTTCCCATATTTTCGGATTATTTATATTTTTGCTATGGTCATTGATTAGTAATTTGTGGGCTAATATATGTTTCATCGCTAATATCTTAAAGTTGTCCCATGAAGTTTGAGATCGATTCAACCAATTTGTAGCTATGTAGAGTTTCATTAATAAAAAGATATTTATAAGTATGGTCATTTGGGATCTAGACAAATAATTTGGAGGGAAATGTAAAATCATAAATTTCCAAGAAAGCGTTGAATTTTGGTAACCCATCTTTTGAAGTTGAAGTTTTAAAGAATTCCAAAGTTTATATATACATTTGCAGCTCTAGAACATGTGAAGGAGGTCAGCAGTTTGATCTTTACAGTATGGGCATTTAGGAGAATTTTTAGAGTTAAATTTATGCAAGCTAAGACGTGTATAGTAAGCATTATTAAATATCATAAGTTGGGTAAATGTTAACTTTTGAAGAGAGGTTGATTTTATTGTTAAATTAATTGCTTTTAATATTTTACTTTCTTCCATCAATGGTATTTTTTCTTTCCAATAGTTTGACAAAAGGACTTGATTTTGATATTTAAACTCTTTTATCAGTTTACTTGTAGATGTTATGAATTTGGTGGCGTTTATAGTTGTTCTAAGCAAAAGAATACAAGGCATAACAAAATTGCCATATACAGAGCACCTTAAAGCCCCTTCCCTCTAATCAGTCTCCTATAGATTGCTGAAGGGTGATCTATGCCTGTCTTTAAGGCATCTCCTACATATTTGTAAGTCAAACAGCAAAAGAAATAGAAGATCTAAGGACCTGAATTTTGTCTGTGACTTAAGCAGAACATGCTGGAGAGACAGATAAGTGTCCCAGAGACTGCCCCTCCTATGGAACAGGGTTGCCATCCACGGTAAGCTGAGTTAATCTCTTATCCAGTTTAACTACAACCTACACAAGTAGATGAGGAATAAGAAATTTACACTAGACCTGGCACCATGTCCCTTATGGGCAGAGATAGCTTATAAATGCCTGGCCCTCAATGTCCTATTTGGATGCAGGATATCATTATTCTCTCAGGAAAACTTGGCTAGGCTTAGATAGGCCCCTGGTCATCAGCCTAGTAACAGTCTATGAATCTATAAATCTATATAAAAATATTGGTTAAGAATCAATACAAGATATATCCACCATTTAACCTCAGTTTATTCAGTGGCTTTGTCTCTGAGGTTTGGTGCACAGTGGCAGCAGTAGTTATGTCATACCATAAGGATGGCCCCAGAAATTATAGACCTATAAGCCTAATGATTCTTATCTATAAAGATGTGGAACATATGATAACTGACCCAGTATAAATTATGATATGCAAAAACTTATTAGGCTGGACCCAAAGCAATTTTGCTTTGTCAAGGGAAGATCCTGTCTTATGAATTTGGTTAACATATTTGAGAGGATAAAATGGGCTGTTAACAGCAGGTTTGTGATAGGAAGGGGAAGAACTCATTCAAGCAGCAGTTGCATACCTACTAGATAAAACAGAACAACATGACTTGGTGTTTATAATAGAAAACCTGACTGCTCACATCGGGAGAGACAGACCAGACCAGAACAGAATATGCGGACTGCTTGCATCAACATGGGTGTGAAAGCAGAAATGAAGAAGAAGATGCATTATACTTCTTTCTGGCAAGTAGCTTGACAGTGGCTAACATATGGTTCAGTAAGGCAGGCAGGTTACAAAATCACATAAAAGAGTTGCCAACATGCAACTCAGGTAGATTTCCTCATAATAAGGAAAGGGTATTGCGGCTGACTCAGTGATTGTAAAGTCATCCTCAAGGAAACAAACAGCCCACAGCATAAACCACTGATTACCACAATCAGCTGCAGGTAGTGAACAGTGAAGGTCTTAAGGTCAACAGATTCTAGGCTGAGATGGGTATGGGAATAAGGTATATAAGGAAGGTTAGTCGTAGAAAGCAGAAGTTCAGGAAGTCAACAAAAGGAAGGAGTGCAGGAAAACTGAAATATAGAAATTATGGACAAGGCTAAGAAGCACTACAGCTTGGCTAACAAAGAGGCTAAGAGAGAAGTCACAATCAAAAAGAGCAAGGCATTACAGGCACTCTAGCAGGTTCTGGAAAGTGATTTAGTAGATGGTATGAAGACGCTCTATCAGGTTGCATGGTAAAGATAAAAAGATAAGGAAGATAGTCATCAGACACCCTTCATCAGGCATGCCAGCAACAACCATCTCTCATGCTCACAGAACATGAAAGGCAGATGCAAGCTGTACTTCCAGCAGCATCTAAGTGAAAAAAATCCCAACTGAAGCTGCACAGCCCGAGACACAGCCTATGATGAAAGATGGAGAGGAGCCTACCCGAGAAGAAGTAAACTCACCACTAAAGAAAATGAAGTCAGGGAAGGCAGCAAGCTCAGAAGAGGTCATGGCAGATATGATCAAGACATTGCATGAGATAGGAGAGAAATGGCTGCAGAGGGTACTTATGGCAGCATTGAAATAAATGCATACACCAAATGACTGGAGAATTATAGTTTTTTTGTGCAAATGTTCAAGAACAAATATGGCATTCACAATTATGGGCAGTAAAGAGGTTTCAAACTCCTTTCACACTTCATGAAAGATCTAGAGAGACTGACTGATATGCAGAGTAACAGTGTACACAGAGTAGTAGAAAGTAAGATGGAGATGAGCAGTTTGGAGTTAGATCAGGATGCAGCATGACTGACCCAGTGCTTGCAGGGAGACATAGCTGAGAAGAAACTAGAGATGAGGAAACAATCGAACTGGGCATTTCTAGTCCTGGAAAAAAAACATATGACAAGTTCCCAAGAAAGCTGATTTGGGACTGCCTTTGATGGATCAAAGTCCCAGAGACATTGGTAGAATTAGTACATGCTATGTACAAGGACCAGGGAGAAAAGTACAGCCATTGTTTGGGCTCATAGAGGAGCTCCAAGTGGGAGTCAGTATATATCAGAGTTCAGCTCTGAGCCCACTGCTGTTCATACTGGTGATGGACTACATTAGCAAACAGATCAGAGGGCTCAGATCAACAAAGCTGTCATATGCAGATGATGTGGCATTGTGGGTAGACTCTAAACAAGAACTTCAGATAATGATAGGGGAATGGAATGCAAAACTAAACGCATGCAGGATGAAGCTGAGTACAGACAGTGGCAGCCTCTGGGAGGCAAACTTGTCTCTCCATTAGGTTTTGTTGATGTTGCATATTAGATTTAGGCCTTTCAAATGGGTAATGTGCGAAGAGTTAAACTTATGGATATGGGGCATCTCTAGTACGGCAGGGTCTGAAATTGCCTTGTAGGTGAGATACTGATCACCTCTGAGCAATCTGTATGATTCAGACTAGAGTGATAGTTATTTGAGCCTGTCCACATAGAACAGGTGTTAGAGGCCATGGATTCTCTTTGTTCATAGGTAGGTACTAGGCTATCGGCCCAAGGGCCTAAGTAAACTTAGTCAACAAGATTCCCTGGCGTACGCCACCCAAGAAAGTTAATTTCCTGTGCCCCTCTCAAGCAGAGCCACAGAAGTGATCCCCGGGGTGTATTTCCTATTTCCCATCCACTCATCAAGATTTTTCTTGAAGAGCGCTAATGAGGAACTTTGCTTGACATAGATGGGTAGCTTGTTCCAGAGTATAGAAAGTCTCTGGGATAGGAATCTATCCCTCCAGCATGTCTTGTTTATTGCGGTGACAAGGTTTAGGTTCCTAGAGCGTGTAGCTCGGAGGGATTGGGATTTCTTTAAGTGTAGAATGTCCACTAGCTCTGTGTTTAACATAGCTTTATATGTTAGGCAGAGATCTGCTCGGAGTAGGTGATATGCTACAGAGTAAAGCTGGAGTTTTTTAGACGGTCAGTGTAGGGCATCTGTTTGAGGCCAGTAATCCTCTTTGTGAGGTACTTCTGTGGCCTTTCCAGCTGCTGCAGATGTCTTGTGAGGTACATTCCAAAAGGAGCGCTGTACTCTATAATGGGTCAAATGAGTGATGAGTAGCGGGGAACAATGACCTCTTTTTTCCTGGATGAGAACCCTTTTGTGGAGAGGTGTGCCACATAGAAGGATTTCCTGACTACTGTGGCAATGTGATTATCAAAGGAGAGACTACTGTCCACCTGGGTCCCA
>NC_056733.1:1636570005-1636617505 GCF_019279795.1 Protopterus annectens
AGTCACAAATCACAGTGAAATATTTATGAATTTGAAAGTATACAGCTATGAATCATATCAAAGATTTATATTCATTTTTGACTAGTTCCACCTAATCTAACAAATAAATAGGTCTATGATGGTGATATAGTGAGAAACTACTCTGTGTTGCCAAACATGTGCAGCCAGTTAATTTTGAAACTAATTTCCATGTGGTTGAAAAGTGTTTTTTCAAAGCTATATGTGGAGTGTGTTTTCAGAAAGTTTTAAAACCAGTGTTCTTTTTTCGTAGTGCTAATTTGTGGTGCTCATGCCACTAGATCCCAGCAGTTTAAGCAACTTCCAGTCCTCTGAAACTAACCAACTACGTTCAGCAAACTTCATAGTAAAGCTTTATGTTCAGGTGGTAAAGACCCCTTGCTCACACATATGGGACACCCCCCCCCTTGCTCACACATATGGGACACCCCCCCACATATATTTTTATATACCCATTCTGAGTTTGCATTGCAGACATGAAAAGAGAAAGCTCCAGTATTACTGAAAGCCATCCCAGTAAATTTTCTTTGCAAGACTGGCATTCATTTAATGTGCTGTCAATCCCTTTGACACATTCCCTATGTTAGGTCTTATTTAGAAATGACAGAGTTTACAGCAGGTAATCTCTCCTATGTGGTAATTAACTCTTGGTTGTCTTTATGAAGTAAGCAGTAATATCCATTCTGTTGTTTATCACTTAACAAGTCTGGATTTGGTAAAACTATGCTAAGACCAAGTAGTTTCCTACCTTAGTTCATGGTACATATTAAAGTGTGAATAACCCAAGCTTTTTAAAGCTAGCACAATCAGCAGGAAAGAGTTCAAAATTCTTCTCTACAGACCATACTATGACCAGCACCATTCCATCCTTCACTATTTCTTCTTCAAAGAGCAAACAGTTCTAATATTAATATAGAAAGAGTTGGGGACTGGCTTTAATATAGCATGGTACCCATATGGAGTGGAACTGGAGGAATTAATGCTGACTATACAAAGTATTGCTTTTTGATTATGTTCTATACTCACATCTGTTGTAGGAATCAGTGCTTAGGAACAAGTCTTTTTGCTCTACATCGAGGCCAAAACACCCTATCTCCCACAGAGGTGATGTGCATTCTGCTTCCTGAGGCATTAGTAAGGCCAACGACCCAGTATTTTTCATCCTAACTCCATCTGCCACAATATACAACAGCCTTAAACACAAGCCATTACATCAAGCAAAGAACCACAACAAGCTTCTACAGGCCTCTACGCTAAGTTAATGCCAGTGACCCAGTATTTTTCATCCTCAATCCACCTGTCACAATATACAACAGCCTGAAGCACAAGCCATTGCATCAAGATGTTACAGGCCTTTAAACTAAGTTAATGCCAAGGACCCTGTATTTGTCATCCTGACTCCACCTGCCACAATATACAACAGCCTGAAGCACAAGCCATTACAGCAAGTAAAGGACCCCAGCAAGCTTCTACAGGTCTCTAGGCTAAGTTAATACCAAGGGCCCAGTATTTTTCATCCTGACCCCACCTGCCACAATATACAACAGCCTGAAACACAAGCCATTACATCAAGTAAAGACCCCAGCAAGCTTCTACAGGCCTCTAAATTTTGTTAATGTGTGTTAATGTTTATTCAGCTGCAGTAAAGCTTAAAACTCTATTCCACCTCTTAGCAGATTTGCACATCACCTGTCCCCCAACTACCAGGAAGTTAAAAATAATTATCTCATTACTTCCCCACATCTAATCTAACCACTTCCCCCTATCCCGCTCCTCTCTCACCCACACTATCTCCCAAATTATAACTACAATTGACTTAAGAATCATATTGTTTCACTACTTTCTCCACCCTATTCTTGCAGTTTGAAACCACCTGAAAGCCCTCCATTCAGTTTTAGCCATAAGACTTCTTACAAAGTCCATTCAGTTTCAACCATAAGACTTCTTACAAAGTCCATTCAGTTTCAACCATAAGACTTCTTACAAAGTCCATTCAGTTTCAACCATAAGACTTCTTACACAGTCCATTCAGTTTCAGCCATAAGACTTCTTTCAAAGTCCATTCAGTTTCAGCCATAAGACTTCTTACAAAGTCCATTCAGTTTCAACCATAAGACTTCTTACAAAGTCCATTCAGTTTCAGCGATAAGACTTCTTACAAAGTCCATTCAGTTTCAACCATAAGACTTCTTACAAAGTCCATTCAGTTTCAGCCATAAGACTTCTTACAAAGTCCATTCAGTTTCAGCCATAAGACTTCTTACAAAGTCCATTCAGTTTCAGCCATAAGACTTCTTACAAAGTCCATTCAGTTTCAACCATAAGACTTCTTACAAAGTCCATTCAGTTTCAGCCATAAGACTTCTTACAAAGTCCATTCAGTTTCAACCATAAGACTTCTTACAAAGTCCATTCAGTTTCAACCATAAGACTTCTTACAAAGTCCATTCAGTTTCAACCATAAGACTTCTTACAAAGTCCATTCAGTTTCAGCCATAAGACTTCTTACAAAGTCCATTCAGTTTCAGCCATAAGACTTCTTACAAAGTCCATTCAGTTTCAACCATAAGACTTCTTACAAAGTCCATTCAGTTTCAGCCATAAGACTTCTTACAACGTCCATTCAGTTTCAGCCATAAGACTTCTTACAAAGTCCATTCAGTTTCAGCCATAAGACTTCTTACAAAGTCCATTCAGTTTCAACCATAAGACTTCTTACAAAGTCCATTCAGTTTCAACCATAAGACTTCTTACAAAGTCCATTCAGTTTCAACCATAAGACTTCTTACAAAGTCCATTCAGTTTCAGCCATAAGACTTCTTACAAAGTCCATTCAGTTTCAACCATAAGACTTCTTGCAAAGTCCATTCAGTTTCAACCATAAGACTACATACAAAGTTACTTACAGGAACACAACTTTGCAATTTCCCACCTATTGCAAGTTTAAACTGTCTCAGAAACTCAGCAATAAACATACTGATTGTTTTCTTCACTACCCATGCCTTCTAGAACTCAGATTACACCATGTCACTAAAAATGTTCTCCCTTCTCTCTATCCTGCTTCCAACATTATATATCAGTCTCATAATCCACATCACTTCCCTAAACTATTCCCCAACTCCAACAACATTTTCATACTCTACGTTTGCTCTACATCATGACAACCCCACAAAACGATTTAGTAACATACCAGCCCTCCTAACTCAATATCACATTATGCATCTCTCAAAACTCAAAAATTTTCCCAACATCACTAATAAACCTAATGTCTGTGTAATAGTCAGCAATAATAAACCTATCCAATACTTCAAACATTACCTTTCCAAGCAACACATTCTATCCTTGTGTGGAGACATCCACCCCAACCCAGGGCCCCCAACTACAGCATCCTCTGCTAAAAGCATAAACTCTAAAAATATTCTTCTAGCATACCTAAACACACGTAGTATCTGTAACAAAACCACAAAATGTCATGCTTGGTAAAGTCAATACACCCCTGATATTGTAGTAAACACTAAAACTTGGCTAAAACCCCATATCCATGATACTGAATTAACAACCCAGGCTATAATATACTTAGAAAAGACAGAACCAACAAAAAGGTGATGGGGTAGCCTTAATCTATCCTAACACTATCACAATCTCATCTTTCCCTAAAGAAACACCAACTTTCAACAATTACGAAATTCTAATCAAAATCCTACAAATTAACAAAACAAAACAAATATGCATTGTTGGACTATATATACCTTTGGGCAAAATGTCCAAACTATGGAAGATATCCATTCCCGAATATCAAAAAACGAGTAATGAAACTATAATTAAGGGAGATATCAATTTCAACTGGCAAGATCTGATGACTAACTCCCCTACTAATAGCATAAACCACTGTGGTTATACCCAGCTCGTTACTAATGTCACCTGTATGCATAACAGCAATACCCTAGGTCCAACTCTTGGCTTGATACTAGTCTCTAATCCTGACACATACTCTAATCCCTACACTCTACCCAATAATCTTAGTGACCACCTACCCATATTCATATATAGATCCACACCACAAATTACAAGAACCCACACATATAAAACCACCAGAGATATAAGGAACTTTGACCAACAAAGGTTTAACAAAGTCCTAAAACACAATAACTGGAATCCACTTAAAACACTACCACTAGAAGATGCCCTTGAATACTTCAACAATGTATTTCTAAATACTCTTGACAGCCCAGCGGCCCTCCACATGAAAATACTAAAAGCTAACCATGCTCCCTGGCTAACAAAAATACCATACAAAATTTGGAAGATAGAGATAAAGCCTGGAAGGAATGGTACAACAACAAATCTGATGTTAACCTAATCAAATACAAACAGTTATTAAGCAAAGCAAAAATTAATGAATTTAGACAAAAAAAAAAAAACACTTTTCCAACCAACTGGCAAACCACAAAAGCAACCCAAAACAATTTTGGAAATATATCTCAAACCTCTTTACCCCAGGCTCTAAACAAGCTCCATCACCACACCCTGATAAAACTCCCTCAGAGATAGCCAATCTGTTTAACTCTCATTTTATAGATAGCATAAGCAAACTGTTAACAAATCCCACTGCCAAAACCACCAAAGGCCTCCTATCTGATCCCCCTCAACCCTTATCTCATGACTCCTAAACAAATAAAAAACCCTTCACCTCCTCAACAAACTAATACTACATTTTCTATCCCCTTTTTCTCTTAAACCTGTCCCTGCCTCTCTCATTCAAAAACTACTTCAAAAACTAAAACCATGCACCCTCTCCTCTGACAACCCCCCCCAAATACTTAGAATTTGCTGCAGAAGCCAAAGCATATTCTGTCAGGATCCTTATAAATCACTACATAGCAGAGTCAAATGTCCCTAACCTCTGGAAACATGTATCATCATTCCTTTACATAAAGGGGGCAACTCTAATGAACTGTCCAATTATTAACCAATCTCCATCCTCTCTCCTCTTTCCAAACTCCTGAAAAAATGCATTCATAGGGATTGTTTCACCATCTCATCCAAAACAAACTAATTACCCCACCCAACATGGTTTTCGCCTATCACACAGCACCACTACTGCCCTAATATTCTTCATGGACACTGTCTAAATCCATTGACTCTGGCAATATTACCTTTGTCTTACTATTAGACTTATCAAAGGCATTTGACACAGTTATCCTTTGTAGGCTGCACCCCACCATCCCTCCAATGGTTTGCAAGCACCTATCCAATCACCAACAATGCATTAAATGGCAAAATAAACTATCCCAATATCAAACCAAAACAACTGGGGTACCACAAGGGTCCATATTTGGACCCTTACCCTTCAATGTTTTCACCAACAACCTTCACACCTTATTACCTGTTGGCTTCATTATCCAACATGCAGATGACGCTCCATAATTTTCTTCTCTAATAACATACATCTCCAACAGCTCACCCAAACCACCTTCACCTCAAAAGAGACATGGCTGAGAGAAGACCTTTTCTCAGAAAAAAACAATCTCATCTGATTTTAAAATATTCTCTCAGTATAACACAGAAATTGAAACAGTTCCCACAGCTAAAGTACTAGGCATTACCATAGATGGCAAACTAACTTTCAAGCATCACATTTGCAATAGCATTAAAAGACACACATCAAACTAGGAAGAATATCTACACAAAAAACTTTCTTGGATAACTCCACCAGAAATCCCTCACCAACCCCTATTCACTTTCCTATCTCTTATATGCAGCCCCCTTATACACCAATATACAATCTTCTCTTAAAAACAAGCTCCAGTCCTGCTACCATAAAATTACCAAATTTGCCACAGGCTACCCCTACCATTCCCATCAGTGCCTAGCTCTGAAAGCACTAAACTGGCTCGACCTCACACACCACCTAAACCTTGTTTAGCTGTCCCACACATAAAATTATATATACACCTGATAGTTGCTTAGCCCTCAAATCTGTCCTAAAACTCTACATCTCTACCAGAGCCCTCCACTCTGAAAACAAAGAACTCCCAACTGTCTACATTCCAAACAAAACAGCTGGACAGTACCTATACTCTCATGCCACCACCAAGTTCTGGAGCTCTCTGCCAATGGACATTACTACCACTGAGTTCTTTAACAACTTCAAAAATACCCTAAAAAAAAACATTTTCTTTGTAAATATATTTGCCCTTTTCCTTCCCTAACAGGTGAACCCCATCCACTTTCTAGGGCATTTCCTTTCCACATCTGGAGATCTCTCGACCATGAATTTCACCTACTAACCATTATCATATTGAACTAAGAAACTTTATGTATTTCTACACCCTTAACTATTCCCATCCTATACCACAATTCTTATAAGCATATGTTTGCATCTAATATTCTGATTCACTGTCTGACCCTCACTCTTTACCTTAACCCTACCTGATAAAACAAAAAAAAGGTTGTAATCTACTACATTGCTATTATTTATTATTAGCTATCTAGTAGATATTTTATTACTGTATCTACCTCTCTGTACTTCTTTAGTATTCATTACTTATTTATTGTGTGCTTTAATGCTTGCTATTGTCTTGTCCATGTATAATGTCTTAACTTAATTTATCATTTGGAGCTTTCCTCCGAAGGCCTCCACTGAAAATGGGTTCCTGATCCAGTCAGACCTTCCCAGTAAACAAATGTTAAATACATAAATAAATGTTATATCCCAAAACCAGCATGTGTTTAACAAGTGCAGCTCCATACTATTGAATGAAATATTTTTACTTTTTTTAAGTTGGGAATGAATTATATATACCAGTGCTTACCTACAACATCAAGTTCTTCATAATTATCTTGTTAGAGCTGACTTTTTCTCAGACAGCTTCCTGAAACAGAGGTAGAGTATCCATTTGCACTGTGAGTGATCTTGGTTGAGTATGGATCCCAAGCTGCCAGAAGGGTTGGCCCACTGAGTTATCATAATGCATTGCTTGTCTGTTTAATCTTACCGAGTTAGACAGAGATGGCCTTTTTGTTGTGTTCATGACATCAACTGAAGGCCTGCATTTAGCATATGTTTTTTAAATTAAGTAATGATTTCATTGATTGTTAAATTTTAATGGCTGGTTCTGATCATGTGATTTTAAAGAGTCCTCTATATAAACTGGTATTAAATGTAATTATGTATGCTGATGAAGGGTTGTGTGCCCGAAAGCTTCATTAAAACTGACGTTCTTGGTGATTACCTTGTTTTTTTGGCTTCTACAAGTGTTCTGACAACGTTATTGGATTTGTGACTTTATACCTCTGGTATTGCATTGAACGTACTAGGAGGGAGTCGAACCAGCCTTTTATGATATACTGATACTGAAAATAACTGCTGTATAATGTCTTCATCTATAAAGAGACTGTTGATGAAAACGAATAATCCTCTATTGCAGACTTCAAGTAGCTTCGTAAAACCTCAAGAAACATCCGTAGGTAACGATACAAATGAACTAAACAAACTACTAAATACATTGGAGAAAAAAGTTAGTAGCTACAAACAGCTCCAATGGCAAAGATTTAGCTTTTTGGCGTATTTAGAATTGGGTATCGTACCTCGAGGGCTACGTATACTCAAAATGCCCTCTTATGGTAATGTCTATGAGGAATTACTGATTAAGTGGCAACAGCTTAATTTGGAATTAAGCGCAAACTACATGAGGCTTATGAATGAGTTCTTTGAGAACATTGAACAATCTTTGCTTAAAGAAATTGAACATTTTGAAAAACAAGTATTGGAGCTTCTTAAAGGTGATACTATGAATGATTACTATCAAACTTTCATAGAGAAAGTACATCTTATGGATACTAGACTTGAACTTAAGAAAAAACGTAAATTACAGCGAGATATGCAAGATTTCAAAAACGGCCATATTTTCTCTTGGCCGAAAACTGAATATAAATGCTTTGGATCTTTTAATAAATACTCGCAGCAGAGCGAAGGTAATAAAATTGTAACCAGGCTGCTTGATCAGTTAGATGATTTCAGCATGCCGCCTGCTACACCGGTAACATCGACCAATCAACAAGCCTGTATGCAAGACGTTGCTCTTGCTACGTCTCAACGTCGTGATGAGGGAGAGTCAAGAGATGAAGGAGCCCATACGGAATTAGTTGCAGGAGGTAGCAACCTTAATACTTCGAATACACCAACATCTACATTGCAGAAAGTGGAGTTAAAAAATAAAAAACAATCGGAAATATCTGCTTTTTTACCTTTTCGGTTAAAACAACCGGAAAAGGTAATAATACACAAAGCGCCAGTGGAAAAAAGCCCCAACGTAACGATAACGCAACAGCACTTATCACAAGGGGCGAAGAGGAAAAACAACAGTCCAAGGCAGACCAACAAAGCACCTTGCAGGTGAATGTAGCTGTTTTGGCTATAAAAGAAGGTACTTTAAATTTATCACAGCGATGTTTTTCCGATGAACACTTTAAGCTGCTAAGTAAAGGGTTGAAATTCGTGCCCTTTGCCATGGATAATATTGTGAATGTAATTATTGATCTTAAATTGTTTGCAAGAAACTTAATGCTAAAGTTATTATTTACAAATTCTGGTTCTAATATAACTTTTTATAAAAAATCAAGTGTATTTATACCTCAGTTATCACCTGTGATACTTGCATTTACAAATATAGTTGAAATAGAACTGAGGTCCCTGTTTCTCATGAAGTTTGATAAAACATTTAAATATAATTTAACATATGATGAATACCAGGCCCTTCTTAATTTAAAAAATGACAAAGAAATAATTATTAAACAAGCTGATAAAGGTGGGGCTACTGTGTTAATGGATAGAAGTTTGTATAATAGTAAATTTAAGAACTTTCTTTCAGACACTAATACCTTTAAAGAAATAACATTTTCTGAAGTAAAAAATCAGATAATGCAAGTTAATATGATTATATATGACATGCAGTTAAATGATGAAATATCACTAGATTTATTTAATTATTTTTCCGTCCCATGCCCTAAAACCCCACAGATTTATGGGATTCCAAAAATTCATAAATCTTTGCAAGATCCGCCACTGAGACCCATTGTCTCAGGTAAGGGGTGGGTGACTGAACCCATCTCTAAATATTTACAAAAAGAACTGGCTAAAATTTTACCTAAATGTAATAGTATTATAAAATATACAACTCATTTTTTGTGCAAATTGAATACATGGTATAGTACTGCCACAAATGACTACATTCTTGTAACACTAGATGTGGAATCATTATTTACAGTTATTCCCATTGATTATGGTGTGGAAGCAGTAAGAATATTGTTATTGATGGATGCTACTATGCAACCTAGTGAAATTGAAAAAATATGCTTACTTCTGGATCTTGTGTTAACTAAGAATGTTTTTATTTTTGATGATATTCCTTATAAACAACAGGTGTGGCCATGGGGACCTCAGTGGCTAATATGTTTGCTAATCTAGTTTTATATTACTGGGAAAAGAATTATGTACTAAGTGATGGTAATGTATATAATAAGTATGTGAAATGTTATACTAGATTTGTGGACGATTGCTTTTTCATTTGGGAAGGAACGGTGGAAGAATTACTATTATATGTTTCATATCTAAATAATACAACAAATTTTTTTAAGATTTAAAATGAATTATTCCACACACAGTATGGTATTCTTGGATGTTAAACTCTATAAAAGAAACAATAGGGTTGAAACAATGGTTCATAAAAAAGAAGTTCATACAACAAGATATTTGAGAAGAACTAGCATGCATCCACCGCATATATTTAAAGGAATAGTTAAATCACAGACGATTAGGGTAAGTAGACTAACAACTGAAAATGAGCAATATGAAATTGAAATAATAAAAATGAAGGATGAATTCATAAAGAATGGTTATTCAGAATTTCTTGTAAATAAAATTATAGAAGAAGTAAACCATGGCAGGGAAAATATATATAGACCTGTATTTAGTGGCACCTTATTAGAAATGCAACAAGCACCTACAACACGAAGGGTATTGCAAGAGAATAAAATTAGATATGTCATGACGTATAATGGCTATACGTATCAAATAAGTAAGATCATTGAGAAGAACTGGCCAATACTTATGGCCATGCCAGAAATTGAAAAGATGATTGGTTCTAAACCTAGCTTTGCATTTAGAAATCATCAATCGCTAAAAAATATGCTATGCTACAAAGACTTTATGAAAGAACAGAACCCATTACATGGCAGGTTAGGTACCTATAAATGTCATAATTGTACTTGTTGCACAGACATATTGGAATCAAATCAATATTTTATACACCCCATTACAAATATAAAATATGAATTTCATTCTAAAGCAACATGTAACACAAGCAGACTGGTATATCTTGCTACTTGTATGTACTACTGTGCGTTCTATATAGGGAAGACCATAAGAAGGCTTAAAGACCGTATTATAGAGCACAAATCAGAAATAAATAGGAAAGTACAAACTAATGCCTTGTATAAGCATATAATGGAATTTGAAACACACACATTTAAGTTTAGAGTTATAGACACTGTTGAGTTAGGAACAAGAGGGGGTGATGTAAATAACCTCATTGAGTTAAAGGAGTTGAACTGGATAATTAGACTACAAGCAGATGTAACCCCAGGTCTCAACAGTGCTATTAGTATAAAGCCTGTGTTAGTCCAAAGACAGTCTGAAATTTCATAATTTTATAATATTATAGATAAGGCATTACAAAATGAATTACTATATTTTATATTGGGATTTTTATTAAGTAGTAGTGTAAATGTTTTTGTATTTGCCTTAATACTATATATGTTTTTTAAATTAAGTAATGATTTCATTGATTGTTAAATTTTAATGGCTGGTTCTGATCATGTGGTTTTAAAGAGTCCTCTATATAAACTGGTATTAAATGTAATTATGTATGCTGATGAAGGGTTGTGTGCCCAAAAGCTTCATTAAAACTGACGTTCTTGGTGATTACCTTTTTTTTGGCTTCTACAAGTGTTCTGACAACGTTATTGGATTAATGAATTCTATATACCAGTGCTTACCTACAACATCAAGTTCTTCATAATTATCTTGTTAGAGCTGACTTTTTCTCAGACAGCTTCCTGAAACACAGGTAGAGTATCAATTTGCACTGTGAGTGATCTTGGTTGAGAATGGATCCCAAGCTGCCAGAAGGGTTGGCCCACTGAGTTATCATAATGCATTGCTTGTCTGTTTCATCTTACCGAGTTAGACAGAGATGGCCTTTTTGTTGTGTTCATGACATCAACTGAAGGCCTGCATTTGGCAAGAGGCAGCACTACAGAAGCCGGAGGGTGGGGGATGAAGGCAGCCATCCAGGTGAATAGCATATTGAAGGCCATGCAGTTATGTGTTTCTTTCCCTGCAAAGCAAGCTTGTCCAGCTTCTACACAGTGATGATGCTTGTCCCTTTGCTGCTCTCCCTCTTTGAGTCAGTTGCCTAATACAATGCTTGATACACAAGAAATCAAGAGATGTGTTCTGCAAAAGGATGCATCTAAGAATACCAGTATGAAACAACTGGGGTATGTAGGAATGGGTGGAGAGCAGGGCAACGAGTAATGGAGACTGGATGGGGATCCATTCAATGTATTGCTTTGCTAACCTCTGTTACATTGCAACAGATATTCCCAAATCTCTTAGCAAGTACTTCTGCTAGCATTCAGTGCCTTGAGCAAAGTGAAACTATTAATTCAAAGTAAAGCACAGTACACTTCCTTGAGAATGACAAAAATTACTTTTGGTTAGAATTTGTTCTCAGTGACCTTCAAATCTTATCCAGATCAGTGTGCAGGAGGAAGACTTTTGGAATAATTATGCTCCAATGAAATATTCCTGTTAAGGAGAGGTCTAATCTAATCAGGTTCAAGCGTAAGTTTAAAATATAATTCTAACAAGATAGATATGCTTGTCTGCTACAGACTGAAGAAGAAGTCACAAATAAAACATTTGTCACCCAAACTGAGGATATCACTGCTGCCATTTGCTTCACTATGTCTGATCAGAGTCTGTCCACTCTGTAAACACAATTGCTCAAATGCACAAAACAACTAACTTGATTACAAAAATCATCTAATGCATATAGTTAAAAGTCAGCCAGTTTTGTTCAATTACAGCAAAAAAGCAGTATTTAAAGATTTAAAGCATTCTTTGGTGCAAGTCCCCCCCAATACCCTCCATGTGGTAGGGATTCATCCTCCATCCTCCCTCATATCTGTATTTTTCCTGTAATGTCTCCATCTCAAAAGACCAATCACTGCAAAAAGTATTGTTGTTTCTTTAAGATGCTGAGCGTTGGAATTCAGAAATGAACTCATACGCATCATTACAATGTATAGCAAACAAAGTGGTCTAAGTAAACAATGTATCAAGCAATCATGCTCAAGCTTCACAGAAATGATCAAATGGCTACCAAGCAGCTGAAGAAAAAACACTATTGCTTCCCTTCCTCATCTGCCATTTTATTACATGATGACCATTTTAAAGATTTGTTTAATAGTAGGCCTCTATATTTCAGAGTTTTAGGATAATTAAATATATTATTTATTTCAAAATAAGATTATATGTTAGCTGTATCTCTTTTTTGAGTTATTGTTGACAACAATGTATTACATTGCTTAAGTTCTAGTGTTCAATTTTATTTCTTATTTGAAGATACCCCCAACATGTCATGCCCACATTCTATCATATTTGTTTCACAAATGCTTTTTGACATTATAACATTTGTGCTGTATATTTACATAGAGAAGAAGCGATTATGCAGGGAAGGAAAGTCACACAGGAGGTATATATTACTTTACCTGTATATTGCAAACACACATACAGAAAGGTCTTTAATTACATGTAGAAATTAATGTAGAGAGCTTAATTTCTCCATTGTTAAGCAAAATAAAAAATCTCTATGTGGATAGTTAGGTCCTTAACTGGAGCTCAGTTTTGGACCTATTGCAATATTCTTTTCATAGCAATACTATTCCAGCAGTCTAGAAAAATACAGTTTATAAGAATGTCACAGGCTAGGATTTAAAACATACAGTGCAATGCGCAATCCTGCTTCTTAAGGTGCAGGCATATAACTCTATAGCAATCTCACTGAAAAAAGCTGCATGAAAATGCGTCATTCTGGTGGTGCTGCTAATGCAAATTAGTAATGTGTGATTCCCAGCAACTGAAAAACAAGCTTGACCATGATCCATGCTATTTGGAGACAGAAGTGATTAAAATGTACATTGTCTTTTGATAGCTTCGACCCACTGATGTCTATGGCAGGAGCAAGGCTGTTAGCACCACAGAAGGCAAGTAATGTGAATATGTGTGTGTGTGTGTGTGTGTGTGTGTGTGTGTGTGTGTGTGTGTGTGTGTGTGTGTGTGTGTGTGTCTGTGGGTTTGGGTATGTAGAGGCATGCTTGGAGCTGTCTTGATGTCTGCATGTTTGGCTGTCTGGGTCCGTGCATGAGTGTGCATGTGTATCAGTAAATATTTCTATGAGAGTATATGCATGTTTGAATGCCATTGAAAGGAGAGACATTTGCATAATTCCTTCTAACTGTGCTGTGCTCATTTCACAGACATGCTAGTGAACAACTAATGAAATGTTACTATATGTGTCTTCGGCATGTCTCTGAACCGCTTTTTATCACTGTAGCATTACTGGAGCTCATCAGCAAAACTCGTGTAGTGCTTTGATGATAATTTCTCTGAATTTCATTCTTATTCCGGGATTCAGAAAACTTCCGTGCAGGAATAGTTTATTTTTGCATGGAAAGGACCATTCCTATGCAGCACAGCAGAGCGCCATACATATGTATGAAGAAGCACTGCTGTGCTCTAAAACGGACACAGTTCTGTATGCAAATGCAGGGGGCGTGTCCGAGAGCAGTGCTCTCACAATACACATGCCCCCTGCACTCGAGAATTGCTGTTTGGCAATTCAAAATGAATGAAAGTCTCCACATACACTAACAGACAGCCATATCTCTCAACTGAACAGATTTATGGAGAATGTCCAGATTTTTGCTACGTATTTGTGGTGTGTTCCTCCTAAAATCTGCACCTGTCTGGCAAATAGCTGAGAAATGAAGTCATTAAATTATGACAAATATCTGAGTTTAAGACTCTACATCCTTCAGAAAATTCATGTTAATGCAAAACCTATTATTCTATCAACTTTCTAAGTTTGTAAGAGCAATATTTAGAACCTGTGCCTATTTGCCACCCCCCATCATTTTAGGCTTTGTCCAGATATTTTGCTCTAAGAGGTTGAGAGGTATGCAGACAGCCTACCTCACAAAAACACACATATATGGCATAATGTACACATTCTGCCATCTATGTGTGCACCATACACCAGAAAAGGAGTGCAGTCCGTTAAAACGGCACTGTGACACACTGCATACCCCTTGCAAAATGCATGCTAATGCAAAGCCTGTCATTCTATCAATGTTCTAACTCTCTAATAACAATATTTAAAATATATTCCTTAATTTCTTTTCCTGTGTGCAATAAAGTTTAAGCATAGCTGAGCGGGTGTGCCCAAAGCACAGCTATGCATAGCAGTGTTTAAACATCAAAAGAAGCTAAATAGAAATATACACAGAACTAGTATTGAAACTGGAATAGCATAGTGGTTAGAGCATTCAGCTAACATGCAGTCAATCACAGTTTGAACCCCACAGCAGTTCATATGTGACACACAGCTTAAATATATTTTTCATAAATAGGTAGTGAATATTATTATGTATATCCTAAGTAGGGTAGTGTAGAAGCCCCAAACATAAGGTGTCATCGAACTTTAAAGTTTAAGCAAGATTTAGCATAGCTAATCAGATTTCCACACTGGTAAGCAGGGCTAAGCATCCACCCCTATAAGCAATAGTTATCTTAGTTAAGCAGGTTTGCCTGGTGCTTAGATTAGCTCAGCAGTATTAAAACTATCCAATCACAGTAAAGGGTGGGAAATTAGCCTTATTTAAACCATGCAGGTGGGAATACAGCTCATAACCAGTTGTAGCTCCCCACTGTAGGCACTATGGCTGGTGTGGGTGAAGGTGTGCGCTTTCAGGTGTAGCGCTGGCACATTCAGGAGTCCAGGGTCATGGTCTGACTCTTCATTAAAGACCATGAACAAGGAGAAGGTCACGGTGAGATGCCTGTCAGACACTAGCTGCCTGTCGGGCGCTAGGATCCACCACATAACACAAGCACTCAGGTCACTCCAAGGCAAGTACAAATATGACTCAGTCATTGTCCATGCTGGTGTGAATGACCTCAGACGTACCTCCCTGGACTACATGAAAAGAGACATAGAGGAGCTCTCTGAGCATGTAGCCCAGGCTGGTATGACCCTGACCTTGAGTAGCATCTTACCCTCACCAAGAATGATGCCACAATATGAAGACAAGATGATCAATTTCAACAATTGGCTTAAGTGTTGGTGTCATTCAAAGGGGATCCAATGCCTGTCAGCCTGGGATGACATGCTCGACAAGCCACGATGCTTCACTAGGGACGGCTTGCACCTGTCACCCCTGGGCTTTCGGATATTGGCAAAGGCTCTTGCTACCACCATAGTGCCTTTTTAGGCAAGGCTCAAAAGACAAACCCACCTCCATAGGTATCACAAGGGATAAGAAACTAAGAGTAATGCTACTCAACGCCAGAAGTCTAAACCTCAAGATGTATGCACTCGAAACTCTCCTTAGCATGGAGAACATCGATATCTGTGCAGTAACAGAAACCTGGTTCAAGGCTCCCGAGAGCACCCCAGCACTACCAGGTTATACCTCATACCATGCTTTTTGGCCCCAAAACTTGGACCGAACCACAAAAGGAGGGGGAGTATCAATATTCGTCAAAGATACCCACACCTCCAGGTTGGTGGCACAGCACAAAGCATCAGAGACTATCCATGTGCAACTAACTGTGGGTAAAACTGCCTTCCAGTTTATAGCCTGCTACAGACCACCCTCCCAAACACAGGAACCCCACTTGGCCTTCCTGAGAATACTGGAAAATATGAAGGTCTCTCCAAACACCATTATACTGGGCGACTTCAACTACCCAAACATAGACTGGGAGCATTACTCTAGCTCCAACACCCTAGACCAAAGGTTCCTAGAATTTATAAACTCAAATGCTATGGAACAACTTGTTACCACTCCCACAAGAGGGGAAAACATACTGGACCTGATCATCACCAACATGGGAACACTATGCTCCAGACCAGAAGTGTATCCCTCACTGGTAAGATCAGACCATAAACTAAACTTACTGGATATTCACATCCCGACCCCACCCCCTGCCCAGAAAACCACAGTGAAAAACTTCTCTAAAGCAAATTTCACACACCTCAAAACTGAGGCGAAATCCTTCAAAGCCCTCGGGCCTGTGGAAAATACGGCCCAGACTGCAGAATCCTTTATAAACACATTCTATGAACACCTTCAGGAATGCATGGATCATGCAATCCGAAATAAAACCAAGACCCAATCCTCCAAAGGCAGATGTCCTGTCTGGTGGACCCCAGCCATAAACAAGCTATACAATAGAAGGAGGAAGCTACTACATGATAGAGCAAAATCCCAAAAAGGGAAGGCATCTCTGATCAATATTAGCAAAAAACTACGGGCACTCATAAAATCATCTAAGGCTAGCTTCGAGAGAAAAATTGCACAGGACACTAAGGATAATCACAAGGCTTTCTTTAGTTATGTTAGGAACTTGGGTGGGAATTCCCAGATATGCTCAGAATTAGTCCAAAATGACAAAAAATACACCGAGCCCACAGACATTGCCAACATCCTAGCTGACAGGTTCAGTGCAAACTTCTCCCCTCTCCCCACCAAAAGGGCAAATATCTATCCCAACAGAGTGCTGCCCCCCTGACATCTCAGATGCTCAGGTAAGAGCCACCCTCTCCAAAGCAAAAAACACAGCATCAATGGGACCAGATGGTGTCCCAGGCTGCGTCCTACATGAACTCCAAGAAGAGCTAAACCCAAACATAAAACTACTGTTCAATCTTAGCCTTACTACAGGATATGTACCCAAAGAGTGGCGTACAGCAACAGTGGTCCCTCTCCACAAAGGTGGTGCCTCAATGGATCCTGGAAACTATCGCCCCATAAGCCTGACTAGCTTGGTCTGCAAAGCTATGGAAAGGATCATCATGGACCTCATAAATAAAGATATTGGGGACCTACAGACACTGGATCCTACCCAGTTTGGCTTTGTTAAGGGCAGATCCTGCCTCTTAAACCTGGTCGATTTCTTTGAAACAGTCACCAAGACCATTGACGAGGGGAAGGTGGTCCACACAGCCTACCTGGACCTCGCAAAAGCCATTGATACAATACCCCACTCGGGCATTATAGATAAGCTCACCAGCTTAAATATAAACCCCTATGTCACTAGATGGATTGCAAACTGGCTCAAGGACAGAACCCACATGGTTAGAATTGCTGGAGCCATGTCAGACTCCAAACCAGTTACAAGTGGCATCCCACAAGGCTCAGTCCTGGGACCTCTCTTGTTCGGTATATATTTCTTGGCGGTACAGGCCAACACGGAAGGACTGTGGCTGACCAAGTTCGCAGATGACTGCAAACTGGGCACCATAATCAACTCTCCAGCCGACACAAGCATCCTCCAAAAGGGCCTCATAGAAACAGACAACTGGTGCCAGAGCTATGGCCTCAAGCTAAACACCAAAAAGTGTATAGTCATCCCCTTTGGCAAAAACAGTGTGCCCACAAATTACCACATAGGTGGTAATCCATTAAGTACAGAAGAAGTCATTAGGGACCTGGGGACCCAAGTTGATAGCAATCTCTCATTTGACAACCACGTGGCCAAAGTGGTTAGAAAAACATTTTATATAGCCCACCTAATCATGAAGGGATTCACATCTAGATCAGGGAGGTCATCGTACCTCTTTACTCATCCCTCATCAGGCCCATAATTGAGTACAATGCCCCTTTTGGGATGTACCTTACCAGACACCTGCAGCAACTGGAAAGACCCCAAAAGTACCTCACTAAGAGGATCAAAGGGCTCAAACAGATGCCATATGCTGCCCGGTTAAAGAAACTCCAGCTCTACTCAGTGGCATTCCGCCTGCTCAGAGGCGATCTGTGCCTGACGATAAAGCCATGTCCAACCCGGAATTAATGGACATGCTGCACCTCAGAAAATCCAAATCCCATCGAGCTACGCCGAGAGACTTGAACCTCAGCACTGAAATAAATAGGACATGCTGGAGGGACAGATTCATAACCCAGAGGCTCCCTTCACTCTGGAATAAAATCCCAGTCCAGGTTAGGCAGAGTCCCACATTGACTCTCTTCAAGAGGAATCTTGATGAGTGGATGGGAGATCGTAGGTTTACCCCGGCTATCACTTCTGTGTCACTGTTAGACAGAGGCACAGTATACTAACCTCAAAAAAAGGCACAGCAAAATTAATTTAAAATGGGTGGCAAAAGCCAAACACACTCTGGCTAGGCTTATAAATGCCCTAGGGCAGATAGCCTAGTATGAACCTATGAACCTATGAACCTATGAAGGGTGACTGCTGCAGGACCAGTACCAGGGCTCCCAATACAAAGCAGAGGCCTGAGACCAACTTGCCCAAGATCTCACCACTGCCACTGGCATCCCTCGGACTGGTGAGCAGGTCCAGCACCACGTTGCTGACTTGAAGCGGAGGAAGAGGGACGTTTTGGACCAGTGGGTTCAAGATGCCCAAGCAGGGAATGCTCTGCCCCCCACACCACCATAACTATATATTCTAACTCCAGGATCACACTACAGTGGGGATAAGGGCATAATCCTTGAAATGTCATGTTTAGGTGTTATGAGTTTTCAGTCAAATGGGTTTTCAGTGTTTTGAAATTTCAGTGTTATGGTCTCAGTCAAATGAGCTTCTATCAAATGAACTTTCGATCATATGAAGTAGACCCATATATATAGATCTAGGACTATTGAATGAAAGTTCAATAGTCTGAATCCACAATCACCGAACACACTTTAAGGAAAGCGCTTTCACCGAAAAAGCCCTTTCATTAAAGTGTGTTAAAAAAAGAAACGTTAAATTTACATTTTTGCAGGGGGCAAGCCCCTGCAACCCCCACACCCCCCTACTTTAATATTCTCACTCCGAGGTCACACTACAGTGTGGAAAGGGGAACGTTCCCTTATCCGCACCTTAGTACGACCTCCACAACAGGAATACTTATGCAAAAGTGCTTCTTCTGTGAAAAACACTTTTGCGCAAGTATGCCCGGACAAATCTGTTTCGGTGATGTTGCTGTTCGGGGATCTGTACGGATCCCATTTATATATATATATATATATATATATATATATATATATATATATATATATATATATATATATATATACATACATATACATATACATGTACAGTCGGACATCTGAACCTCTTTGCCGAAAGGCTGTCTAAATGAGGGTTAAGGGGCCCATACTAGGGACTTCTTTTAATTATTGCCCTTATGCCTTCCTCCCCAAAAGAATTGTTCTGTCTTGCAACAAAGTAATAAGGCCTGCCAAGTCTTGAACCTGGGCCCTGAAAACTACAAATCAAAGCAATGTATCATTACACCATCTGAGCCCTATAAAACAGTGATGACATTCCAAAGATATAAGTTAGTACAGTCATTCAACAGTAGGGAAAGGAGTCTGTGGAATCAGTCAGGTACTCTATATATACATGTATATCTGTATGGAGATACATATATGTGGACAAATTTATATATAATACATGTGTATATATAAAGAGAGAGAGAGAGAGACATACATCCACATTTATATCCACATATATGCATACATACATATATGTGGAAAGGTGAATAAATACACACACACACATATATATATATATATATATATATATATATATATATATATATATAGGGTCTACATTATAAGCGCAAACGCTTAGGTTGTTGAATACAGCATGATTGACACCTGTTAAGCGAACGCACAATTCACTGAAACCTTAAAACTCGGAAATACAGATGACCGATTTGTTTTATTTGGCCAACACCGTTCCACCTAGTGATGAAAATAAAACATACTTCCCACTACACCGCTTGCTACATACTACCTACCCAAACAAAATAAATAAACCACATGCATACACTAACCTAAACCACTTCTAACCCTAATTTAGTGACTAAACCTTACATACATTACTATTTATGCACGTACCTTAACTCACACCCTAACCCTAAGGTCCGTAACTATTGCACACTTACCTTAATAAGCTATACCCAAACAAAATAAATAATCCACACACATACACTTAACAAAACCCTACTTTTAACTCTTACATACATTACTATCTATGCACTTACCTTAACCCACACTCTAACCCTAAGGTCCTTAACTATCGCACACTTACCCTATGGAGCTATACCGCAGAAGGACCAACTATGCTGAATCGGGATTTCGAATTTCGCAGTTTCTGGCATTTGATGTACTCACGATTTGCTTAATAGGTGTCAGTCATGCCATATTCGACAACCTAAGTGCTCGCGCTTACAATATCGACCCTATAAATATATATGTATATGTATACAGAAATATACAGAAATATATGACAGCTACAAAAACATGCAATCAGAGGGTCATGCTGCTGGACACTAGAAGTCTAAATCTGAAAATGCACTCACTGGAAGTATTCCTTAAAGTGGGGAACAATGACATCTGTGCTGTAACAGAGACCTGGTTAAAGGCAGCAGGAAGCACCCCTGCACTTCCAGCTTATAACTGATTCCACAACATTTGGCTGCAGAACTTGGATTTGGATTGAAACTCCAAAGGTGGTGGTATTTTCATATTCATTAAGGATGCACACACCTCCAGAGTGGTAGACCATCATTATACATTACAGATCCTGCATGCATAGCTAATATTGGGTAAGACAGTGGTTCAGGTTGTAGCCTGCTATAGGTGCCCAAACATGTCCCAAGACTCACACTCCATGTCCCTAAACACCCTGGAGAATATTAATGTCCAACCTACATACTGGTTGACTTCAACTACCACACCATTAACTGGGAAAGCTACTCATGTGCCGATGCACATGCCCATCACATTGACCTGGTCCTTCCTAACATGGGTGACTGTTGTTCTCTACCAATAGTCAACTCCACCCTTGTTATATCTAAACACAAATTAACCACCTTTGGAAATCCACAGCACTCCCACCACCCCTGCACAGGTAACCACAATGAAAAGCCTTTCCAAAGCTAACTATGGCCTCATAAAAACAGAGGTGGCTAACCTCATGGCAGCCATGCAAATGGAGACTAGTTGCATGACAGCTGAATCAAACAACAATGCACTATGAACACGTACACAAATGTGTGGATACCACCATACCCAATAGAACCAAGACCCTCACCTCCAAAAAAGGAAGCTGATCTGGTGGTCCCCTGCCATAAAGAAACTGTACAACAGGAGGAGGGAATCGATATGGAATAAGGTGCAGTCCCAAGACTGGAAATAAAGCCTTATTAGCCTTAATTAAAAGTTGAGCTCCCTCATCAAATACTACAAAGTTATCTGTGAGAACAGAATTGGAGCACATTGTAAAGACAACCACAAAGCCCCTTACAGTTATGTAAAAAATCTCCATGGCAATACCAAGATTTGTTCTGAGCTACTAGACAATGGTACCTCTCAGAATGAGCCAACAAATAATGCCAATATACTGGCTAATATATTGAGTGCAAACTTTACCCCTCCCCCCAAAGGACCAGTCACGATACCAGTACACTGCCAGGCATCCAGTATTACTGCAGCACAGATTAAAACACCACTGTCCAAGGCCAAGAATACAGCTTCTACGGGATCTGACAATATCCTTAGTTGCGTTCTGCATGAACTACAGAGTGACCTGACACCTCACCTGTGTGCCCTGTTCAAGCACAGCCTTATCTCAGGCTTTGTCCCTACTGAACTGTGCACTGCTACAGTCACCCCTCTCCACAAATGAGGTGTGACTACAGACCCTGGGAAATACCGCCCCAACTGCCTGACAAGTCTGTTATGCAAAGCTATGGAATGCATCATCATGCACCTAATAAACAGGGATATGGGAATCTGCAGACTCACAATCCCACACAGTTTACTTTTGTGAAGGTAGGTCATACCTGCTCAATCAACCTGGTCAACTTCTTGGCATCAGTCACCTAAGCTGAGGATGAAGGCAAGGTGGCACATAGGGGGCCTTGATCTGGCCAAAGTCTTTGATAACATTCACACTGAGAAATCATGCAAAACCTCACTAAGCTAGGCATCAACCCCTATATCACTAGGTGGGAAAAGAGGCAGAAAAACAGGGCTAGATTGGACATACTCCTGTCATACATTGAGACAGGTGCAGATGTCACTGCGTTTGTTGTAACATCCTTTATGAGGAATATGACGTTGGTAATACCAATAGATGTAAGTATTTACTGACTGCATTCCCCAGAGTCCACAACTGATTTACCAAGGACACTAACTGTCTAGAGGACAGACAAAACATAACAGGCAGACATGTGGCCAGTCTGTGGACAGCGTGCCAGGGGAGAAGTATGTCAGAGACATATCACTGTGAGTGTGACGTCACTCACTAAATGCATGTCCATACAAACCCTGTCAGTCTATCAATCCACCATGTGTTTAACAGCACTGATGACACAGAATCTGTTCACAAATCTGGGGATATGACCCCCATGTTGTTTGGCTGTCTCCCCATGTCCTGTCCTGTGACATATTGCCATCTACTGTATGTGAATCTGTAGGCCACCACCTCTGTAATGTCCCTCACACAGCCAAGGAAAAGGGGCAAGGCCCACATTAAAGAATGTCCCATATGTCGGAACTAGCAGCAGTGTTCAGGCCCACAGCACAATACAATGTGGGCACCTACATAGTGGTATGGCCATAGCAACACCTGACATCTGCACATCTGTACAGAGGACAGAGAGAAAGAAGATAGACAACAGGTTATGCATTAGAATGAATGTTTTGAAAGATAGACATCTGAAACTGAAAGGTATGCCATTACTACATGACAGCAGTCCTCAATGACATGTCCAAAAACATAGTAGTTTACAGTTAATATCAATATATCAGGTCAATATCTAATAGGAGATACATAAAAGCATACAGCTCAAACACCAAGAACAAGATAGTCAGCACTCAGAGTCCAGCTTTGCATGCAGGGGTGTATGGTTCCAGTACTACAATCTGCAATCTACTGTTACTTGGAAAAGCACTGTTAAAAGTAGTAACGTAATGATACAATATGGGTTAAACTATATTTGTCAACCAATGCATTGTAGCTGGTGTAACATGCAAGTGTGACTGCATATAACCTGGGATACAACCCAAGTATGAAACAAATACAAAGAAAAAAAATTGTGGTACTAACCATGTATACTCAGGTGTCCCATATAATGTACTCACACCCATTGCTGCTGTAATGAAAGCAAATAGAAACATGTTATGTACAGGGAATGAAATACACTTATTAAAAATGTCATTACCTTGCTATCATATCAGACTAGAATGTGATCACTAGATACCAGAGTTGAGCTATGCTTGGAAGGTTTCAGCATTGCTTAAATATAAATGGTAAGCAGACTTCCGCAGTTGTATGCAAAGCCTACATGGTGTAAGCACCTTGTCATTTAACCATATGTTAGCACCGCTTAGCATCACACAAACCTGCACAAACACACTTAAAGTTACTTAAAACTGTCTTAACCACTCTGTATACAACAGTCCTTGTTCTGCCTAGCAACAAAATAAACAGCCCTTGCATGACTTGAACCCAGGACCCTACACAACATAGCCAACTCAATTTACCAGTAAGCCACCTCAGCTACATGTTTTTATGGTGTTTTCTCAAACATATCCTTCTTTACAGCCAGTTTAAAATAGGGAAGAGACATTGCAATTAAGAAGAATTGCTATCTATAAATATATATATATATATATATATATATATATATATATATATATATATATATATATCTGAATAGAAACATACATAGATAGAGAGAGATGTAGAGAGACCCATATATGGGTACAACAATCTTCTTCTTCTTTCGGCTTTTCCCAGTTAGGGGTCGCCACAGTGGAACTCCAGTCCGCTAATGATTGGCAGTATATTTTTACAGTGCCGAGGTGCCAGCTCGACACCCAACCTTCAATGAAGGCACGCCCATTTACGCATGTCTTTTGAATGCCACTCAACCACGGGGAGGACATGCAGACTCCACACAGAAGGCGCTCCAGCCGAGAATTGAATGGGAGAACCTCTTGCTGTGAGGCGACAACGCTACTGCTGCACCACAACAATATATAGATATATTACCAATAAATAATGAAGTGTATATATATATATATATATATATATATATATATGTATATATATATATATATATATAATATATATATATATATATATATATATATATATATATATATATATATATATATATATATATATATATATACATTTAAATATATATATACATTTAAATATATATATATATATATATATATATATATATATATATATATATATATATATATATATATATATATATACTATATTTCTTTGTAAATAAGACCTAACAAGACAATAAGGCCTAGCATGGTTTTCCAGGGTGGTCAGAATATAAGCCCTACCCCAAAAATAAGCCCCAGTTAAGATCGTCAACAACACATGACGGATGTGTTGAATTATAAAATATTATTATTGATATCTGTTGACTGAGGTTATCATACTCTGCTCACCATTTTTAGACCACTCAGACACCCAACTTCTCTTTGCAGAAAGTCGTAAGATTATTTCCCTACAAGTCCTCCACGATTCTTACTGTAACCCTAATCATCACTCACACTTGACGGTCGAGATCCTTGGCCCATAAACACTGGCAGGTGTACTTTGATCGGTCACGCACTTGATAACGAATGGCTGTGGTTGTGTCTTCTCTTCTTAACCGGTGCCATTTTGTGTTGCTACTCGGTCTCATAAGTCTTCATTTAACACCAGCCAGACAAGATGAGTGCAAAAAGAAAGAGCTATTCCATCAAATACAAGAAAGGAATCATGGAAGACTCCCGGGGAAAGAATCTAATGGTTTTCTGCAAAGAGAAGTTAGATCTCAGAATGGTCCGAAAATGGCATGCATCATACAATAACCTCAGTCAACAGGCCGATGAGAGAAATGCTAAGAAGTGCAAGTGTAGATCCGGTCAGCAACCATTATTTCCTGAGCTGGAAGACATCATCTTTGAATGGATTGCTAACAGGAGGGCAAAGGCTTTGGTTGTGCACAGGGCTGGTATTCAAGCATTTGCCCTTGCAATGGCACCACAGTTAGAAATATCCCCAGAAGAATTAAAAGTATCACAGCATTGGATGGATGGCTTCCTTCAATGATATGAACTGTCTCTAAGAAGATCAACAACACTGTTCAAGCTGAAAGATACTGAAGTTATTAAACGTGCACTTGCATTCAAGTTTTTTGTTGATGGCATCGACTTTTCTAAATACCAACTCTCTAACATGATTGCTATGGATGAAACTGCCGTGTTTATGGGCCAAGGATCTCGAACAACAATTGATCAGAGGGGTGCCTCGTCAATCTACATTCCCTCCACTGGTTATGATAGTGCAGGTGTTACCTGTACTTTGGCATTTCATCTAGATGGAAAGAAAACCTCACCTCTAATCATTAGTGGGGGCAAGAAAGATAAGATTGAATGTGTTTCAGGCATTTACATTCTTGAAACCGAAAAAGCCTGGTGCACACAAGCAGTTATAAGAAAGTGGGTCGATGTAATGCTGCCACTTGTTTTGTGAGGTGGCAAAAGTGGTCTGCTAGTCTGGGATTCAGCCAGTACTCACCGTGCTAAAGAAATGCAGAAATTTCTTGCACTGAGAAGAATAGATCAAATAATGATTCCTGCAGGAATGACTGCCAATCTCCAGACTTTTGATATTGCAATAAACAAGCCATTCAAGGACCATTTGCGCATGGAACTAAATAACTACACTGAAAATAGAATGAAGAGAAATCAGCATGGAAACGTTGTGAAGAGTAGCCTGCAAGAGGTGATGACTTGGGTGAAAATTTCATCGGATAAAATCACTGACAGCTGCATTACCAATGCACTACGAGCAGGCTACTTGGACAAGCAGTGCTCATTTAATGAGAGCTCTGTTGCTAGGCTTGACAGATTGGGGCCAATGGTTCTACAGGAAATGGAGTTGCAAGAAATGCAGGCTGGAATTCGGGGGTTGGAGACTTAAGACAATGTTCCAGAGGAAGATGACATGACTGTATTTGAATAACTGTGAAAGCCAAGGTGTAGATATTCTAAAGTTGAAATGTTTGTTGCACTGTTTATGTAGAATTCTCACACAACTGTTACCGCGTTACTTAGAACTGTTGTCCAATAACAGAAAAGTACCAAATAAATGTCAATATGTGTACATGAATAAATGTCGATTTTTGTACATGAATAAATGTCGATTTGTGTTCATGAATAAATATCGATTTTTGAACATGAATAAATGAATAAATGTAGATTGTTGTACAGTGGGGGTAAATAAGGCATCCCCTTATAATAAGCCCTAATGCGTATTTCACTGGGGGAAGGACTATAAGACCTGGTCTTATTTTCAGGGAAATATGGTATATATACACATATATATATATATATATATATATCTATATATATATATATATATATATATATATATATATATATATATATATATATATATATATATATATATATATATATATATATATATATATATATATATATATATATATATATATATATATATATATATATATATATATATATATATATATATATATATATATATATATATATATATATATATATATATATATATATATATATATATATATATATATATATATATATATATATATATATATATATATATATATATATATATATATATATATATATATGTATATATATATATATATTTATATTGGGCCGGATTCACGAAGGCTTGCACGGAGTCTAAGAGTAGAGTAAGACTCCAGACAGCCAATATGTCTGGCGAGCGATCCAGAGACAGCCGGCAGGGGCGTGCATGAGAGCTCCTAAAATGACTCTTGCACGGACAGTGTTAGGTTATGCAAATAACCTCATTTGCTGCCGAAAGCTATGCAAATGAGGTCAATTTGCGGTCCAGGAAACACTAACCTGTCCGAGTAAGAGTAGTGTTATTTGTAGAAATGTACTCCGTTGGTAACTGAGTACAGTTCTGAAAATAGCAAAACAGAGCAATGACAGCTCCAAATAAAGCATGCATTCAGTTGATGAAGCATGCCAATGGCCAAATATAAGGCCATTGGCATCTATATGTGTTGCAGAATAATAAAAATATTTCCCCCGATCTCCGATGTTTAAGCATAGCGCAGCACCGCACAAACGTGTGGCGCTCTAAAAACCAGAAAAAAAATAAATAAAAGCCAAAAATAGGTATTTTATCAAAAATATCCATCTGCCATGCAAGTGAATGGCAGGCTGAAGACATGGCTACTGAGTAGTGGTTGCTAAGGGGGGAAGCTCAGTCTGAGAGATGTAACCAAGCATTAGTAGGCAATCCTATGCAAATGAGTATAAGGATAGTGAATCCCAATTTTCCCTGCCATGTGAACCATGTCCCCAGAGTGTAAGAGTAGGATTAGGGGAGTAACAGAGTAGAAAATAGGTGACATCATAAGGGGGGTATGTATCAAAGACTGTAAGCTTATTGGAGCAGAGTGGCATGTGTTTGCTGTGAGTTACTCAGGACTGGAAGAGGCGTGTCTACAGTTGTCTGAACTGAAACCCAAAAACCGAAGGTGTACGCCATGGCTACCACCAAAGTTTCTTGCAAAGATGCTTACACTGTCTGCGTGCGTGTGCACGCCTATAAACCCGTCTAAGCCTGTGTGCGCATGTGTGCGCCCGTGTAAGCCTGTGTAAGGCTGTCTAAGCCTGTGTGCACGCATGTGCAACTGCCTAAGCCTGTGTAAGCCTGTGTAAGGATGTATGCGCACGTGTGCGCTCATGTGCGCGTGTTTGCGCTTGTTTGCGCGGCGCTGCCCCCTGTGGAAACAGAAAGGGAAAAGGAAGGAAAAGTAGTAGTAGGAAGTTAACCAAGGAGAAGTAGCAGAGCTTCCAGGTGAAATCAATCAGAATCAGCCAGTTACACAGGCAGTACACTAGCCCAACCCAGCCCAGCACTTAAAACTCTGCAAACAACATTCCCCCATGTTTTACTCAGAAACACTGCAGTATACAAAGAGAAGTGAAAACTTAAAAAGCTTAACTGAGACAAAAAAAAATGTTAGGGGCTGCCATTGCTATTATAAGGCAACATGTGAAGATGCTGAGGGTGGTGCCATTGTGAATGTTGCTGAGCAACCCACAGTCAGGAGACAGAGAAGAGTGTACAGACCCAGGGTAACCTACCAGGGGCTACATGAGCTGGAGATAGTGGAGCACTATAGAGTGGACAGAGAGCTCCTGCAGCAAATTGTTGAGCTGTGCAGGCCACGACTCACACACAGAACCAACAGAGGGGATCCCATCCCAGTGGAAATCAAGGTATGTGTTGGCCTAAGAATACTAGGAAGAGGTACCTTCCAGAGACCAACTGGTGATATGATGGGGATTTCACAGGCATCAGCATCCAGGGTACTGCACCAGTTCCTAAATGCCATGTCAGCACATGTCGGTGATCATGTATATTTCCCCAATGCCCATGAGGTATTGGCCAGCAATATGCATCTCTTCCAGCAAATAGCGGAATACTCTGAGGTAGTGGGTGCAATTGACTGCACGCACATACACATCAAAGCACCAGCCGGTGAGTGGGGTAGGGCCTACATCAACCGCAAGGGCTTCCACTCCATCAACTGCCAGGTCATGTGCAATGCACAGGGCATAATACTGAATGTGTGCGCTGGCTGCCCTGGAAGCTACCATGATTCCCAAATCTGGCATCTGATGCAGCTGTACCAGACATTTGCCAATGGGGACATCCCTGACAGTCACCTAGTGAGGGATGCTGGATACACACTGGAGCCGTGGCTGATAACACCCATCAGAAATGCACACACACCTGAACAAGAACTCCATAATGAGGCTCACACACAAACACGAAATGTAATTGAGCATGTGTTTGGGATGCTCAAGTCATGGTTCTGGTGCCTGGACACATCTGGTGGAGCCTTGCATTACTCACCAACTACATGTACCCAAATTGCCATGGTATGTGCCATGCTACACAATATGATCCTGTGAAAACAGCTGCAGCAGGAACAGCATGGGGCAGGGCCAAACAGCCCCCCACCATTGCCAAGGCCTGCCCAGGCACAGCGTGACTCTGAGGAGGAACAAACTGAGCCTTCCCCAGTAGGCAGAAGGAGGCATGCCCAGTATGCCTTGGCCTTGGCAAAGAGGCAATGCATAGCACATACACTGACTCAGTAGGAACCCTGGAAATGATACCTCTCTCTGACTCGCACATAAAATAAAAGGGATGCCTAACTTGACACTACCTGTTTCCAAACATGTATAGGGAGTGTAGTATGTGCATCCAACATAGGCAGCCCTGCAGCACCACCAGAGGCATGATTGCCATGTTTTAAGCAATATAAAGCAGTGCTAAGCAGCATTTACCAATATTTAGTATATGTAAACAAAATTGCCTGTGCTAACTAGCGCAATGTTGGGCAACGTTGAGCAATGTTGGGCAAGGTCGGGCAAAGTCGTGCAAAGTTGAGCAAAGTCAGGTAAACATGCTCATATTTGCTTTACTGTTCCTTAAGCAGTCTGGTCTGCCCAGCATGAAAATAAAAAGCAGTGACAGGGCTCAAACCTAGGATACTGTGCACTATAGTCACAGTACTGAACCACTAAGCCATGATAGGATTTCAGTGGCTCAGATACAGCAGGGCAATTGTACAGTAATGCAAACACAAAGAAATGCTGTAACATGCCCCTAAAGACACATATGGGTAACCTTCCCCACAGGCCTATGGAGACAGAGAACATCAGGCTAGGTGGTGTGATGTGGGTTGTGTAGGCTATGAAGTTGCAATCTAATATATGTGGCATTAGATGCTAAGAAGTGTAGTACAGTAGTATGCCTCAAGCCAGTATGATAGGCAACAGTACAGACTGAAATGGTGTACCGTACATAGCAGTGCAGGCATAGCAAATGTGTATAAGTGTCAGGTGAACCCCTCATTGTATGTACACCCACATTAACAATCAAGTGTGCCCCTGGGTAGAAATGTACAAAGAATAGCTGTCCCCCCTGTATGTAGAAATGTTGATAAGTCTATGGAAGCCCTGCAGGCACAGCATGATCCCTGTTGATCTATGACACAAAGGTGAGGCTTGCTGTAAAAATACAACTTGATTTTCCATACACATAGTATAAATGTCTATACTGGGCGTGCTCACACACTCCAACAAATGTAGTGGATTTCATTCAGCATCACACATAAAGGTCATACTGGGCATGCTCACACACTTCAAAAATGAAGCAAATGTCAGGCAACAACATACTGTTGTATGTTGTATGCGGGGCGGCGCAGTGGTGCAGCGGTTAATGCTGTCACCTCACAGCAAGAGGTTCTCTGGTTCGATTCTCGGCCAGGGTGCCTTCTGTGAGGAGTTTGCATGTTCTCCCTGCGTTCGCGTGGGTTTCCTCCGGGTACTCCGGTTTCCTCCCACATTCTAAAGACATGCCTCTGGAGCATTTCTTCCCGGGCCTCTGCTGAAAACAGGATCTGTGGAACCTAGTCGGACTTTTCCGGTCAACAAATGTTAAATAAAAATAAAAATACTGAAAGGTCATACTGGGCATGCTCACACACATGCCAAATACGGAGTTGATAATAAGGGATCTATGGACAAATGTGGATAGACATCTGTACTTCCAGAAACACATTCACAAAGTTGTCAGAAAATCATGCTATGTGTTCACACAAACTGCCAATGTCTGTGCATGTAGGTCAAAGGAGGTTCCCAGTACTCATCAGTCATCAGACCCATCAGAAAGTACCACAACACACTTGCGATGAATCTGACTAGGCACGTTCAGCAGACAGAAAGACCACTGAAGTACCCTAACAAGAGGATTACTGGCCTCAAACAGTTGCCCCATGCAACAAGACTGAATGTAACCCAATCTGTACTCTGTTGCATACTGTCTACTCAGGAGATCTCTGCTCAACAGACAGGTCCATGTCATGGCTACACTCAGATCTGTTCTGAGTTACAGCTCAATGGCACTAAATATACAGACCCAACTTATATTGCCAACATCCTGGCAGATAGGATCAGTGTTAACTGTACCCCCCTCTCACCCATGAAAGAGCACATCTCTATAATGGAAGACTGCAAAGTTGCTGTCATCATGGCTGCACAGGTAAAAAACACTCTCCAAAGCCAGTATCACAGCAGCCATGGGACCAGATAACTTCACAGGCTGTGTTCCACACAAACCACAGAACGAACAGGCACCACACTGACGTACCATGTGCAGTCATAGCCTCACCTCATGCTTTGTGCCTGTTGAATGGTGGACAGTGACGGTTATCCCACTACACAAAGGTGGAGACACCACGAACCCCAGGAACTAGTGCCCCATTAGCCTGACAAGCCCGCTCTTCAAGGCCATGGAATGTATCGTCATACAACATATAAAAAATTACATTTGTAATCCCCAGACCCTGGACCACAACCATGTTGGGTTTGTAAAATGCAGATCATGTCACCTAAACCTGATAGATGACATTGAAGCAGTCAACAGAACCGTCGACAAGGGTAAGGTGGTTCACACATCATATGTTGATCCTGCCACAGCTTACAACACCAACCCACACTCAGGAAATATAGATAAACCCAGTAAACTAGGTATAAATTGCTATGTCACAAGATGGGCTGCCAACAGGCTTACTGACAGAACACACACTGTGAAAGTAGCAGACTCCAAGTATGACTTTGGACCAGTGATGAGGGCAGTACCTTAAGGTCCAGTCCTGTGTCTTGTCCTGTTTAGTATCTACTTCCCTGAAGTAAACTTTAACATGGAAAGTCTGTGACTACTGAAGTTTCCAGAGGACTGCAAACTAGGAGCCATAATTGTAAACACTAAAGATGTGGACATCCTACAAAAGGGCCTCACTGAGACAGATGGCTGTTGTCAAAGCCACGGGCTCTAGCTCAATGCCAAAAGGTGCATTGTCATCCCCTTTGTTAAAAACTCTGTAGCCAAGAACTACAACATAGGCGGTAGTATACTTAACACTGAAAGTCTGACAAGAGACCTTGGGTCACAGGTGGACACTGGACACAACTGTGATAATCACATCCCCACAGTAGTCAGGAAAACCTGCTATGTGCCACACCTCATCACAAAATGTGTCTCATGCAGAATAGAAGAGGACATTGTTCCCCACTACTCATCACTCACTAGAACTATAATAGAGTACAACGCCACTTTTGCTATGTACCTCACAAGACAACTACAACAACTGGAAAGCCTACAGCAATACCTCACAAAGAGCATTAGTGGCCTGAAATACATGCCATACACAGACCAACTCAAAGTGCTCCATCTGTACTCCCTTGCATATTGCCTACTCAGATGTGTTTACTGCCTAACATACAAAGCTATGTCAGACGCAGAGCTGTTGGACATGCTCCATGTAAAACACTCACAATCCCTCTGACCTTTGGACCCAAAACCACGAGTAAAATACAAAAGGAAGGGGTGTACCCATTTACCTTATGGATACCCACACCTTCAGGTTAGTGGCACAGCATGAGGCCTTGGAGACCATGCAAGTGCAACTAACATTGGGCAAAGCTGCTCATCAGATTGTAGCCTGCTACAGATCACCTACCTTGTCACAGGAACCTCACTCAGTATTTCTGAGAACAGTGGAAAATATAAAGGTCCTATCAAACACCATTATATGAGGTGATTACAACTACCCAAACATTGAGTGGGAGAATTACTTGTGTACAACGTCCTTTGCCCAATGTTTCCTAGAGTTTAAAAGCTCTAACACCCTGGAACAGCTGGTCACCATGCCCACTAGAGGTGACACCATATTGGACATGATCTTCACCAACATGGGGTACCAGTGTTCCACAACAGAGATAAAACCCTTGCTGGTAATATCAGATCATAAAGTAATCACACTGGACATCCACATCCCGCCCATCCCCACCCAGTCAATGAAACCTCCGTGAAGACATTTTCAAAAGCAAACTGCACACGTCCCAAGACAAAAGTGGAAAGTACCAAAGCCCTCTTGCTATAGGATAATGGTATACAATCTGCCAAATCAGTTACAAGTGCATCCTATGAGCATCTACAGGGATGCATGGATCGAGACATCACAAATAAAACCAAGATGCACTCCTCCAAAAATAAGAAAACAATCTGGTGGTCGTTGCCCATAAAAAGCTAGACAACAGAAGGAGGAAACTAACACCTGATAGAGCCAACTTCACTAAAGAAAAGGCATCACTGATCATTATTAGGAATAAGCAATGATCGCTCATAAAATAATTCAAGGACACTTTCAAAAGACAAATTGCCAAGGACTGTAAGAATAACAACCACAAAGCCTGCAGTAGCTATACCAGACATGTAGGTGTCAACTTCCAAATATGCTGTCAGCTACTGACAAATGGCAAGGAATACACTGAACCAACTTTCATTGCCCACATCCTGGGGGACAAGTTCAGTGTAAACTTCCCCCATCACTCCCAAAAGGGCCTGTGTCCATCACAGAAGGATGCAGAGCCCCAGACGTCATGGACATGCAGGTAAAGACATCCCTCTCCAAAGCCAAGAACACAGCATCAATGGGACTGGATGGTGTCCCAGGCTATGTCTTACACTAGGCCCAAAAGGAACTACACCCTCATCTACATTCACTGCCCAGACTCAATCATACCACAGGGTATGTACCCAAAGAATGGCATACACTAACAGTCATCCAGCTCCACAAAGGGGGTGCCACAACAGAACCTGGAAACCATTACCCTATATGTCTACTCAACCAGATCTACAAAGCTATTGAGCAAATTGTCATGGAACCCATAAACAGAGACATTGGGGACCTCCAGACACTGGACTCTACACAACCTCGCCTTGTTAAAGGCAGATCCTGCCTCCTAAACATAGTTGACTTACTTCAAACAGTTACCAAGGACATAGATGGAGGTGAAAGTAGTCCACACGCCCACCTGGACCTCATGAAGGACTTTTTACACCATTCCTCACTCTGTCATCATGGACACACTTACCAGCCTGAACATTAACAACTATGTCACAGGATGTGTGGCCAAGTGGCTCACAGATCAAACACACATGTTCAGAGTTGCAGGTGCCATGTCCGACTCTAAGACAGCCACAAATGGCATCCCACAGGTTTTGGTCCTGGAACCCCACCTGTTCAGTAGACACTGCTCAGAGGTACAGGCAAGCACGGGAGGAGTATGGCTGAAGAGGTTTGCAGATGACTGCTAACTGTGGTCCATAATTGACTCTATGGCTGACACACACATCCTCCAGAAGGGACTTACAGAGACAGATACCTGGTGTCATAACAATGCCCCAAGAAGAATGCCAAAGAATGCAGTCATCCCCTTTGGCTAAAACAAAGTGCAAACAAATTACCACATAGGTGGTACTCCAGTATGTATGGAGAAAGTCATGAAGGCCCTGGGGACACAGTTAGATAGTAAACTTTCCTTTGATGATCACATGGCCAAAGTGTTTAGACATTCCTTCTATGCAGCCCACCCAATGTCTGATGATGTCACCATCCTACAAATATACCTGTGGAAAAGAGAACTCACAGTAATGTGTATAGCGCGTCGTGTAAATGTGTACTCCTGTAGTATCATAAACCAGTTAGGTAGGGGTTTGAGTCCTGCACTTGACAAGTGTTTATGTGTGATCTCCTTGGAGAGGAGAAACCATTTTGGAGAGTACTCAAACACCTTAAAAGTGGTATACTAATCTTTGTCAGATCTGATGATGTCACCATCCTACAAATATACCTGTGGAAAAGAGAACTCACAGTAATGCGTATAGTGCATCATGTAAATGTGTACTCCTGTAGTATCATAAACCAGTTAGATAGGGGTTTGAATCCTGCACTTGACAAGTGTGTATCTGTCTGTGTGTGATCTCCTTGGAGAGGAGCAACTTTATGGAGAGGACTCAAACACCTTAAAAGTGATATACTAATCCTTGTCAGGTCTGATGATGTCACCATCCTACAAATATACCTGTGGAAAAGAGTACTCACAGTAATGTGTATAGCGTGTCGTGTTAATACATACTCTTCTAGTATCATGAAGTAGTTAGGTAGGGGTTTGAATTCTGCACTTGGTGAGTGTGTGTGTATGCTCTATGTGTGTGACACTGTTGGTCAATGGGTTGTGTGTTTTGCTTTTACTACTGTATGACATATCAGTATGACACCAGTATGTGCATTGCACATGTGAGGTAGCTGTGTGGCAAATACATATGTGTACATGTGACCTCAATTATTGCATGTGTGGGAACCCTGCTTTCTCCAAGAACACATCTGTCATCTTTTCAAGAGTGTGCTGCTGCTTTCCAGACCTTAGGTTACATCTGTATGCTTCTGACAAGGCCAGCCACTGCAGTGATCCCTGGCCTAGGTCAACTGTGTCACACACACTCATTACGGTTTCTATAGAATTGTGTGAGTGAGGGTTTATGGCCGAGGTATATGTCAGACCTGTTCAAACGCAGCAATATCTATCAATGATGGCTATTCATTATAGGTGTACAACAACCTTTGTGGATATGCATGCAGACCCCTTATTGCTTATGTGATCCACCAACGGATTTAAACATACCTTTGGAAATGTGCTTATCAAAGGAGAGATGATGTACCACTTGGTTGCATGTACACATTGGTACCTGCTCTTCATGTTGGTGGCTGCTACCTATATGGTACTGTGGGGATACTATGTTCCATAAAGCTGGATGACTATGCTTTGGTTGACATATAGCTTTACAGCATGGGTTTGACAACAGGGATCTGTCTGTGTGATACCCTTTTGGAGGATGTGTGTGTCATCTGGAGAATGCATTATAGGCCACAGTATGCATTACCAGATGTGGACGAACATATCCCTACTGTGATTGGTTGTATCTAAGAGAGCTATATGCCAAACAGGAGTGGTCTCAGTAATGGGTGCAGGTGACTACCACTGGTTACTGGCATAGTATAGTACCTAAAGGATCCAAATGTTACTGTGTGTCCTACATATGTGTGTCAGTTGTCAAGACATCATCTAATGATTGGTTATGGTCAGGATGTTGAAGTTATGTATACTACCAGAATGCAAAACAATGACAGATAGTAACAGTATCACCCACAGCACAGTGTCAAACCATGTCATACACACGTGTAGTCAAGTTCTGAAATGTGTGTAGTACAATGCATACTGGCCACCAATCGAGACTATGGAGTGTTACTGTGTAATACAGGGCATGTCACCCTGCCCATGTGTCCACTATGCACGTACATGCAGACAGTGCACCTCCATCATGTTCACAAATGTACACCTACAAATCTGTGCCACACACATCCCACACATACTGTCCACTCTCTAACACATGCTGCCAATACTACACACATCAGCCAAGTGGCACATGGTCGGACAATACACTATTGGAACTAACCCTGGTGTAAACATGACTACACTGACAATCATAGCTTAAATGCATCATGCCTGCTCAGCTACACCTTCAAGCATATCATTACACTCTACTGCTGACAACATGCTAACATTGCTATATTGCTATAAAGTCACCCTGTGCATCAGCACCATGGTAGCCTGTTCCTGCATCGATGTTACAGATGACAGGTGGTGGCACAGGTTTCATCATATGCACAGGGTGTGTTGTTGGTTTGCCAGAGGCCTACAGTGAGCCATACAATCAACATGTATGTGTGTGTGTGAAGGCCAAGAGTACTGCTATGGGCCAGTGTTAATGTAATGTGTGCGGGTATGTGGTAGCCCTAGGTGTCTTGTTTATGTGTGTGTGTGTGTGTCTGCATGCACACAGTTACACCATGTGGCTGCCATATACAGGTATTTGTGGGACAGCCACAGACTGTACCTGCCAGGCTTTACAGATCACCGTCTCTGGCCACGGATATGGTACCTGTGTCTGGCAGGGGTGCTACTGACACTATCAGGTATTAAGTTTGACTGGGTACTATCCTCAGAGGTAGATGGATGTACACTGGACCCAGGTCCCTGCTGGGACTGTCCAGAGCCATGTGCACGTGGTCTTCTAGGACGGTCTATGGACAGCCCACCCCCAACATTGCTGGGGCTGGTACTGGCACTACGGGAGTGGCTGTGACTTGAGGGATGTCTGCAGCGACTGCCAGCTGCTGTTGTTACTGGCATACATCCATGTCGATGACTCAACTGTCCCGCACTGTCCTGACACATGGACATGACATTGCGGAGGACATGTAATGTCTCACCCCAACATCTATCAGTGACCTCAGTGTAATGACGGATGGCACCTGCTAGGTCACGGATACTGTCAATTACTGCAGTGTTATGTGCCCTCTGTGCCCTTAGTCCCTGTCTGGTGTACCGTTCCATATGTGCCTGTGACTCCATGACAGCCTGGAACATGCGTGAGGTTGTAAGACCTGTGGCACATCTGCCAGTGGCATGATGAGCAGCAGTGCTCCGACGAGAACCCCTGGACATCTGCCTATGTGGTACCCTTCCAGACATCTGGGTATGGCTTCTGTGTTGGGATGCATGTGTCATAGATACCACACTGTCCTGGCCAATGCCGGCTGTACGCTGTCCCTCAGCTAAGGGCATTGGTGATGGATCTATTGGCAGTATGACTGTGTGCATGGATGGGGTGGACACTTGTGTACTGTCGATTGCTGGCCCAACAACAGACCCTGGCAAACATGCTTGTGCCTCAACACACCTATCATCATTATCACTATCATGCTCAGTGACATCAGTTTCCCTGCTGCAGTGAACCAGCCCAAAATCAGCACCTGTGAGAGGAAGACAGGAAACACACTTTACGACCTGTACATGATGTCTGCACACATGCACACATGCACACATGAACACATGCACACGTGAACACATGCATGCATGCAGACATGCACACATGAACACATGAACACATAAACACATGAACACATGCACACATGAACACATGAACATATGCACACATGCACATATGAACACATGCACACATGAACACATGCACACAAATACACTCCTCACTAAAACAGACACACACACACACACACACACACACACACACACACACACACACACACACACACACACACACCACCAGCAATCCAGAACATACTCAATAGCGTGTGATGGTGGGGTACAGTATCACAAGCCAAACATTTATATCAAACGTGACAGCATGCAGGACGTGTGTTGCTCAACAGCATGCAGTGTGAGTGTAGACAGCCGTTGCTAATAACAGTATACATGGCTTTGATGCATGTGTGTTTTGTTCAGTGATTGGCCTCACCCTGGAACGCAATGTGTACATGGACACAACATTGCTGTGCAAGTATTAAAAGCTCTGCAATGTCCTGTGCACGATCACTCACAGGTATACATACCATGCCTGGATGTGTATCAGTGTGTCACATAGATATCCATTTCTGTTTATGCATATGTGTCTTTAGCAGATAATTGTGGACACAGGTTTAGCACATGCATGCTATGTATACACACAGGATGAGTGGTGCATGTATACCTGATGGAATACCATTGCTCAACATAGCCATTGTACAGTGGTTATGGTGAGTGTAGGACATATTGTGGACATGCCAGTGCCAGTCATGACATGGCATGCTACCACACAACTGCAACATTAAACATCACACATACACAATGTGTGTCATGTGATCTATACATTCAATAGCATTACAAGACATATGTGTGTCACTTTGTACAAATGGTGATTGCTATGCATATTGTGTATAGGTAAATATGTTTGCACACACACAACATTGAAGTGCATAGCAATTAATGAAATGTGTAGTACTGTGGCCACTGTAACTGGATGGGGCGTAGTACCATGAGACATCATCATGCAACATCATGTGGTCACTCAAGGCTACTAATGTGTGCCAGACCAGCACATACCATGCTGTACCTGAACTGCAGTACCATGGCTACATTCACCATTTCACGGCCAGTTGTTACATGGGTTTGTAAGGTGCCCAATAGGGGGCATTGCCTAACATGAATGTGTTATGTGTTGAAGAGTGTCGCACAGCCACATGAGAGGCCTCTACCCCTCAGGTATATTATGTGTGCTGTTTGGATGACATTTGGGATACTGGAGTGTGACCTTACAGCGGGTGTCTGAATACACCATGTGTAGCATGTTAACGTGTACTGCATATGACACAATTGTGTATGTGTGTGCATGTGTATCGACTCTGCCTATCCAATGTCCACTACAGTGTTGCCACAAATGTGTGGGATGCTCTGTGTATTGCATGTGTATGAGGCAGCTACTCACATTACTGAGATGTGCATAGTCTAACAGCAAACATGCACAGCGTGCATTATGCGTTGGTGTGTGACTGTACATGACCTACACCTCACCTATGACATGCAGATTTTATTAGCAATATTAAATGTAGAACACACTCACCAGCATGGGTCTGCTGCCTTGCTGTCACACCAGAGGGACCTACAAGGATATGAGACAGTTTGTCAGTGGCAACAACTGTGGCATTGCTACTGTGTGTTTGCAATCTTACAGTAGTACGACTGTTGACAGTCACAGGCCTGCAGATTATACTCCTAATTATTATTATTGCACAACACTAGGCACCACATCTTGTAACTACACAGTACACATCTCACATAAGCATGATCTACCAATAGAGGTAACAGTAGTGTACAGCTATGCCATGTTACCTGCACGCCCCATGTCAACCTGCTGGGTGGCTCCGCCTCCATGATGATGCATGTTAGTTGTTGTTGTTGTTGTTGGCCAGGAGCCACCTGGCTCAGGAGCAGCTCCTCCACTTTGGTGAGGGGGGATGAATGGCTACCCCACCACCTGTGGCAAGCTGTTGTCTATGGATATCAGATGCACCCTGCCGGACATGTCTAATTAAATCACTGCAGTGATGGCGTACCTGCTCATATGTCCGGTTATGCATGCCTATGTCATTTATCCTACGGACAAGATATTGCCACAGTGCAGTCCGCTCATGCTAGTCCTGGCTGGTTCTTCAGAACAGCAGGGCGTAGTGCTGAACCATGGTGGCTGTAATCACTTCCTCCTCTGCTGGGCTGTATGAGGGATTATGATGGTGGGCCATGACCCTGGAAGACAATGAAACAATATGTGTGAGCAAGTCAAGTGGCACGGTTGGGAGGATGGCCTAATGGTTAAGGTGTTTGCCTTACAAACACAAGGTGCAGGGTTTGAGTCTCACAAGGGATAATTGCCTAGGCTTACAATGGCTCGCAAGGGCAGTTAGCCTAGTACTAACCTATGAACCTATACTTAACATTCTAAAGTACAGATATCAATTAACTGCCATATATAGCAACCTATTGGCTGTCAAAGGATACACACTTTCAATACCACATATCAGTGCTCAACCCACAACTGCCTGACAGTGCCTGGCACACTCTATATATCAAACCATGTTTTGCACAGCAACAAAGATAAACCAGTATGTAAGACTATACAACAGTACATGGCACACAGTATGCTACACAATGCACTACCTAGCCACAGGGGGTATATATCAAGCTAATGCATAATGTAACATGTAATCCATTGCAATGATTGTAAAGTCCAGTTACAGTTTTACCAGTATACCACACTAGTCATTGATGGCAAACCCCTGCCTAACATATGTGCTCATTCATTAATATAGGTGGCATACTGCTGTACTAGACTATACATGTTGCTAGATACGCACCTATATCCTGTAACACACATATGACCGAGGCCATGGTACAGGCATACACACACACACATCAGACATACATACCAGACACAAAGGTATGGCAACCCACATGACCTTTACCTGTGTGCCATACAGTACTGTGTGTTAGTAGTTACAAGACCTTATGCCTGAGGTATGTCATCTGTGAGGACTACAGGGAACAAACAAAACAGTGGTTCCCAGACATGTGGACATACACCATACTGTGCTGTTTAGGCATACAGCTTCAGGTAGTACTACAGTTCATTCAGGGGTTGGATTCACCAACAGTAACACTCAATAAGCATACATGTACTGCTGTAGCCTACAATGGCACACCCCAGTCGACACCAACAGACTACGTCAGACCATCTGGCATACTGCTTTTTCTGCCTAGCAATAGCATACACATCTTTTGCTGGGATCACAGCTAGGACACATAATACCACGATTGAAACAGTTTCCCACTTAGCTATCACACATATATAGAACTCTGACACATTCACCAACACATTCACCATCACACTCAGTTAACCTCACATAGCAATTATTGCAACAAGTACATGTGGGTGTGTATCGGTTCATAGGTAGGTTATAGGCTATTGGCCCTGGGACATATAGATGTCTAGCCATACGCTACCCTGGCCTTTGACACACAGGTAATTTCATTTCACATTGCCCTGCCAAGCAGAGCCACAGAGGTGATTCCCAGGGTGTATTTCCTATCTCCTATACAATCATCAGGATTATATATGACGACTGCTAATTAGGAGCTTTGTTTGCTATTGATAGGTGGTTTGTTCCAGAGTATGAGATGTCTCTGAGATAGGGATCTATCCCTCCAGCATGTGCTGTTTATTGAGGTGGCAAGGTTTAGGTCCCTAGAGCATGTAGCTCATAGGGATTGTGATCTGTTTACGTGGAGCATGTCCAACAGCTCTGGATTTCACATAGCTTTGCATGTTAGGTAGAGGTCACCTCTGGGAAGACGGTATGTGACACAGTCTAGCTGTGGTTTTGTGAGACGGTCTGCATAGGGCATCTGTTTGAGGCCGGTATTACTCTTTGTGAGGTATGTCTGTGTCCTTTCCAGTTGCTGTAGATGTCTTGTGAGGTACATACCACATGGCACATTGTACTCTATAATGGGTTTTATGTGTGTGGAGTAGAGGGGAACACTGACCTATATTTCCCTGGATGACGCACCTTTTGTGATGATGTGTGCCATGTAGATAGATTACATGACTAGTGTGGCACTGTGACTATCAAAGGGGAGACTACTGTCCACCTGTGTCCCATGGTCTCTTATCACACCTTCGGTGTTAAGTAGACTACCACCTATGTGGTAGTTAATGGGTACTGAGTTTTTGCAAGGAGGGATGCCAATGCAGTGTCAACATTGAGCTTGAGTCCATGGCTTTGTCACCAGGCATCTGCTGCAGTAAATATGACCCTCTCTCTCTCTCTCTCTCTCTCTCTATATATATATATATATATATATATATATATATATATATATATAGTACATATAGATATACATATAGGCACATATAAAGTCCACCCTTCATAGTGGGAATATCAAGTATGGGAAGGTTGTGAGGTATACAGTTATGTCATAAAATTGCACAGTGTTGTGGGGAATGCATTGAAGGTGTTCTCAGCCCATGTAGCTTTAGCTGGCCTCACTGGCTGCAACACTGCAAACCTGATGAATCATACCCACAGCGTTCAACCACCACATGTCATATACCAGCACTGTATGCTGTCTGGTTTGCCACACACTACAACCTACATAGAAATATGCACATAACAGCCTTCAACAACATATATATATATATATATATATATATATATATATATATATATATATATATATATATATATATCCACCTTTTACAAACTGTTGCTGTATGTCCCTTGCTCTATGCACATGTACAGATGCTAATATATCTGACACAGACAGATCTCTCCATATGTGTGTGCCATATACACATAAAGGACCACACTGTTGTAAGTCCATGTACCTCACGGCTGACCTGTTGGGCCTTGCTGCAACATGAACAGGTGTCACATGTGAGCACACAGTAATATTAGAGGATGTATATATAGCTGCAAATGCTAAATTACCATACTAGCCTGGTACAGCTGTTGCCAATGCTAAGCTACACTTTAATATGACTATCATGCATTTGTTACTCTGTCACATCCATGTTTACATAACTGTATACGCTACTCCCCCAAACAGACATTGTACACACTACTGTACAGAACACAGATAACATGGATCAGATGTTTGACATTTAATGCTGAACTACATATGTCACAGTCATATCCCACTGCACACAGCTACACACTGATTTCTCCATGGCAGTAGTTATGCAGGGCATCTGTGCATAGATACGTACTGCTGCCACATATGGATGATTCAAACTATGTAGAGTACTCTTCAAAAACATCTACTACATGCCAGTAAATACATATCTGTTACATACCTTCCTTTGTATGTGTTTGTAGTAGTCAGTTCAGTGTGTTTTGTACACTTTGTTTTGTTTATATCTTATTTTTTTTAAATATTTTTTTTCAATATATTATATTTTTCAATATATTGTTTTTCAATATATATATATTTTCAATATATTGTTTTTTTCAATATATTTTCTTTTTTTCAATATATTTTTTTTTATTTCAATATATTTTCTTTTTTTCAATATATTTTTTCAATATATTTTTTGCAAGATATTTTTTTCAATATATATTTTTTCAATATATATTTTTTCCAATATATTTTCTTTCATATCTTTTTTTGTTTCCTGTTGCTGTTGCTGTGGTCTGTGTCTCTCTGTGTCTCTCTGCGTCACTCTGTAATGCTCTCTCTCACTCTCTCTCTCTCTCTCTCTCCGTTCCTGCAATGAAATGACTGCATGTGTGGACAGCTAGTACAGCCTGCTTTTATAGGTATCTGCACATGTGCATGTGATGGCCTCTGTACCAATTGTTGGCCACCATTTGGCAATTGCATGCAGCCACTTGCAGTACTCACTGTCATAGCAACCAAATGCTATAAATTGCTAGGTCAGGTAGGCGTTGCCTTTCAGCTTTCCAAAGTGGGGACCATGCTGGTTTGCTGTGGACACCGTTGTGTAAGTCAGAAGGTTGATGTACTTCTTGTATCTGATGCTAGGGGTGTAGCCAGTGATTTGAATGTTGTACTCAGACCTGAATGTTGCCAATTCCAGTACACAGTTTTCAGTGTAGAATTGTACTCACCCCTACAAATGCTAACACAAGATACATGGGAGGATGTAGTTTCTTTTCTACTTATGCAATTAGCTTCCATACATACTCAGTTATTGAGATGTTTTCATTTGGCACATGAACTGTTTGTGAACTGCTATACTGTGGATATTAATGTACTCACTTCTGCACAGTTTGTGTTTTTTTTTTTTGTTGACATTAGCACAGGATGCTCATGAAAACTTGACAATTCCAGTACTGCGTATGCCTACCTACATCCTTGCTGGACCTTGAACACACAGGTATTTTGTACATTTGGGTGGGGATTGTCCTGCTATGATACTGTGTGGGGGTTGTAAAGTGCTGCTGTAACATTATTTACTGTTAAAATGGCTTGTTCTGTTATCACAGTCATGTAATGCAATTCCACAACTGCTGGTAAAGTTCCACAGAACAGGTTTTGTGTTATGGCATTCCTACCTTACCTTTACATTCACTCATTCTGATGCATGATATATATATTTCAGCAACAACTTGCTGTATATCTACTGTGGCTTAGTGGTACTTCATGCAGTCTAGTGTGTCCAAGATCCGGGGTTCGAGACTGACATTGGTGTTTTATTTTGCTGCTGAGCAGAACAAGGCCCCTCACATGCAGGGTGACTAAGGCACTTTTAAGTAGTTGTAAGTGGGTTTGCGCAATGCTTAGCAATACCTAGCTAAGCGCACACAGGCACACACTCGCACAAACCCGCTAAATACTGCTTAAAAGTGCTTACTCCCGCTAACCCCCACGCTCATTTATTTGAAAGAAAAGAAAATGGGGAGATAGGAAAGTGGTGAAAAAGGGGCACAAAGAAAGACAGTAGGGAAAACAGCTCAGGATGTGCAGGACGGGTGTAGGGAAGGTCCATAGCTGCCTGTTTCTTTAACAGCAACAGCTGTGCATATACTAGTAATTTGGAGGGAAATTTGAAACCTTCCACCCCTGAGAGAGGGGTGAGGACAATGAAATATGTTGTACTGCCAATTAAATTTCAGTTTATGTGTCCAGCGGACATGTGTGCAAAATGGGCAGCTATGTATGGGGAGTAATTTTTTTGTGGGAGCAGATTGCCCATTTTTTTTTTCAGGTGAGAGTGGAATGTGGGGTAGGGGAAGTAGGTATATTTTTGGAGGTAGATTGGGGAGGTAAACAGACAAGACAAACAAGATGCATACAGGGGCGGAATATGACACATGGGGTGGGTGGACACCATTGACGGGGAAGGATGTTTGGAAATCACAAGCCCATGAGCCCACAGATGGCAACAGTGGAACTGAGATCCCCACCCATGGGCAGTCACCACTGCACCTTCACAGCCCGGAGGGTGGCTGTGCTGGGGGCTGCATAGAAGGGGCAGGCTCATCCATGAGTCGTGCCACTCTTGCCTCAAGCTAGCATAGAGGATCAGCGACTGAATGCTCGATCTCCCTACGCACCACAGCCCGAACTGTTCGGAAGGTGATAGGTGGCCCTCCCCCAGCCACGCTTGCATGGGGGGATGAGCCCCATCCCCTTCAGTGCTTCCACCTGAAAGTGGCACAGGACCAATGGAGGAGGAGGTCCTGGTCTGGGCACTGGACCTGCTGGTGCCAGGTGCCATCGCCAGCTGAGGTGGGAGAGGTGGGTCTGCTGGGACCGGCCTTCCCATACGTTCTATGTTTAGAAGGATTTAATAACAATATGGGTTAGTAATAGCCAACAGCATTCCAATCTAGTTGTAACAGCATACAGTAGTATTCCCATTAACCCAACACACCACAGTTCCAACAGTTGAACAGCAAGCATGACACATGCATATATAGAACAACAGTGGACATTCCAACAGCATGCAGGATTGATTGGTGGCAACAGGCCACCAAGACTGTGGTGTGTGAACAGGGCACATACATCAAAGTAAATGCAGATATTTATAAACCAATAGGACATGTGTCCCAACAAATGTTATGAGATTAGACATACCCATTGAGGTGTGGAATTGCATTGTTTATGCACATACAGTAGGTGTAAAAAGATACCTCCATTAACAACGTATATATACTTATAGTTTATACTACATTCCTATTGACTGCAGTTATATATCCCCTACATGTATTATTACACTAGGCAATGTCCGTTAAATTGTGAAAAGGGTCTTGCTAGTTCTTGATATACCTGACCTGTATCTGACATACAAAAACTGTCCTGGATGAAGATGTTACTGCTACATATTTATATATTTCATTTATATTTATATATCTACATATCTGGATGTGTTCAGGTGACATTATCAGGTATATGTTAACAGCCCCCTACATTTCTAGCAGCACACTGACATTTCTGGGGAACACAATAACAAGCTACTCATGTGCCAGATTAACCTGTACATGCCGGCCATGAACCAACAGTTGAGGACTGTATATATGCTTAACAGCTACTGGCACTCCCTTCATCCACTTTATATGGGCCTACCCATGTGTGGGTTGACTGCATTTAATACAACAGCACTATTTCTATAATGCAAGGGTACAACAACATATCGAAGAAAGTGACACGGACACACTGCAGGAATTATACCTTTATTAATTACATTACACACTTTTCTAGTGGCTCTTGCATTTATTTGATATATCAGTGCATGCAGAGGTCTTTTATTCAAGACATATTATACTTTTATTAATGGGTTACAACACCTTTTCACGCTGTCTCACTTATTTTATGTAACAGTACATGCAGAGAAGTTATTCAACACTTATTAAACCTTTATTAATGGGTTACAACACTCTTTTTCAGGCTCTCTCACTTCTTTTATATGACAACACATGCAGAATAATTACTAACCTGCCTGGTGGCGCAGCCTTAGCAGCCTATCTGCATAGGCTTGCTGATTCGCAGCACGGACACCTGCAGCTGTGAAGTAAATGAGGGGATATTGAGACATACCTATCCATAATATAGACTACAATAGCAATTCTTACATACTTCATTCCATGAATACATACTCAGTAGTGGGGCATTTACCATTTCACAGGCCTCCTGTATCCACTGGTTCAGTCGGTCCTCC
>NC_056733.1:1636625005-1636742505 GCF_019279795.1 Protopterus annectens
ACCATTATATGGATGGCCCTACAGTTGAGAGCTATGCAGAGACAGAACTTTGTCAGACTGAAACCCATGCAGAAGTAACATGTGCAGACAACCCCTGTTAAACTAGCAGTATTCCAAACATATAGCAGCAATTCTCACATTCTTCCCCTTAGTCTTGAACCTTCTCCATCATTTAGTTGGCTTGTCACCACAAGTCTTGTAAGAGGTGGTATCTCACACAACTCCAGGATGTCTTCCTCACAAGTAAGGGAAAGGGCCAATGCCCACATGGAGTACTCATTTGTAGGAGTGTGCTGCCATGAATTGGCTGTTGGATGAACTACACAGCTGCTCTGCATGCAATTAGCAAGTGGGGAACCCAGATAGGTGCACAGGCCATCACCTGGTCATGAGCATCACCTACAAAAAAACATGCTGCCACCTATTCAAACCAGCTCTATCCCTGTAGTGCACACAGAGAGAGAGAGAGAGACAGAAATAACAAATAAAACATAAACTGGAAAAGAGAAGAAAGAAAAAAAAGGTAAGTGGAACATGTAAACAAGTAATTGAATGTAGTGCTTGGTCTGTAATAATGGGAAATATGATTCAGAGGAATATATGTCCCAACAAGTCATGCTGTACTAATGCCTGCTAAACAGCTGCTATGGCCATAGCAACTGGCCCTCTCTGCAGTGGGAGATATCACAGACATACCTCTCATCTCTACAGATCTTCACAGAATGTCCACATTTTACCATCATATATTTTTGTCTGTTCCTCCTGAAATCTGTACTTTTCTGGCAAATAGCTGAGGATTGATGTCATCAAGTAATGACAAACACTTGAGTTTAAGACTCCACATCCTCAAGAATATTCACTGTAATGCAAAATGTATCACTATGTGTACTTCCTAAGTTTGTAGCAGGAATTTTTGAAGTCTGTCCTTATTTATCCCCCATCATTTTAGGCTTTGTCCAGCTGTGATGCTCTGAGAGGTTGCGAGGTAGGATCCCAGCTCAGGAGCCTGACTCACCCTGGGAAAGGACAGCTCATATATGACAACCACAGGGGTGTCTGTCAAACAGTTGTGACTATGCCACTGCCAGACCAGTTAAGGGGATGTTTTCCATATTCATGTTACCTGTGATTATGAGTATGACACATGTTTGCCTTGTAAAGCTTAGAGACCTTTAGAGAGCATGTCCATAGTAAAATACTGTTGCAGATGTGTGTTGAACTATATGTGATATATTGAATTAATAACATTCAACTGTACAGTGTTCTGCTGGACAATAAGCACATTTGTGACTGATATCTGTAGGCACATACATATATACCTTTGTTTTGTCAGGTCTGTGAGCAATAACATTGTAACATAATTGCCTACCTATGACTGTTGGACATATTCCAGGTTATAACATTGATGTCAAACCCTACAGTGCAATCAATGTACCAATGTATGGTTCAAAGGTGTGTACTAGGCTAATGGCCCTGGAGCCTTTACAAACCAAGCCGATAGGATTACCCTGGCATTGTGCCACCCGACCTTAGTTCCCAGTGCCTCTGTCAAGTAGATCCACTGTATTGATCTCCAGAATGAATCTTCTATTTCCCATCCACTCATCCAGATTTCTCTTGGAGAGGGCCAGTGAAACGGTCTGCTTGACATGTATGGGAAGTCTATTCCATAGCATGGGTGAGTCTCTGGGTTATGAACCTGTCCCTCCATCTTTTTCTTTTGATTGTGGTAATGAGGTTGAGGTCTCCAGAGCATGTAGTGTGGAGGGATTGAGATTTCTTTAGATGCAGCATTTCTAACAGAGCTGGGTCAGACATGGCTTTGTAAGTCAAGCAGAGATAACCTCTAAGTAGGCAATATGAGACAGAGAATACTTGGAGTTTTTTTTAGTCTGTCCATATAGGACAAGTGTTTAAGGCCTAAGATCCTCTTTGTGAGGTATTTTTGCAGCCTCTCCAGTTGTTGTAGGTGTCTAGTGAGGTACATACCAAATGGATCATTGTACTCAATGATTGGCCTAATGAGGGAAGAGTAGAGGGAGACAATGACCTCTTTCTTCCTGGATGAAAAACCCTTAGTAATGAGATGTGCCACATAGAAGGACTTTCTGACCACAGTGGCAATGTGGTTGTCAAAAGAGAGGTTGCTGTCAACCTTTGTTCCCAGATCTCTTATGATGCCTTCTGTGTTCAGTGGACTACCATTGATGTGGTAATTCATGGAAACCAGGTTTTTCCCAAAGGGGATGATGGCACATTTTTTGGCATTGAGCTTAAGGCCATGGTTCTGACACCAGTCATTGGTCTCAGTGAGGCCTTTCTGTAGGATGTCAACATCACTTGTGGAGTTAATTATGTCTCCCAACTTACAATCGTCTACAAACTTTGTCAGCCAGAGTCCCTTTGTGTTGGCTTGAACTTCAGAGAAGGAGATAGCAAACAGGAGAAGACCCAGGACCAAACCCTGTGGGACTCCACTCGTGACTGGTTGACAGTCTGACTTGGAGTCAGCTACTTTCACACTGTGGGTTCTATCTGTGAGCCAGTTTGCAACCCACCTAGTGATATAGGGGTTGATGTCTAGCTTATTATTCCTGAGTGGGGAATGGTATCAAAGATCTTGGCCAGATCAAGGTAAGCTGTATGAACCACCTTGCCTTCATCCACAGCTCTGGTGACTGACTCAAAGAAGTCGACCAGGTTGAGCAGGCATGCTCTACCCTTCAAAAACCCAAACTGTGTGGGATCCAGAGTTTGGAGGGTCCCTATATCTTTGTTTATTAGGTCCATGATGATGCATTCCATAGCTTTGCATATCAGACTTGTCAGGATAATAGGGCAATAGTTCCCAGGGTCTGTAGAAGCTCCTCCTTTGTGGAGTGGGATGACTGTAGCAATAATGGGGCGATAGTTCCCAGGGTCTGTAGTAGCTCCTTCTTTGTGGAGAGGGATGACTGTAGCAGTGTGCCATTCGGTAGGGAAAAAGCTTGAGTTGAGGCTGTGATTGAACAGGGCACATAGGTGAGGTGCCAGTTCACTCTCTGTAGTTCATGTAGAACACAGCCAGGGATATTGTCAGGTCCCATAGAAGCTGTATTCTTGGCCTTGGACAGTGCTGTTTAACCTGTGCAGCAGTAATACTGGGTGTCTGGCAATCTACTGGTATTGTGATTGGTCCTTTGGTGGGGGAGAGAGGGGTAAAATTGACACTGAATCTGTTGGTCAGTATATTGGCAATAACTGTTGGCTCGGTATAGGAGGTGCCATTGTGCAGCAGCTCTAAACAAATCTGTGTATTGCTGTGGAGATTCTTTAAATAACTATAAAAGGCCTTGTGGTTGTCTTTACTAGCTGCTGCAATTCTGTTTTCATAGCTAGCTTTAGAGGATTTGATGACAGATCTCAACTTTTTGTTGAGGCTGATAAGGGAGTTTTTCCAGTCTTGGGAATTCACTTTATTTCTCATCAGTTTCCTCCTTCTGTTGTAGAGTTTCTTTATGTCAGGGGACCACCAGATTGGCTTCCTGTTTTTGGAGGAGAGTGTCTTGGTGCTATTGGGAATGGCGAGATCCATGCATTTGTGTACATGTTCGTACAGGGCATTAGTGTATGATTCAGTGGTCATGCAGCTGTTCTCCAATAGCATGGGTGCCATGAAGATAGCCATCTCTGTTTTCAGAAGCCCAAAGTTAGATTTGGAGAAGTTTTTCATGGTGGTTACCTTTGGGGGGGGGGGGGATTTGGATTTCCAAGGTGATTAGTTTGTGGTCAGATCTAACCAGGGAGGAGTTGACTATTGGTACATGGCAATGGTCACCCATGTTAGTAATGACCAGGTCGAGGATGTTGCTACCTCTAGTGGAGGTAAGAATGAGCTGGTCCAGAGCATTGTAATTAATGAATTCCAGGAAACATTGGGCAAGTGCGTTGGTACATGAGTAGTTTTCCTAGTTAATGGACGGGTAGTTGAAGTCACCCAGTATGAGAGTGTTAGGTTGGACCCTAATATTCTCCAGGGTGCTTAGGAATGTGGAGTGTGAGTTGAGTCTTGGGTCATGGTTGGGGACCTATAGCAGGCTACGACAGTGGTCTTACCCAATATTAGCTGCACCTGAAGTATCTCTGATGCATCATGTTGGGCTACCAGTCTGGAGATGTGCACATCCTTTCTGAATATGGAAACACCACTGCCTTTGGAGCATTGGACCACGTTCTGGGGCCAAAAGGTATGGAATGAGTTATAGCCTGGTAGTGCAGGGGAGCTATCTGCTGCCTTGAATCAGGTCTCTGTTACAGCACAAATGTCGATGTTCTCCATTTTAAGGAGTGCTTTGAGTGAGTGCATTTTGAGATTTAGATTTCTAGTGTTGAGCAGGATGACCCTCAGATTGCATTTGTTTGTAGCTGTTATGATGGTAATTTGGTCTTGGAACACCGCCTAAAAAGGCACTATAGTGGTGGCAAGCGGCTTGGCCAGTAACCAGAAGCCCAGGGGGTGACAGATGCAGTCCATCTCTGGCAAAGCATCTAGGTCTGTCAATCATGTCATCCCAGGCAGACAGATACTGGATCCCCTTAGAATGACACCAGAAACTTAGCCAGTTTTTGAAATCAATCATTTTCTGCTTGTACTGTGGTATCATTCTGGGTGATGGTAGGAGGCTGCTCAGGACTAAGGTCATACCCGTCTGAGCTGCATAATCTGAGAGCTCCTCCATGTCTCTTTTCATGTAGTCCAGGGAGGTATGTCTCAGGTCATTCACACCCGCATGTACAATGACAGAGTCATATTTGTACCTGTTGTGGCGGGACCTGCATGCGTGCATTTTGTGGTGGTTCCTGGCACCTGCAGGCAGCTGACTGTTAGTTTCTCCTTATTCAACCTAGTGAGTGGGACATTAGTATGCCTCTCTATTGAGTCACCTATGACTAGTGTGTTTGGCATGATGTTTTGCCTTAGTGGCTTTGGTTGCGTGGCACACTGTTTAGGAGAGTTATGTGTCCCATGATTAGTGTTGTGTTGTGGTGGTTAAGTGCGTTTCTGCCTTGGAATCCTCTGCTGTTTGTGCAGATTTTTATTGAGAGCCTCCGTGAAGGTGGGTGTGTGGTTTGTGTTTTTATGTGACGGCAGTGCTGGTGTGTATTCTGTAGGGCTATGTGTTCCATGTGGTGTGGTGCAAGTGTTGACCTTCTCCTCCTGACTAGCCATTCTGGTCTTGGCTGCAAAGAGCATGGCTTCCACTTTGGCTATATAAGTGCATCTCATGCAAGTCTCAGTGTTGGGAGGAAAGAGGAGAGAATTATCAGTGGAAATGAGGCAGCTGCTACATTGGCTCAGGATGCCCAAGCTCACCAGGCTAATAGGAGAAAGCACAGGGAACTGACCTTTAGACATGCCTGGAAGGGTGGGCATTAATAATAAGTACTGGAGTTGTTTCCTTGTAGAACGTTTAGTGCTAGTAGCACTGTTGTGTGCTACAATAATTGCTACAACAAGTCTGGCAAAGTACTAAATTAATAAGCTAGTAAAAGTGCAGGAGAGGCGAGAACTAGCAGATCTAAGGGAAAAAAATTGAGAGCACTGCTCAGAAGCTTACAAAAAGTCCTGGATAAAGCAAATCTATATCTGGACTACACTACTTCCAGGAAAGGCAAGAAACAGTTTATTTTTTTATTTTTATTTTTTTTAGTAGAAAGTGAAGAGAGGGAAGATAATGAGATATTTCAATATGCAGAAACTAAAGGGGTGGGCCTTTGCTAAGTTCTCACTCCTAATAGTAGAAGGAGCTGATGTGATGTGACTGGGGTGGGGGGGTGTCCAGTATCAACTTTATACCAGAGGAGGGCAACTCAAAGCCACCAATACATAAGACCATTAAAGAACTGGGTGGGAGAGTGAGAAAAAACAGTTGTACAGATTACAGAAATAGTAAATCAAAAGTGCAGATGATTGAGAATAAACTCCTATCTTTTCTAAATATCACAGCAGGCAGTAAGTCAGTCTCTCTGCAACAGCTTGAGCAACAGGTATATCTGATTTAAAACATTGTCTATTTAAAGCACATAAACAGAAATGAGACCAATTATCCAAACAATAAAAGTTGCAGGAATGCCTGGCTAGATTAAACTAGTTCTGTATATTTCTCTCACTAAGAAAACAGATAGACCTCTAGACAAAGGATTTCACTACAAATTGAGGTCAACAATAACAGATATTCAGCTCTATCACACAACAAAAACGAGAGCAAAATACAGTTGTACAGATTAAAGAGATATTAAATCAAAAGTGCAGACAAAAATTAAGAATACACTATTGCCTTTTCTAAATATCACAGCAGGAAGTAAGTTAGTCTCTATGCAGCTGCTTGAGGAACATGTATACCTGATTTAAAACACTGGCTATTTAAGGAACAGAAACAGAAACCAGACCAATTATCCAAACAATAACAGACGCAGGAATACCCTGACTAGATTAAACCAGTTCTGTTCACTTTCTCTCACTAAGAAAACAGATAGGCCTCTAGACAAATGATTTCATTACAAACTTAGGTCAACACTAACAGATATTAAGCTCTATCACACAATGAAAAGGAGAGCAAAAACAGTTGTATAGATTACACAGATATTAAATCAAAAGTGCAGGTTATAATTGATAATAAACTCTTATCATTTCTAAATATCACAGCAAGCAGTAAGTGAGTCTGTCTGCTACAGCTTAAGCAACACATATATCTGATTTAAAACACTGGCTATTTAAGGCACAGAAACAGAAACCACACCAATTATCCAAACAATGACAGTTGCAGTAATGCCCTGGATAGATTAAACCAGTTCTATTCACTTTCTCTCGCTAAGAAAACAAGTAAGCCTCTAGACAACGGATCTCACTACAAACTGACGTCAACACTAACAGATATTCAGCTCTATCACACAACAAAAATGAGAGTAAAAAACAGTTGTACAGATTAGTGCAATATTAAGTCAAAAGTGCAGACGCTAATTGAGAATAAACTCTTATCTTTTCTAAATATCGCAGCAGGTAGTAAGGCAGTCTCTCTACAACAGCTTAAGCAACAGGTATATCTGATTTAAAACACTGGCTATTTAAGGCACAGAAACAGAAACCAGACAAATTATAACAACAATAACAGTTGCAGGAATGCCCTGGCTAGATTAAACCAGTTTTGTTCACTTTCTCACACTAAGAAAACAGATAGGCCTCTACACAAAGAATTTCACTACAAACTGAGGTCAACACAAACAGATAATCAGTTCTATCACACAACGAAAAGGAGAGCAAAAACAGTTGTACAGATTACAGAGATATTAAAGCAAAAGTGCAGATGATAACTGAGAATAAACTATTGCCTTTTCTAAATATCACAGCAGGCAATAAGTTTGTCTCTCTGCAGCAGCTTGAGCAAGAGGTATATCTGATTTAAAACACTGGCTATTTAAGGCACAGAAACAGAAAAGAAACCAATTATCCAAACAATAAAAGTTGCAGGAGTGCCCTGGCTAGATTAAACCAGTTCTATTCACTTTCTGTCACTAAAAAGATAGGGATCTTGACAAAGGATTTTACTACAAACTGAGGTCAATACTAAAAGATATTCAGCTATATCACTCAACAAAAAGGAGATTAAAAAACAGTTGTACTGATTAGTGCGATATTAAATCAAACGTGCAGATGCCAACTGAGAATAAACTTTAATCTTTTCTAAATATCACATCAGGCAGTAAGTCAGTCTCTCTGCAAAAGCACGAGAAAGAGGAATATCTGATATAAAACACTGGCTATTTAAGGCACAGAAACAGAAACCAGACCAATTATCTAAACAAAAAAAGTTGCAGGAATGCCTTGGCTATATTAAACCAGTTCTGTTCACTTGCTCTCACTAAGAAAACAGTTAGGTGTCTAGTAAAAGGATTTCCCTGCAAACTGAGGTCAACACTAACAGATATTCTGCTCTATCACACAACAAAAAGTAGAGTAAAAAACAGTTGTACAGATTACAGAGATATTAAACCAAATGTGAGATGATAATTGAGAATAAACTGCAATATTTTCTAAATATTACAGCAGGCAGTAAGTCAGTCTCTCTGCAACAGCTTAAGCAACAGGTATATATGATTTATAACACTAGCTATCTGTAAGCACAGAAACCAAAATGAGACCAATTATCCAAACGATAACAGTTACAGGAATGCCCTGGCTAGATTAAACCAGTTCTGTATACTTTCTCTCACTAAGTTTCATAGTTTCATAGTTTCATAGATTCATACTAGGCTAACTGCCCTTGCAAGCCATTTTAAGCCTAGGCAATTATCCCTTGTGAGACTCAAACCCTGCACCTTGTGTTTGTAAGGCAAACACCTCAACCATTAGGCCAACCCTCCAAGAAAACAGATAAGCCTCTAGACAAAGGATTTCACAACAAACTGAGGTCAGCACTAACAGATATTCAGCTCTATCACACAACAAAAAGGAGAGTAAGCAACTGTTGTACAGATTACAGATATATCAAATCAAAAGTGCAGACGATAATTGAAAATAAACTCTTATCTTGTCTAACTATCACAGCAGGAAGTAAGTCAGTCTATATGCAACAGCTTGAGTAACAGATATACCTGATGATAAACACTGGTTATTTAAGGCACAGAAAAATAAACCAGACCAATTATCCAAACAATAACAGATGCAGGAATGCCCTGGCTAGATTAAACCAGTTCTGTTCACTTTCTCTCACTAAGAAAACAGATAGGCCTCTAGACAAAGGATTTCATTACAAACCGAGGACAACACTAACAGATATTCAGCTATATCACTCAACAAAAAGGAGAGTAAACTACGGTTGTACAGATTACAGAGATGTTAAATCAAAAGTGCAGACGATAATTGAAAATAAACTCTTATCTTTTCTAAATATCACAGCAGGCAGTAATTCAGTCTCTCTGCCACAGCCTGACCAACAGGTATATCTGATTTAAAACACTGGCTATTTAAGGCACAGAAACAGAAACCAGACCAATTATCCAAACAACAGTTGCAGAAATGCCCTGGCTAGATTAAACAAGTTTTATTCACCTTCTCTCAGAAAGAAAACAGATATGCATCTAGACAACAGATTTCACTACAAACTGAGATAAACACTAACAGATATTCACCTCTATCACACAACAAAAATGAAAGTAAAAAACAGTTGCACAGATTAGCGCGATATTAAATCAAAACTGAAGATGATAATTGAGAATAAACTCTTATCTTTTCTAAATATCACAGCAGGCAGTAAGTCAGTCTCTCTACAACACCTTGAGCAACAGGTATATCTGATTTAAAACACTGGCTATTTAAGGCACAGAAAGAGAAAGCAGACCATATATCCAAACAATAACAGTTGCAGGAATGCCCTGGCTCGATTAAACCAGTTCTGTTCACTTTCTCACACTAAGAAAACAGATAGGCCTCTATACAAAGGATTTCACTTCAAACTGAGGTCAACACTAACAGATATTTAGCTCTATCACACAACAAAAAGAAGAGTAAATAACAGTTTTACAGATTACAAAGACATTAAATCAAAAGTGCAGATGATAATTGAGAATAAACTATAGTCTTTTCTAAATATCACAGAAGGAAGTAAGTCAGTCTCTCTGCAACAGTTTGAGGAAGAGGCATATCTGATTTAAAACACTGGCTATTTAAGGCACATAAAAAGAAACCAGACAAATTATCCAAATAATAACAGCTGCAGGAATGTCCTAACTACATTAAAGCAGATCTGTTCACTTTCTCTCACTTAGAAACCAGATAGGCCTCTAGACAAATGATTTCACTACAAACTGAGGTCAACATGAACAGATATTCAGCTCTATAACACTGCAAAAGGAGAGTAAAAACAGTTGTAAAGATTACAGAGATATTAAATCAAAAGTGCGGATGATAATTGAAAATAAACTCTTACCTTTTCTAAATATCACAGGCGGCAGTAAGTCAGTCTCTGCAACAGCTTGAGCAAGAGGTATATGTGATTTAAAACACTGGCTATTTAAGGCACAGTAACAGAAACCAGACCAATTATCCAAACAATAAAAGTTGCAGGAATGCCTTGCCTAGATTAAAGCTGTTCTGTTCATTCTCTCTCACTAAGAAACAGATTGGTCTCTAGAAAAGGATTTCACAGCAAACTGAGGTCAACACTAACAGATATTCAGCTCTGTCATGCAAAAAAAGTTAAATGCAGTTCTACAGATTACAGAGATATTAAATCAAAAGTGCAGATGATAATTGAGAATAAACTCTTATATCTTCTAAATATCACAGCAGGCAGTAAGTCAGTCTCTCTGCAACAACTTAAGCAACAGGTATATCTGATTTAAAACACTAGCTATTTAAGACACAGAAACAGAAACCGGACCAATTATCCAAACAATAACTGTTGCAGGAATGCCCTGGCTCGAACAAACCAGTTCTGTTCACTTCCTCACACTAAGAAAACAGATAGGGCTCTTGACACAGGATTTCACTACAAACTGAGGTAAACACTAGCATATATTCAGCTCTATCACACAACAAAAAGGAGAGAAAAAAATGTACAGATTACAGAGATATTAAATCAAAAGTGCAGATGATAATTTAGAATAAACTATAGTTTTTTTCTAAAAATCACAGCAAGCAGTAAGTCAGCCTCTCTGCAACAGCTTGAGCAAGAGGTATATCTGATTTAAAACACTGGCTATTTAAGGCACAGAAACAGAAAAGAGACCAATTACCCAAACAATAAAAGTTGCAGGAATGACCTGGCTAGATTAAACCAGTTCTGTTCAATTTCTCTCAATAAGAAAACAGATTGGTCGCTAGACAAAGGATTTTAGTACAAACTGAGGTCAACAATAACAGATATTCAGCTCTACCACACACCAAAATGTAGAGTAAAATGCAGTTGTACAGATTAAAGAGATATTAAATCAAATGTGCATTCGATAACTGAGAATAAACTCTTATCTTTTCTAAATATCACAGCAGGCAGTAAGTCAGTCTCTCTGCAACAGCTTAAGAAGTTGGTATATCTGATTTAAAACACTGGCTATTTAAGGCACAGAAAGAGAAACCAGACCAATTATCCAAAAAATAACAGTTGCAGGAATGCCCTAGCTCAATTAAACCAGTTCTGTTTACTTTCTCACACTAAGAAAACAGATAGGCCTCTAGACCAAGGATTTCACTACAAATTGAGGTCAAAATGAACAGATATTCAGCTCTATCACACAGCAAATAGGAGAGTAAAAACAGTTGCAAAGATTACAGAGATATTAAATCAAAAGTGCAGATGATAATTGAGAATAAACTATAGTCTTTTCTAAATATCACAGCAGGCAGTAAGTCAGTCTCTCTGCAACATCTTGCGCAAGAGGTATATCTGATTTAAAACACTGGCTATTTAAGGCACAGAAACAGAAGAGACCAATTATCCAAACAATAAAAGTTGCAGGAATGCCCTGGCTAGATTAAACCAGTTCTGTTCATTTTCTGTCACTATGAAAACAGATAGGCATCTAGACAAAGGATTTCACTACAAACTGAGGTCAACACTAAAAGATATTCAGCTCTATCACAAAACAAAAAGGAGAGTAAAAACTGTTGCACGGAGTAACATGATATTAAATCAAAAGTGCAGATGATAATTGAGAATAAACTATTGTATTTTCTAAATATCACAGCAGGCATTAAGTCAGTCTCTCTGCAACAGTTTGAGCAAGAGGTATGTCTGATTTAAAACACTGGCTATTTAAGGCACAGAAACAGAAACCAGACCAATTATCCAAACAATAACAGCAGCAGGAATGCCCTGATTAGAATAAACCAGTTATTTTCACTTTCTCTCACTAAGAAACCAGATAGGGCTCAAGACAAAGGATTTCACTTCAAACTGAGGTCAACACGAACATATATTCAGCTCTATCACACAGCAAAAGGAGAAAAAAACAGTTGTAAAGATTACAGATATAGTAAACCAAAAGTGCAGATGATAACTGAGAATAAACTCTTATATTTTCTAAATATCACAGCAGGCAGTAAGTCAGTCTCTCTGCAACAGCTTAAGCAACAGGTATATCTGATTTAAAACACTAGCTATTTAAGCCAGAGAATCTGAAACCAGACCATTTATCCAAACAATAACAGTTGCAGAAATGCCCTGGCTAGATTAAATCATTTCTGCTCACTTTCTCACACTAAGAAAACAGATAGGCCTCTAGACCCAAGATTTCACTACAAACTAAGGTCAATACCAACAGATATTCAGCCATATTACACAACAAAAAATAGAGTGAAAACAGTTGTATGGATTACAGAGATATTAAATCAAAGGTGCAGATGATAATTTAAAATAAACTATAGTCTTTTCTAAATATCACAGCAGACAGTAAGTCAGTCTCTCTGCAACAGCTTGAGCAAGAGGTATAACTGATTTAAAACACTGGCTATTTAAAACACAGAAACAGAAAAGAGACCAATTACCCAAACAATAAAAGTTGCAGGAATGCCCTGGCTAGATTAAACCAGTTCTGTTTACTTTCTCTCAATAAGAAAACAGATCGGTCTCTAGACAAAGGATTTTAGTACAAACTGAGGTCAACACTAACATATATTCAACTCTATCACACAGCAAAATGTAGAGTAAAATACAGTTGTACAGATTACAGAGATATTAAATCAAAAGTGCATACGATAATTGAGAAAAAAACTCTTATCTTTTCTAAATATCACATCAGGCAGTAAGTCAGTCTCTCTGCAACAGCTTAAGCAACAGGTATATCTGATTTAAAACACTGGCTATTTAAGGCACAAAAAGAGAAACCAAACCAATTATCCAAAAAAATAACAGCTGCAGGAATGCTCTAGCTTGATTAAACCAGTTCTGTTCACTTTATCACACTACGAAAACAGATAGGCCTCTAGACCAAGGATTTCACTACAAACTGAGGTTAACACTAACAGATATTCAGCTCTATCACACAACAAACAGAAGAGTAAAAAACAGTTGTACAGATTACAGAGATATTAAATCAAAAGTGCAGATGATAATTGAGAATAAACTATTGTCTTTTCTAAATATCACAGCAGGCAGTAAGTCAGTCTCTCTGTAACAGTTTGAGCAAGAGACATATCTGATTTAAAGCACTGGCTATTTAAGGCACAGAAACAGAAACCAGATCAATTATTCAAACAATAACAGTTGCATGAATGCCCTGGCTAGATTAAATCATTTCTGTTCACTTTCTCACACTAAGAAAACAGATATTCCTCTAGACAAAGGATTTCACTACAAACTGAGGTCAACACTAACAGATATTCAGCTCTATCATGCAACAAAAGGACAGTAAAATACAATTCTACAGATTACAGAGATATTAAATCAAAAGTGCAGATATTATAACTGAGAATAAACTCTTATGTTTTCTAAATATCACAGCAGGTAGTAAGTCAGTCTCTCTGCAACAGCTTAAGCAACAGGTATATCTGATTTTAAACACTGGCTATTTCAGGCACAGAAACTGAAAAGAGACCAATTACCCAAACAATAAAAGTTGTAGAAATGCACTGGCTAGATTAAACCAGTTCTGTTCACTTTCTCTCAATAAGAAAACAGATTGGTCTCTAGACAAAGGATTTCAGTACAAACTGAGGTCAACACTAACAGATATTCAGCTGTATCACTCAAAAAAAATGAAAAAAAACAGTTGTTCAGATTACAGAGATATTAAATTGAAAGTGTAGATGATAATTGAGAATATACTCTTCTCTTTTCTAAATATCACTGCATGCAGTAAGTCACTCTCTTGGCAAGAGCTTGAATAACAGATATATCTTATTTAAAACACTGGCTATTTAAGGCACAGAAACAGAAACCAGACCAATTATCCAAACAATAACAGTTGCAGGAATGTCCTGGGTAGATTAAACCAGTTCTGTTAATTTTCTCTAACTAAGAAACCAGATAGGCCTTTAGACAAAGGATTTCACTACAAACTGAGGTCAACACGAACAGATATTCAGCTCTATCACACAGGAAAATGAAGAGTAAAAAGCAGTTGTAAAGATTACAGAGATATTAAATCAAAAGTGCAGATAATAATTGAGAATAAACTCTCACCTTTTCTAAATATCACAGCAGGCAGTAAGTTAGTCTCTCTGCAACAGCATGAGCAACAGGTATATCTGATTTAAAACACTGGCTATTTAAGGCACAGAGACAAAAAACAGACCAATTATCTAAACAATAACAGTTGCAGGAATGCCCTGGCTAGATTAAATCAGCTCTGTTCACTTTCTCGCACTATGAAAACAGATAGTCCTCTAGACAAAGGATTTCACTGCAAAGTGAGGTCAACCCAAACAGATATTTAGCTCTATCACACAACCAAAAGGAGAGTAAATAACAGTTTTACAGATTACAAAGACATTAAATCAAAAGTGCAGATGATAATTGAGAATAAACTATAGTCTTTTCTAAATATCACAGAAGGAAGTAAGTCAGTCTCTCTGCAACAGTTTGAGGAAGAGGCATATCTGATTTAAAACACTGGCTATTTAAGGCACAGAAAAAGAAACCAGACAAATTATCCAAATAATAACAGCTGCAGGAATGTCCTAACTACATTAAAGCAGATCTGTTCACTTTCTCTCACTTAGAAACCAGATAGGCCTCTAGACAAATGATTTCACTACAAACTGAGGTCAACATGAACAGATATTCAGCTCTATAACACTGCAAAAAGGAGAGTAAAAAACAGTTGTAAAGATTACAGAGATATTAAATCAAAAGTGCGGATGATAATTGAAAATAAACTCTTACCTTTTCTAAATATCACAGGAGGCAGTAAGTCAGTCTCTCTGCAACAGCTTGAGCAAGAGGTATATGTGATTTAAAACACTGGCTATTTAAGGCACAGTAACAGAAACCAGACCAATTATCCAAACAATAAAAGTTGCAGGAATGCCTTGCCTAGATTAAACCAGTTCTGTTCACATTCTCTCACTAAGAAACAGATTGGTCTCTAGAAAAAGGATTTCACAGCAAACTGAGGTCAACACTAACAGATATTCAGCTCTGTCATGCAAAAAAAGGAGAGTTAAATGCAGTTCTACAGATTACAGAGATATTAAATCAAAAGTGCAGATGATAATTGAGAATAAACTCTTATATCTTCTAAATATCACAGCAGGCAGTAAGTCAGTCTCTCTGCAACAACTTAAGCAACAGGTATATCTGATTTAAAACACTAGCTATTTAAGACACAGAAACAGAAACCGGACCAATTATCCAAACAATAACTGTTGCAGGAATGCCCTGGCTCGAACAAACCAGTTCTGTTCACTTCCTCACACTAAGAAAACAGATAGGGCTCTTGACACAGGATTTCACTACAAACTGAGGTAAACACTAGCATATATTCAGCTCTATCACACAACAAAAAGGAGAGAAAAAAATGTACAGATTACAGAGATATTAAATCAAAAGTGCAGATGATAATTTAGAATAAACTATAGTTTTTTTCTAAATATCACAGCAAGCAGTAAGTCAGCCTCTCTGCAACAGCTTGAGCAAGAGGTATATCTGATTTAAAACACTGGCTATTTAAGGCACAGAAACAGAAAAGAGACCAATTACCCAAACAATAAAAGTTGCAGGAATGCCCTGGCTAGATTAAACCAGTTCTGTTCAGTTTCTCTCAATAAGAAAACAGATTGGTCGCTAGACAAAGGATTTTAGTACAAACTGAGGTCAACAATAACAGATATTCAGCTCTACCACACACCAAAATGTAGAGTAAAATGCAGTTGTACAGATTAAAGAGATATTAAATCAAATGTGCATTCGATAACTGAGAATAAACTCTTATCTTTTCTAAATATCACAGCAGGCAGTAAGTCAGTCTCTCTGCAACAGCTTAAGCAGTAGGTATATCTGATTTAAAACACTGGCTATTTAAGGCACAGAAAGAGAAACCAGACCAATTATCCAAAAAATAACAGTTGCAGGAATGCCCTAGCTCAATTAAACCTGTTCTGTTCACTTTCTCACACTAAGAAAACAGACCAAGGATTTCACTACAAATTGAGGTCAAAACGAACAGATATTCAGCTCTATCACACAGCAAATAGGAGAGTAAAAACAGTTGCAAAGATTACAGAGATATTAAATCAAAAGTGCAGATGATAATTGAGAATAAACTATAGTCTTTTCTAAATATCACAGCAGGCAGTAAGTCAGTCTCTCTGCAACATCTTGCGCAAGAGGTATATCTGATTTAAAACACTGGCTATTTAAGGCACAGAAACAGAAGAGACCAATTATCCAAACAATAAAAGTTGCAGGAATGCCCTGGCTAGATTAAACCAGTTCTGTTCATTTTCTGTCACTATGAAAACAGATAGGCATCTAGACAAAGGATTTCACTACAAACTGAGGTCAACACTAACAGATATTCAGCTCTATCACACAACAAAAATAAGAGTAAAAAACAGTTGCACGGAGTAGCATGATATTAAATCAAAAGTGCAGATGATAATTGAGAATAAACTATTGTATTTTCTAAATATCACAGCAGGCATTAAGTCAGTCTCTCTGCAACAGTTTGAGCAAGAGGTATGTCTGATTTAAAACACTGGCTATTTAAGGCACAGAAACAGAAACCAGACCAATTATCCAAACAATAACAGCAGCAGGAATGCCCTGATTAGAATAAACCAGTTATTTTCACTTTCTCTCACTAAGAAACCAGATAGGGCTCAAGACAAAGGATTTCACTTCAAACTGAGGTCAACACGAACATATATTCAGCTCTATCACACAGCAAAAAGGAGAGAAAAAAACAGTTGTAAAGATTACAGATATAGTAAACCAAAAGTGCAGATGATAACTGAGAATAAACTCTTATATTTTCTAAATATCACAGCAGGCAGTAAGTCAGTCTCTCTGCAACAGCTTAAGCAACAGGTATATCTGATTTAAAACACTAGCTATTTAAGCCAGAGAATCTGAAACCAGACCATTTATCCAAACAATAACAGTTGCAGAAATGCCCTGGCTAGATTAAATCATTTCTGCTCACTTTCTCACACTAAGAAAACAGATAGGCCTCTAGACCCAAGATTTCACTACAAACTAAGGTCAATACCAACAGATATTCAGCCATATTACACAACAAAAAGTAGAGTGAAAACAGTTGTACGGATTACAGAGATATTAAATCAAAGGTGCAGATGATAATTTAAAATAAACTATAGTCTTTTCTAAATATCACAGCAGACAGTAAGTCAGTCTCTCTGCAACAGCTTGAGCAAGAGGTATAACTGATTTAAAACACTGGCTATTTAAAACACAGAAACAGAAAAGAGACCAATTACCCAAACAATAAAAGTTGCAGGAATGCCCTGGCTAGATTAAACCAGTTCTGTTTACTTTCTCTCAATAAGAAAACAGATCGGTCTCTAGACAAAGGATTTTAGTACAAACTGAGGTCAACACTAACATATATTCAACTCTATCACACAGCAAAATGTAGAGTAAAATACAGTTGTACAGATTACAGAGATATTAAATCAAAAGTGCATACGATAATTGAGAAAAAACTCTTATCTTTTCTAAATATCACATCAGGCAGTAAGTCAGTCTCTCTGCAACAGCTTAAGCAACAGGTATATCTGATTTAAAACACTGGCTATTTAAGGCACAAAAAGAGAAACCAAACCAATTATCCAAAAAAATAACAGCTGCAGGAATGCTCTAGCTTGATTAAACCAGTTCTGTTCACTTTATCACACTACGAAAACAGATAGGCCTCTAGACCAAGGATTTCACTACAAACTGAGGTTAACACTAACAGATATTCAGCTCTATCACACAACAAACAGAAGAGTAAAAAACAGTTGTACAGATTACAGAGATATTAAATCAAAAGTGCAGATGATAATTGAGAATAAACTATTGTCTTTTCTAAATATCACAGCAGGCAGTAAGTCAGTCTCTCTGTAACAGTTTGAGCAAGAGACATATCTGATTTAAAGCACTGGCTATTTAAGGCACAGAAACAGAAACCAGATCAATTATTCAAACAATAACAGTTGCATGAATGCCCTGGCTAGATTAAATCATTTCTGTTCACTTTCTCACACTAAGAAAACAGATATTCCTCTAGACAAAGGATTTCACTACAAACTGAGGTCAACACTAACAGATATTCAGCTCTATCATGCAACAAAAAGGACAGTAAAATACAATTCTACAGATTACAGAGATATTAAATCAAAAGTGCAGATATTATAACTGAGAATAAACTCTTATATTTTCTAAATATCACAGCAGGTAGTAAGTCAGTCTCTCTGCAACAGCTTAAGCAACAGGTATATCTGATTTTAAACACTGGCTATTTCAGGCACAGAAACTGAAAAGAGACCAATTACCCAAACAATAAAAGTTGTAGAAATGCACTGGCTAGATTAAACCAGTTCTGTTCACTTTCTCTCAATAAGAAAACAGATTGGTCTCTAGACAAAGGATTTCAGTACAAACTGAGGTCAACACTAACAGATATTCAGCTGTATCACTCAAAAAAAATGAAAATAAAAAAAACAGTTGTTCAGATTACAGAGATATTAAATTGAAAGTGTAGATGATAATTGAGAATATACTCTTCTCTTTTCTAAATATCACTGCATGCAGTAAGTCACTCTCTTGGCAAGAGCTTGAATAACAGATATATCTTATTTAAAACACTGGCTATTTAAGGCACAGAAACAGAAACCAGACCAATTATCCAAACAATAACAGTTGCAGGAATGTCCTGGGTAGATTAAACCAGTTCTGTTAATTTTCTCTAACTAAGAAACCAGATAGGCCTTTAGACAAAGGATTTCACTACAAACTGAGGTCAACACGAACAGATATTCAGCTCTATCACACAGGAAAATGAAGAGTAAAAAGCAGTTGTAAAGATTACAGAGATATTAAATCAAAAGTGCAGATAATAACTGGGAATAATCGCTTATTTTTTCTAATGATCACAGCAGGCAGTAAGTCAGTCTTTCTGCAACAGCTTAAGTAACAGGTACATCTGATTTAAAACACTAGCTATTTAAGGAGCAAAAACAGAAACCAGACCAATTATCTAAACAATAACAGTTGCAGGAATGCCCTGGCTAGAATAAAACAGTTCTGTTCATTTTTTCTCACTTAGAAAACATACAGACCTCTAGACAAAGGATTTCACTACAAACTGAGGTTAACACTAACAGATATCCAGCTCTATCACACAACAGAAAGGAAAGTAAAAAACAGTTGTACAAATTACAGGGATATTAAATCAAAAGTGCGGACGATAATTGAGAATAAACTCTTAGATTTTCTAAATATCACAGCAAGCAGTAAGTCAGTCTCTTTGCAACAGCTTGAACAGCAGGTATATTGTATTTAAAACACTGGCTATTTAAAGCACAGAAACAGAAACTAGACCAATTATCCAAACAATAATAATTGCCTGAATGGCTTGGCTTGACTAAACCAGTTCTGTTCACTTTCTCTCATTTAGAAAACAGATAAGCCTCTAGACAAAGTATTTCACTACAAAATGTGGTCAATACTAAGATATTCAGCTCTATCACACAACACAAAGGAGAGTGAAAAACAATTGTACAGATTACAGAGATATTATATCAAACGTGCAGATGATAATTGAGAATAAACTCTTATCTTTTCTAAATATCACAGTACAGTGGTAGCGTTGTTGCCTCACAGCAAGAGGTTCTCCTGTCTGATTCTTGGCTAGAGTTCCTTCAGTGTGGAGTCTGCATGTCCTCCCTGCAGTCAAGTGGCCTCCGAAAGACATGCATGAATAGATGTGCATTCGCTGAAGGTTGGGCATTGGGCTGGCAACTTGGCACCATACAAATCTACTGCCAATCATTAGCAGACCGGAGTTCCACTGTGGCAACCCCTAACCAGGAAAAGCCAAAAAGACAAAAAAATAGTAGGCAGTAAGTCAGTCTCTCTGCAACATCTTGAGCAACAGGTATATCTGATTTAAAACACTGGCTAATCAAGGCACAGAAACAGAAACTGGAACAATTATCCAAAGTGTAACAGTTGCAGGAATGCCCTGGCTAGATTAAAGCAATTCTGTTCACATTCTCTCACTTAGAAAACAGATAGGCCTTTAGACAAAGTATTTTACTACAAACAAAGGTCAACACTAAAGCTATTCAGTTCTATCACTCAACAAAAAGGAGAGTAAAAACAGTTGTACAGATTACAGAGATATTAAATCAAAAGTGCAGATGATAATTGAGAATAAACTCTTATCTTTTCTAAATATCACAGCAGGCAGTAAGTCAGTCTCTCTGCAACAGATTGAGCAACAGGTATATCTGATTTAAAACACTGGCTATTTAAGGCACAGAAAGAGAAACCAGACCAATTATCCAAACAATAGCAGTTGCAGGGATGCCCTGGCTAGATTAAATCAGTTTTGTTCACTTTCTCTCTCTAAGAAAACATATACGTCTCTAGACAAAGGATTTCACTGCAAACTGAAGTCAACACTAGCAGATATTCATCTCTAGCACACAACAAAATCGAGACTAAAAAACAGTTGTACAGATTACAGAGACATTAAATCAAATGTGCAGATGATAATTGAGAATAAACCTTAATGTTTTCTAAATATCACAGCATGAAGTAAGTCAGTCTCTTTGCTATAGCTTTAGCAACAGGTATGTCTGATTTAAAACACTGGCTATTTAAGACACAGAGACAGAAACCAGACCAGTTATCAAAACAATAACAGCTGCAGGAATGCCCTGACTAGACTAAACCAGTTATCTTCACTTTCTCTCACTAAGAAAACAGATAGGCCTCTAGACAAAAGATTTCACTACAAACTGATGTCAACACTAACAGATATTCAGCTCTATCACACAACAAAAACTAGAGTAAAAACAGTTGTACAGATTACAGAGATATTAAATGAAAGGTTCAGAAGATAATTGAGCATAAACTTTTATCTTTTCTAAATATCACAGCAGGCAGTAAGTCAGTCTCTCTGCAACAGCTTGATCAACAGGTATATCAGATTTAAAAGACTGTCTCTTTAAGGCACAGAAACCAGACCAATTATCCAAACAATAACAGCTGCAGGAATACCCTGGCTAGATTAAACCAGTTCTTTTCACTTTCTCTCACTAATAAAACAGATAGGGCTCTAGACAAAGGATTTCACTACAAAGTAAGGACAACACTAATAGATATTCAGCTCTATCACACAACAAAAAGGAGATTAAAAACAGTTGTTCAGATTACAGAGATATTAAATCAAAAGTGCAGACAATAATTGAGAATAAACTCTTATCTTTTCTAAATATCACAGCAGGCAGTAAGTCAGTCTCTCTTCAACACCTTGAGCAACAGGTGTATCTGATTTAAAACACTGGCTATTTAAGGCACAGAAACAGAAACCAGACCAATTATCAGTACAGTTTTCTAGTAGATACATGTTCAAAAAGAAAAACACAAGCATTTCTGTAAAGATCAATGTGAGAAAAATAAAATTAGCACTGTGTACATAGTACATAATAGTTATGAACAAATGAGTCAAGGGAGACAATGAGGTAAGGAGTGGACAGTGTGTTGAGAGAGTTATAGATATCTTCTTAGTTAGGTTTGGTGCAGGAGAAATGTCAGTTTTTGGATAGATGTTCAAATAGTAGTTGTTTGAAATGTGTAGATTCAGGTGTGTTTTCGAGGGTGTCGCGTAGATAGCGCCATAATTTGACCATTGATTTTTGAATAGGGCTTTACCATGAATGTTGTTAGATTTGTTTACTGTGAGAAAGTTTCTGTTTGCAGATCTTAGACTTTGTGGGCATGAGTAGGGAACAACAAGTTCCTTGAGAGATGGGCATTTGTCAGGATAAAAGATGATATTGTGTGTGAATTTAAGTTGGTAGAGATGGAGAAGGTTAGGTAGCTTGAGCCAATTTGATTTATGTAGAACAATACAATGGTGGGTTTGTTGGGGAAGGCTGGCTGCGAAGTGAGCTATTTGGTAGCAAGTTTCCAATTTAGTTAAGTCTGATCTGTTTAAGTTGGTAAAGTGGGGGAAAGCATATAGGAGTGTAGAGAGAGAAGGAAGGTTCTAGATATGTCTAGTTTGGTATTGTCAGTGAGGAATGGCTTGCTTCTGTACAGTGAGTCAAGTCTGAATTAAATTTTCTTAATTGTGATGGCTATGTGTTGGTCAAATCTGAGATTGTTGTTGATTGTCATGCCAAGGAGTTTTGTATGCTCAACTGGATGGATGACTGTGTTGTTTGCTGAGAGAATGGTGAAAGTAGCGGTAGTTGGTGATTGTTTGCTACTCATAAATAGCATTAACTGTGTCTTTTTGGGATTGAGGAGTATTTCTAATTTACTTGGATATGTTTCTGTATCATTAAAAGCTTATTGGGCTACTATTTGAGGCTTGGTAAGGTATCTGCTGAGCAGATTAAAGCTAAATCATCCAAAATTGATAATAGAATGAGAAGATGCCAAGAATGTATCTGGACTACAGGTCAGAGATTGCCTTCCCTTTCAAGGACTGACATCAGAGTATAGGCAACGACAAGGAAATAGGAGGTCCTAAACGAAAGACCAGTAGTGATAGAGTTTTTAGTAGAATCTACAAGAGAAGCTGCCATTAAAAAAAAGAATAATTAGTAGAGCAGACTCTGACTCAGTTACACAGCAATCTTTTTCACTATTTCTAGCATGTCAAAGGGTCAGTTGCTGGCGTCCTCTCCTGTTCAGCTGGTGAATCTGGGAATCTTGAGGCAATGTTACAATTGCCTCATGTACACAGACAACCCTCTCCTCCTCCCAACAAATACAAATATATGCGAGAGATGCAACTATATAGCCAAACTGGAGGCTGAGCTCTCTCAATTCAGTACTGGCAAGATCAGTCAGGAGGAGAAGGTAACCACGCACACCACAAACCCAGTCTCACATAGAACTATCACAACAGCAAACCAAACACATAAACACACAAAAACATACTTGGAGGCTGATTAAAAATCTACCAAAACAACAGAGGCCTCCAAAGCAGACACCCAAGCAACCACCACCTCAAGACATAGCACATGCAACACATAGTTCACAAAGTCAGTGTGCTAAACAGTCACAGCCCTTAAGGCCAAACAACATGCCAGACACACTTGTAATAGGTGACTCCATAGTCAGACACACTGACGTCCCGCTCACCAGACTGAACAAGGAAAAGGTCACAGTAAGCTGCCTGTCGGGAGCTAGAATCCGCCACATAACACAAGCACTCAGGTCACTCCACAGCAAGTACAAATATGACTCAGTCATTGTACATGCCGGTGTGAACGACCTGAGATGTACCTCCCTGGACTACATGAAAAGAGACATAGAGGAGCTCTCTGATTATGTAGCCCAGGCCGGTATGACCCTGACCCTGAGCAGCATCTTACCCTCACCAAGAATGATGCCACAGTACAAAGACAAAATGATCAGTTTTAACAATTGGCTTAATTACTGGTGTCATCCTAAGGGGATCCAATGTCTGTCTGCTTGGGATGACATGCTTGACAAGCCACGCTGCTTCGCAAGGTATGGCTTGCACCTGTCACCCCTGGGCTTCCGGATATTGGCCAAGGCTCTTGCCACCCCCATAGTGCTGTTTTTAGGCAAGGCTCAAATGACAAACCTACCTCTCTAGAAAACACAAGTGGAAAAAAAACTAAGGGTAATGCTGCTCAATGCCAGAAGTCTAAACCTCAAGATGCACGCCCTTGAAGCCCTCCTCAGTATGGAGAACATCGATGTCTGTGCGGTGACTGAAACCTGGTTCAAGGCTCCTGAGAGCACCCCAGCACTATCAGGTTTTACCTCATATCATGCTTTCTGGCCCCAAAACTTGGACCGAACCACAAAAGGAGGGGGAGTATCCATTTTCATCAAAGATACCCACACCTCCAGGTTAGTGGCAACGCACGAAGCATCAGAGACTATCCAGGTGCAACTAACCATAGGCAAAACAGCCTTACAGTTTGTAGCATGCTACAGACCACCCTCTCAAACTCAGGAACCTCACACAGCCTTCCTGAAGACACTGAAGAGTATGAATGTCTCTCCAAATACCATCATTTTGGGAGACTTCAACTACCCAAACATAGACTGGGAACATTACTCAAGCCCCAACACCCTAGCCCAAAGGTTCCTAGAATTCATAAACTCAAATGCAATGGAACAACTAGTCACCATTCCCACAAGAGGAGACAATATACTAGACCTGATCATCACAAACATGGGGACAAAATGCTCCACACCGGAAGTATATCCCTCTTTGGTAAGATCAGACCATAAATTAATCTCACTGGAAATCCACATCCCGCCCCACCCCCTGCACAAAAGACCACAGTGAAGAACTTCTCAAAAGCAAACTTCACACTTCTTAAGACTGAAGTGGTATCCTTCAAGGCCCCTGGGCCAGTGGAAACCACAACCCACACTGCTGAATCCTTTGCAAATGCCTTCTATGGGCACCTTCAAGAATGCATGGATCATGCAATTCCAAATAAAACCAAGACCCATTCCCCCAAAGGCAGGTGCCTAGTCTGGTGGACCCCAGCCATAAACAAACTTTACAACAGGAGGAGGAAGCTACTACATGACAGAGCAAAATCCCTAAAAGTGAAGGTGTCTCTGATCAGTACTAGCAAAAAACTATGATCACTCATAAAATCATCCAAGGCCAACTTTGAGAGAAAAATCGCAAAAGACACAAAAGACAATCACAAGGCCTTCTTTAGCTATGTTAGAAACCTGGGTGGAAACTCCCAGATATGCTCAGAGTTAGTCCAAAATGACACAAAATACACTGAACCCACTGACATTGCCAACATTCTGGCAGACAGGCTCAGTGCAAATTTCTCCTCCCTCCCCCCCAAAAGGAGAAATAACTATCCCAGCAGAGTGTAGCCTCCCTAACATCTCAGATGCCCCGGTGAGAGCCGCCCTCTCTAAAGCTAAAAACACAGCATCAATGTGACCCGATGGTGTCCCGGGCTGTGTGCTACATGAACTCCAAGAGGAACTAAACCCACACATAAGGCTGCTGTTTAATCTTAGCCTTACTACAGGATACATACCCAAAGAGTGGTGTACGGCAACAGTGGTCCCACTTTACAAAGGCGGTGCTTCTACGGACCCTGGAAATTACCGCCCCATAAGCTTGACGAGCCTGGTCTGCAAAGCTATGGAGAGGATCATTATGGAACTCATAAACAAAGACATTGGGGACCTACAGACATTGGATCCTACCCAATTTGGCTTTGTCAAGGGCAGATCCTGCCTTTTGAACTTGGTCGACTTTTTTGAAACAGTCACTAAAGCCATTGATGAGGGTAAGGCAGTTCACACAGCCTACCTTGACCTTGCAAAAGCCTTTGACACAATACCCCACTCGGGCATCATAGACAAACTCACCAGCTTAAATGTAAACCCATATGTCACAAGATGGGTTGCAAACTGGCTCAAGGACAGAACCCACAGGGTCAGAGTTGCTGGAGCTATGTCAGACTCTAAGCCAGTCACAAGCGGTGTCCCACAGGGCTCAGTCCTGGGACCCCTCTTGTTCGGCATTTATTTTTCCGAGGTACAGGCAAACATAGGAGGATTGTGGCTGACAAAGTTCGCAGATGACTGCAAACTGGGCGCCATAATTGATAGTCCAGCGGACACAAACATCCTTCAGAGAGGCCTCATAGAAATGGATAATTGGTGCCAGAGCCATGGCCTTAAGCTGAACGCCAAAAAATGTATAGTCATACCCTTTGGGAAAAACAAGGTACCGACAAATTACCACATAGGCGGTAATCCATTAAGCACGGAAGAGGTAATCAGGGACCTAGGGACCCAGGTTGACAGTAACCTCTCATTTGACACTCACATTGCCAAAGTGGTTAGGAAGACCTTCTATATTTCCCACCTTATCATGAAGGGTTTCACATCTAGATCAAGAGAGGTCATTGTGCCCCTGTACTCTTCTCTTATCAGGCCAATGATTGAGTACAATGCCCCATTTGGGATGTATCTCACCCGACACCTGTAGCAGTTGGAAAGACCCCAAAAGTTCCTCACCAAGAGGATAAAGGGTCTTAAATATATGTCATATGCTGCCCGACTGAAAAAACTCCAGCTCTATTCAGTCGCATACCGCCTACTCAGAGGTGATCTGTGCCTGACGTACAAGGCCATGTCCAATCCTGAATTAATGGACATGCTCCACCTCAGAAAATCCAAATCCATCAGAGCCACGAGAACAAGTGACTTAAACCTCAACACAGAAATAAATAGGACGTGCTGGAGGGACAGATTCATAACCCAGAGGCTCCCTACACTCTGGAACAGAATCCCAGTCCATGTTAGGCAGAGCTCCTCACTGACTCTATTCAAGAGAAATCTCGACGAGTGGATGGGAGATCATAGGTTTACCCCGGGGTCATCTCTGTGTCACTACTGGACAGAGGCATAGTAAACTAAACCCTAAAAGGGCATAGTATTCTCATCCTAAGGGGTGGCGTAAGCCACATACACTCTGGCTAGGCTTATAAATGCCTTAGGGCAGATAGCCTAGTACGAACCTATGAGCCTATGAACCTATAACTATAAGAATCAATCAGGGGAATTTTGAAAGGATTGGGAAGAGAGATTGGATAATCAATTCACAAAGAAACAATGGGAGGATATATGTAGGTATCCCAAATATGAAACAAAATCTTGAAGATTTGGGATTTTTGCATGGAAAGGTTTACGTAGATATTCTTATACCCCAAATAGACTTCAGAGAGTTTTTCTTCAGGTAGATAGGATATGTTGGAGGTGTGATGGGGAAGAAAGAGGTAATTGGGAACATATTTTCTGAGTGCAGTGAGTTTGTGGACTTTAATGATTCCCTGTTTGATGCATTGTCGGAGATGCTGGGTGGGCAAATTGGTGTGATGAGAGACATGATTTTTCTAAGCTGATACAGAATTGGAATTGCCTAGACATGGTAAGGCCTTGATGTCTCTAATTATGGTGGCTGCCAGAAAAGCAATGGCTAGAAATTGGAAAACAAAATCTACATCAACTATATTAGAAGTAGTGAATATAGTAACAGAGATAAAATAACTGGAATTGAGATCTTTAGAAAAAGGTAGGAGCAAACTACATAGGAAACATGAGAATTGTGGGAACAGTACATACAGTGGAGGAATGAGGTTTAAAAGAAGGCAGGACTTAAATGAGCTATGTAATGTTTGAATGAAAATGATTAGGTAGATTAATAGTGATGTATAATGGTTGCAACTGGGAGTGTGTCAGTATGGTTTCTGATGTAAAATGCTTGCAACTAGGATTATGTCTGTGTGGCTTGATTTTATTTATATAAATGTATGATTGCTTATGTTGTAAGTGATGGTTTAATAAAGATGTTTCTTGTTTTAAAAAAAAGGGGCAGGAATTGAATAATTTATGTCATGTTGCTTAGGATATGTGATATATTGCAATATATGTAAAGCATAATGTTTGCTAATTTTAACTTGTTAATACAGTTTGATTAATTTCATACAAATGCATATGTGCCTATGTCATAAGTGATAATTCAATAAAGGTGTTAAACAATAAATCAATAAATGAATACCCAGCTTCTAAAAAAAAGATTGTTACAGATGTTAGTTTGAATACTAACTTTTGGCATGTTAAAAATTATTCAAAATAGAAGATGAAAATATAAAGATATTTTGACAAGTTGCTGTCAAGTCTATCCATCCCACATGGGGCAACATCTACTCTGTCCATCATGGAAGGATGCATGGCTCTTACACCCATCACAAAAATGATGGATGACCATTCCAACCATCAAGGATGGATGGCTAACACAGAGCACAAACATGCCAAGAGCTGGACATGTTTGAATGTTATTAATTAGTAAAATTATTGATATCCAAATACGGATAGGTGATTACAGTGATATAGCTATAAAAGCTGACAGGCAAGGGCTTTTTTGATGTAAGATAAGCACTCCAAATGTTTTCTGTTGCATGAAGGTTTCATATCATGCCCTGATGCAATATAATTCTTATATTGTTGCTATTTATATTGGTAAAGGGGCTTTTTACATATATATAGTTTGTCAGATAGACATAGACAAGCCATGGTCTTGACTCAAAGATGCTGCCCTCACTGCTTTTTTTGTGACTAAAGCCTAAATGCAGTATAACACCTTTACTTCTGCATATATTCTAAGAAAAGAAAAGAAAAGAAACTGTATTAAAAAAGTAAACTTGCATTTCCAAGAGAAAATATAGCAACAACATACAAATAAGGTCTGGAGCAGTACCAGATAAAGAATTTAATAAAAGTTACATAAATATTTTACTCATAAGCATTTTAATACTACTCAAAACACTTCCTCAGGTAAATTGTCAAATCCATAATACATTTAATATAGCATTCTCTTTTTCATGTGACTTCCAACATACCCAATCAACACCATGGAAACATATAAATATTAAAATTCTTTTAAATGATCTCTAATTATAAATACATTAGTGTATAAAAACATGTTGCAAACATTTTATATGTATATATATATATATATATATATATATATATATAATTTGAAACCAAATGAATACACCACCAACAAGAAAAATATTAGATATGTATTAAAAACTTAAAGCTATTCAGAAAAAATGCTGAAAACTAATATGACTCATTCTAAATGGTAGCACACATTTTTCATAATGACCACCAGAAACTTAATCATTTATTATAAAGCCATCTATTTTTCTTCCTTTTCAGCATTGCCTTATAATAATAAAAAATAGTTAAGCCTGGTGACACATTGATATTTAACTTGATTTGCCTTAACAATTCTCCATACTTTAATTAATTCTTATTGCTACCTCCATGTAAACTATCTTTCACAAAAATCTATAAAATTGGGGCAAGTCAGAAAATTCTTGTGAAATGCATTAGACAAATATTGAGTTCTAATAGCATAATTATCCTTGAAAAGGTTCAGTCTGAGTTCCTATTAGAATTTCCTGTATAGAACCAATTGCAGGAAACAGCAGGTGCCATGTAAACCACGTATTCACTGTTACAAATTAAAAAGCCTGGAATACTAGAACTACTTTTTGTATGACTACAAAAAGACTAGGTACGTTAGAAATAAAGTAACAAGAACTACAACACATGCATTTGAAAGTGTTTATCTTTCCTGATGCTGTGTTGGACTGTCTTAGTTCAGCTTTGATATACTGTTTAAAATTCTTAGCAGTTTTATTACTTTTCAAAATGTCACAGTTACTAAAGCAATATATTTGCCAGTCCCCTCAATTCCTAGACTTAGATGCACTATTCAATTCAGTTTTAGCTTTCATGATAACCTTTTCTGGATCACCAGATGTTATAATAGATTTATCAATGACAGTTTTTCATGTGGACCCAAGGAGAAGAATACTTTAAGTTTAATTTTGAATATTATGAATACTGGCATCTCTTTTTTTTGGGGGGAGGGAGAGTTTACACACATGCACAGCTCTCTATCTCTGTGTGTGTGTGTGTGTGTGTGTGTGTGTGTGTTCTTAGTGCCCTGCTGTTTCTACTTCTCTTCATACCCATCTTTTTAACTCTACCTCATATCTTCTATAACCACTCTCTTACCCTCTCTCCTTTCAAAAAAAAAAAAAAACTCGAATTGAGTGATGTATACCTTCTTATTAGGAATTATCCAATTCCTTAGTCTGTTGTATTACTAATTTTGCATTGTATATGGCTAAACTATACATGTTTTCTTTGTTGTAAAACTGTCATTTGTAACTCTGTGTAAATTAAATTTAATGTCGAGCTTTTCTCCCTGGGCCTCCACTGAACATGGGATTCTGACCCAGGGGACTTTCCCGGTCAACAAACGTGAATAAATACATGTAAATAGATATATATATATATATATATATATATATATATATATATATATATATATACACACACATATACGTATATATATATATATATATATATATATATATATATGTGTGTGTGTGTGTGTGTGTGTGTGTGTGTGTGTGTGTGTGTGTGTGTGTGTGTGTGTGTGTGTGTGTATATATGTATATATATATATATATATATATATATATATATATATATATATATTTATATATGGTCTATATTAGAACACCGAACATTTGAAATGTCGAGTGTTCTAATATCGACCCGTTTTCAGCGTATCAAAGTAACAGGAAACCGAATTCTTTCCTAGGGAAAGAATTTGGTTGTCCATTTCTGTTGCTTTGGTATTTCCAGCATTCTGGTGGAAAGTTACGGGTCGGGTTCAGGTAAATGTGTGATTGTGTGGACGTGTGGGTTAGGGCGGGTTAGGTGAGTTAGGGTTAGGGCGCGGGTCAGGTAAGTGTGCCATTGTGTGGACGGGTGGGTTAGGGTGGGTTAGGTGAGTTAGGGTTAGGGCGCAATTGAGGTGACTGTGCGATAGTGACAGACCTTAGGGTTAGGGTTTGGGTTAAGGTAAGTGGATAGTTAGTGGTGTATGTTTAGTTTAGTGTAAGGTTAGGTGTAAGAGTTTAGGTGTATGTGTGTGGATTGCTGTTTGTTTGGTGTGCTTGTGTTGTGTGTATGTGTTTTGGAACAGCAAATTTTTTCCCTAGGAAAAAAATTTGCTGTTCCGAATGTTCAATGTTTTTTTTTTTCGATTGCTAGGGTTCGATATTAGAACAATCGACATTTTGAATGTTCGGTGTTCTAATATAGACCCTCTATATACATATATATATATATATATATATATATATATATATATATATAGCTAGATAGATTGATAGATACAATTTTAGAAAAGACAGGTTAGAATTATTTAAATTTTATTATTAGCTATATCAAGTAATACTTTGTTATATTATGATAGTAAGCATCCTCCACATACAAATTTAAATGTGATTGAGAATCAGATTGCAAGGTTCAAACAACTGACTTCTAAAAAAGATAAAATTGGCAAGGTTATCACATCCTTACATGACAGATTCAATAAAATGTTCATTTTTATAAGAAATTATTAAGTTTCTGGTGATCATTTTGAGTAATAAGCACTGTCAATTTAAGAGTCACATTTTTTTAACGTTTTTCTAAGTAGTTCTTAAAATAATTTTTAATGTGAATTGAATGTTTTTACTTGTAAGTACCCTTTTTGTCTTTTCATGCTTATATAATATTTACAGATGTATTTTGGCATATTAATGTCTTTATAATTAATGATCAGTAAAAAGACTTGTAATCCTTATATGCTTGTAAGGAGTTAATTGGATTATTAGTTCCAAGTCACATGACAGAGACGAAGTTAGAAAACTATTCTGGATTTCTTAATTTATCAGAAAGGAAACTATACCAGTCTCAACTATAATGATACTGCTTCAGAAAATGGGCACATCTTAAACAGAATACCTTACTGAAGAACAGACATTACCCAAAAAGGGTATTAATGTATTAGCAGAACCTGATATGTTGTTCAGGGCTTCACTGCAGCAAATTTTGCTACCATGAAGTATAGATTGAAGAGAAATTGTTTCCATCTTGGTTACACTCACTAAAAGCAACAGTTTAGTGAGCCAAAAATAAAAAATAAAAAAATAAGGTAAAAAGTGACTGAAATAAAAGTTACTACAACACAATTTTTAAGAAACCTGACATTTTGCATTCCCTTTGCTTACAGTGAGGGAAAATAAAAGATTGAACTTAGTGAATAATTTGAAAATTTGAAAACTACTTTTCATAATGATAATTATTGTTGCATTTTTATGGCTGCTTGTGCACCCCCACCTGGATGACATTTGTCAAAAGGACTAGTGGGATAAACTTCATTTGTATGCATTAAAAATGGATAAAGCCAGTAATAATTGATTTGAAAGACCCAAAATAGGGAACATATTTTAAATATTACTTGAATGTTCTAATAAAGTTAAAAGAGCAATATATTTTGTATCATCATTCCTTTCTGAGCAAAAAGAAGCATAAAACTATAAAGCGTGAATTTATTGACTACCTGTGGTCCTCAGAGATTTTTTTCAATGGATGGATTAAAAACTTAAGGCAAAATCAAAGATATTGTACATAATCAGTAACAGCTAAGAGCTTCATCTTGGTAGATGCATTGGTTTGCATTTTATGTTTTTCTTTTTTCATTCCTGAGATATCTGAGGTGAATACAATCAAGAAACTGCATGGAATTGCTGATTGTGTGTGTGTGTGTGTGTGTGTGTGTGTGTGTGTGTGTGTGTGTGTGTGTGTGTGTGTGTGTGTGTGTGTGTGTGTGTGTCTTTATCTACAAGTGTGCCAGTCTGTATGTACCTGTCCATGTGTATGCATGTGTGCACATGTATGTGCACATCTGAGTTTCTGCATATGTGTAAAAGACTCTCCTTCTGTCTTGGGATCTGTTCAATGCATGTGTGTGTGTGTGTGTGTGTGTGTGTGTGTGTGTGTGTGTGTGTGTGTGTGTGTTTACACACACACACACACACATATAATTCATTAGTATTTTTGAGCTTTTTCTACTGAAACCATATTTTATCTCTTCCACTACTAGTAGTCTCCCCACCCCTTCTCACACTACTGCTTAACTCTTTCTCTCTATACTCTCTTGACCCTCCTACACTTTTCTTCCCTTCTCTCAACCTCTTTCCCTTCTACTACTTATTGTTTCTCTCCCTCTAACTTGGTCTAACAATATTAATGTAATCTCAAGAGCTTTCACTTTACCATCTTACCAAACTACTTTTTCTTGTAAAATGTCACGTTTTATCTTTGCTGATTTTTTTTCTTTTTATGTATGATAGAGCCTCATAATTGTAATTCATCATGTTACCCTGTACTTGACTTCTTTTATGCGTAAAATGTATGTATTTGCATTTGTAAGTTACATTTTATCTCTACTGATTTTTTTTTTTATGTATGGTAGACTCTCATGTGGTCGCGTGGGTTTCTTCCAGGTTCTCCGGTTTCCTCCCACATCCCAAAGATATGCTGTAGGTGGATTGGACACACTAAATTGGCCCTAAGCGTGAGTACATGCATGTGTGTGCCTTCTGTGGCAGGTTGGGCGCCGGGCTGGCAACTCGACACCGTAAACTCCACTGCCAATCACGAGCGGGCAGTGATCCGCTGTGGCAACCCCTAACCGGGAAAAGCCAAAAGAAGAAGCAGACTCTCATAATTGTATAGCATTATGGTACCTTGTACTTGATTTCTTTTATGCCTAAAATGTATGTATTTGCTAATTTGAAACTCTGTACTTGTTCCTTTATGTGGAGCTTTTCTCCTCAGGTCTCCACTGAAAATGGGCCACCAGCCCAGTGGACTAATATGGTTAACAAAGAGAGAGAGAGGTATGAAACTCATTGTGTGTATGGGGGGTGTCTGATCATATGTGTGTGTGTGTGTGTGTGTGTGTGTGTGTGTGTGTGTGTGTGTGTGTGTGTGTGTATATATATATATATATATATATATATATATATATATATATATATATATATATATATATATATATCCATGTGTGTGTGCATTTGTGTATTCTGTAATTGTTAGCTTAATGAAAATGCACATTTAAGTTCATTCACTTTTTCACATTTACAACATGTCACTGACTTCCAAAGAATACATCCACACAAACACACGCACACACGCACACACACACACACACACACACACACACACACACACTGCAGTTGTAAAATAAGATGATAACGTTTGCTTTAGCATTTAAGGGTATGTAAGGCTATCATGCTTTATTTTTATACCTCTACAGGTTATGAAAGCATCTTACAGGGATATTTTAGGTCTATTACAGTCTCTCCTTCCAAACAAAACAGAGTTTTTGCACTTGTACTTTCATCAGTGATTATCCTTTCTGTTTGCACTTTCCAGAACAACACGTGCAAAAAAAATAAATAAATAAGCTTAGCACTGGTTAGCAGTTTCTTTTTTTCTTTTTGTTTTAACTCCAAAGCCTTCATCTTTCTTCACCTCTCTATCTGTCTCTCTCTCTCTCTCTCTCACACACACTCTTTCTTTTTTAATCTCTCAAATGTTTCTGTCCATCACTTTTTGCAAGAAGTGATGATGTAGTTTCATCCGTTCGAGGCCCATAAGCACAACAGCACAGTAATTATTAAGGGGCACTATTCTTTAAAAAATATATGTGTACACACACAAACACAGACACACACACACACAGACACACACACACACACACACACACACACACACACACACACATGGACACACACAGTCATACATACATAGATATCAATATATTTTAAGCAGTATGCATTGCTGTTTTGAGTAAGTTGGGAGGAGTTGCTAGATATATTGTCTCTAATGCACATGATTAAATGTGATTTGTCTATATACACACAGTTGGTGTGCTCATTAATATATTATTCAAGCAACTGTAAACATGTAGCACATTTTTTCTTAATCTGATATGTCTTTGTTCAGTATATGTTTTGTGGATAAAGCTGACATCAGCAATAACAGGTATCAACTATTTAAATTATCATGATGCGGTGTAACATATTGACTGGTAATTAATGTCTCAGTTGTCTGACTGCCTGATTTCATTAAACGTAGAACAACAATAAAAATACTAATGAATGTTTCCTAACTGAAACCACAGAACTAGGACATCATCATGTTTACCAAAGCATAAATAAAGCAATGAATATCTGATAACATGCACATATAATTTAAAAAATAAAGGTGAGTATCTTTTTCATCACATGATGCATTGTATTCACTTTAAACCAACTCCAAAGCTATTGCTGTTTTTAAAGAGACCATTACTTGCTAATCTGTCCTTCTTTTCAGAGTCTCCAATCTCTTTATCTACCATTTTACCTGTCAAATTTCATTTATTTATTCTTATTTTCTACTACATACTTTACAGGGCTCACCTGGAGATCATTAAGTAGAAGACAGGAAAGGAATGCTACAGCTAATATTTTCCTCCTTCATAAAGATAATTAAAACATTCAAATTCAAATAGGAGTAACAGACAAAGAATAATAATACTGCAGTTTCCTGGACTGAATTGCCACTCGTAGATGATTAACAAAAACACTGAATGAGAACCTAAATAACACCTCAACAAGCAAGTAATTTAGAAGCTCTTTCTAACAGATGATTTACATTTAATAAAAAATTGCATATCTGTGTGTTACTAATAAAATGCAGACAGAGCTATTCTAAATGGTTTATTTCATTTACATCTGTTGACCAGGTTACTCTCACAGGTACTTTTCATACTGACAAAGAGAGTTTGACTAAAACATGAGGAAACTTCCCCTATTCTTTTCAGTTCTTCCTATGAGTGACAGGCCAGAGGCAGCACAGGAAAGAATGGAGTCTACTGAACAGATTTCTCCTAAGATGTAGTTCAAATTACTGAACTTGAGGAGGGAGGATTTTGAATGAAAAACTGCTTAAGATGTTGGAATAAAATGAACCTGATAATTGCAAAGCTGCATCTTGGAGCCAAATAGTTGATTGTTGTACTGCAGAAGGAGGAGAAGCTTTCCTTCCTGTGTCAGATGATAAAGGTAAGGGTTCAAGCTTTGGCTCGTCTTTCACTACACTGACTCCCATCTACAGTTACACAGTTTGCTGTTCCTGGGAATAGTATTTTTTCAAGAACATATTCTCAGGTGGTTAAATCTACTTCTGCTACTTTTACGTTTAACAATGTACAAGGAAACTGCCTTAGGAATGGACATCTTCTAAAAACAATTAAGGAATTAACAGGTTTAACCACAATTGTGTGCAGATCATGAAGTAAAATACCAATAAGCAAAAAGGAAACAACATGCTATCCGGGTCAAGAGTTTAGTCCATCAGTTATTCATAAAATATGGAAGTTGAGCGCTTTTGTCCCCTCAAGGACTTAATCAAAACTAAATGCAAATTAAAATCACATGATTTATATACTACTTAAAAACATAATCCATCCAATTACATTGCATCCCTAAAAGGACATCTATTTAACCCTTAAAATTCCTTCATTTGCAACCAACCTTCGTAAAAAGAGAAAAACATACAATAATGAAAAGGTTAACAGAGGTAAAAACAAACTGAAAAACTAAAATAATAAGTAAAATAAATCAACATATATTTTAATGTCAGTACCTTTTAAAATAACACTTAGTAAACATAGTACTATAATTTAGCTGCCTTCATCTTTAGTACAGGGTAGATACTCCATGGGTAGAGTATGACATTGTGAGTTTAAATATACAGCTAAAAAGATGTATTATTCTGCAATTTAGGAATGCTGATTTGGAGCTATCTAAGATTCAGGGTGTAATTCAATAAACCCTATATAGAGTGATTCTCCATGTAGGATTAGTGTAGTGGCCTGAACACAAAATATCGTCACCGAGCGATCCATGAAACAGGGCTGGGGGTGTGCACGAGTGTGCAGACACCGTACGAACACGGAGGTGTCTGTGGAATGCAAATCACCTCCTCTACTGGTGAAAACCATACAAATGAGTTGATTTTCTGATTCAGGAAGCAGAAAGGCATCCGTGCACGTCCTGTTTCAGTAGGAAAAATGTACACAGTTACAAACTGTGTACCAGACTATAAAATTTAAACAGGGGTTGTAACAGCCCAAATAAAAGGTTGTATATGTCACAGTAGCCATGCAAATGACCAAAACTATGGCAATTGACTTGAAAAAGTAATGCAATATATCAAAAATTAAACTTTTTTAATACATATGCCACTTTTAAGCAGCTTACAGTGACGTGCAAACATGCTATTTTGAAAAAAAAAATAGCAAGTGTAAAATATGAAATATAAAGATATGCAAAGTTATTGCATTAATGTAGCCAGCATGCAGTCATACAATGGCAGATTATACTGGTAGCTAAGGAGATAGGCCCTGCTGTAGTGCTGTATCCAGGGTATACTTAATTAGGTGTATGTAAATGAGCCAGGGTTACTGAACAGCAAAAAGGGCCACCATGTACATAGGTACTTACCATGGTAGGGCAAGAACTGTGTTGGTGTAGACAGAACAGATAGCTAACATTAAAAGGGGTTTGTGTCAAGGTATGTTTAAGCGGATTGGAGCTTAGCGGCACCTGTTTGTGCTCAGCTAAGCAGAGCTAAGCAGGGGTGAGTGTCTGAGGCTGCTAAGCTATACTTAGTCCCGTGGCGCATGTTTTAGCTAGTTAAAGAAAAGCTAAGCATGCCCGTGTACAGGGGAGGGTCTAAACTGCAGAGCAATGTTTATACCAGCACTGCGGGTTTGTGCAGATCACCACAGGACTTAGTAGTGGAAGAAATTGGAAAAAAAAAGAAAAGAAAATAGCCTGAACAAGCCAATCAAGTATAAGAGACTGATAAGCCCTGTTCCACTGACACTGGCCCATTCAAACCCCTCAATAATATACCATAATGTATCATAGTCAGCCAATCACACAGGCTGCATCTGCAGCACACCAGTATAAAGTTTGCATACACTCTTCAATCTGATTTTTCCCACATACTCTGCACCATTGGAGTACGCACTTCATAATTTTAACTGACAAAATGATAGGAGCTGCTTCTGCTCTGCTACATCTGTATGCACTACAGGCTGAGGTCAGTGGTGATGATGATGCTGACAATAGGCCCAGACTGAGGAGGAGAAGAGTGTTCAGGCCCAGGGTAACCTTTCAGGGACTACATGAGCTGGAGATAGTAGAGCACTACAGGGTGGACAAGGGCATACTACAGGAACTCACTGAGCTCTGCCACCCTCACCTCAGACCCAGAGCCAACAGAGGAAAACCATCCCAGTGGAAACAAAGGTATGTGTAGCCCTTAGAATACTAGTTATAGGTACTTTCCAAAGACCTACTGGGGACATCATGGGGGTCTCACAGGCATGTGCATCTAGGGTACTCCACCAGTTCCTGGATGTCATGCTAACATATGCCAGTGAGCACATTTATTTCCCCAGCATCAGTGAGGACAAGACCAGCAATATGCATCTGTTCCACCATGTAGCATCCTACCCAGAGGTACTGGGTTCCATAAATTGCACTCCTGTGCACATCAAAGCACCACCCAGTGAGGTGAGGAGGGTAGAGTCTACATCAACCACAAGGCGTATAACTCCATCAACTGCCAGGTCATCTGCAATCATCAATGTGTGTGGTGGAAGCCCTGGCAGTTATCACAACTCCCACATCTGGCACGCATCACAGCTGTACCAGGCATTTGTCGGGGTGACATCCTCTATGGCCACATCTAGTGGGGGATGCTGGCTATTCACTGGAATCATGGATGATGACATCCATCAGAAATGCACACACACCAACTGAAGAATGCCAAAATGAGGCACACACACAAACTAGGAACATTGTGGAGCATGTGTTTGGACTGCTCAAGTCACAGTTCCGCTGCCTTGACATATGTGGTGAAGCCCTGAAGTACTCTCCAGTGACATGTGCACACATGTTCATAGTATGTGCCATGCTACACAATATGATCATATAGAAACAGCTGCGGCAGAAACATCATTAGGAAGGGAGACACAGCCCTCCACCATTGCCCAGGTCCCCACAGGCACAGGAGGACTCGGAGGAGGAATCCCCCGTGCCTGTCTCTGTAGGCAGATACAGGTGTGCCCAGTATGCCCTGGCCTTGGCAAAGAGTCAATGCATAGCACATACACTGACAACATACGGACCCAGGGACTGACACTTCACTCCAACTCGCATACTTAGTAAAAAGGATGCCAGCCACATCACACTACCTGTACCTTACCATGTATAGGCTGTGGACTGCGTGCATCCAACAAAGTCAGCCCTGAAGCACTGTCCTCTTAGCTGCTACAGGCACAAGGTAAGTCACTCTTCTTAACAACAAATGAATGAGGTAGTAGACTGTGGTAGCATATATATGGTATTGCTGCATGTATGCAAGGGAATGGAGTGGGCTACTGGGATAGCAGCAGACAACGGACAGCTATATGGGAGAACAGGAACTCTCTGCCAAATACTGGCTGCCCCAAAATATACAGTAGGCCCCAAGCCAGCAAAACCCACTGCACTATGTGAGGGACTTGCAAACAGTGGGGTCATAGGACAGATGCATGGATGTCAATGCTGGAGTCCCATACATGCCTTTCAACCTCTTACAGCATGAAATCTGTACAAAGCCATAAAGAAATGTGGGACAAAGGCCCCAAAAGCAGGGGAAATTGTTAAATATTGCTCTTACAAACATAGAAAGTTGATAGAATAACAGGTTTTGCAGTAGCATGAATTCTCTGAAGGGTAAGAAGTCTGAAACTCAAATGTTTGTCATTACTTTCTAACTTCATTCTTTAATGATTTGCCAGTAATTTTCCAGACAACAACAGTTTTATGAAAAATTGACCCATAATGTGAGGCACACATCTGGACATTCTGTGAAAATCTGTACAGTTGAGAGATATGGTCCCCTACCCCCGACGCACTCATGTTCCCATAGATTTGCAGTAACAGTTATGTTTGTAAGGTAATAGCAGCAGACCACACATTCCCAGGGCTGTCCCAATCAACTTGTTAATATGTCCCATTTCCACAATATAAAGGGGTCAATGTGCTATGAGTGGGTGTGGGTAATGGTGTCAGGAAGTAGACTGGTGGCTGTTGTGGCTCTCTGTGCTAAGTATAGTACTGTGGGCAACAGGGTCCATGGTTCAAGACTGGCTGTGCCTACTATTTTGCATGTCAGCTACACCTATGTTAGGAGCTCTACAGGCTGTCCAGAAGTCAATATTTTTTACTGCAGGAAAGCTGGACAATAGGGGGGCAGGGGCCACAGATATGGACATTACACAGCTCTGAGTAATCTAGATGGTGCCTAGTAGAACAACTGGTTGTGACAAATCAGTCTAGCACCAGGATACAAAGGCTGCCACATAACCATGTCAGTACTGAAAACAAGTCAGTGAGTACTGTCCATACCCCATGAATGTCAGGCTTTCTCAGAATGTCCACACGTATGCCTCATATATCTGTTCTGTCATAACATTGCATTTGTCTGGCAAACTATTTGCAAACTAATAAAGGCTGATGTGAAAACATCAATGACAGACAGATGAGATGCAGACTTCATACCCATAAGAAAATGCAAGCTAATATAAAACCAGTCTACCAACTGTCTATGTTTGGAAGAGCGATATTAAGATGTTGTCCCCATGCCTGGGCCTGTGTCTGACTGTTACATATGGCCCTGTACAGACATCTGGCTGTAAGAGTTTGAGAGATATAGCCAACATGTAGGCTTATAAGAGCAGTGCAGCACAAACCATCTGAGGACCAGAGCAGATGTATGGGGCACAATGCTGGCCAACCTGCTAAACAGGTACAGTCAGAGGTGTGCAGTCCATAACCCTGTGTGTGATGTTATGACTTCTACCCCAGTTACACCATAACTACAACTACATAAGAGCAGCAACTGTGGACAAAGCCCGTAACTGGAGCAGAGCAGGACAAAGGGCCACATATAAGGGGAAGGAGGAACCACTGGCCAGACAAATGTAGAATGTGCAGACTAGAACATTATTTGCAGTAGCATTGGTGCCCTGGAGTGTATGGAATCAGTAGACAAATGTCTGTCAGTGGTTCCTCACATTAATCTATACTGATCTGCCACTGATATACCAGGACATCACAGTGCTGTGCAAAATATACCTCACATATTATGCAAAACTCTGTTCAATCCAATGCACTCTGTACCCACCCTAGATATGACTCAGTTAATAAGGATAGCACACAGACAGGAGATCCCTTAGCCAGTATATCAGTGTGGTGCTGGACTGTTTATACAGGTTCATCAGCCAATCAGCTGTAGCACACAAAATCCTGGACCAGAGTACAGGTAGGTCTGGCCTGGAATCCCACTGCTACTATTGATGGTCATACTGGGCATGGTCCTACACTTAGCTACTTTCAGTCCATGTCTGAACCCACATCTGACTATAGAACTGGGATGTACATATATCCCTTGTCATACAGACAGCTCTGTACACCTTAACTGTCTATCCCCACCCTCATCAGACATGTTTATCCCCATCTATTCGTATGTGGTACATATAAGATTTATCTGGATCTGTTGAGTGTGATATACATACAGATATATAGGTAACATATACAAATATATAATTTATAGAGAATCAGAGACAGGGGGATAGAGAGAGAGAGAGAGAGAGAGAGAGAGAGACAGAGAGAGACAGAGAGAGAGAGCGACCCTGAAAGGCATAGAGTGATGTACTGCCACAGCCACACATACTCCAATTTTAACCAGTGGCACGTGCAAGAACTATAGTGAGGTCCATTGTGTAATAGTAGGTAGGGGTTGTAATCATACATCAGTCACCGTGTGTGTGTGTGTGTGTGTGTGTGTGTGTGTGTGTGTGTGTGTGTGTGTGTGTGTGTCTGTATGTATTATATGTAAAGCAGAATACACACACCCAACAGGCCTATGTCTGTGTAATGGCCACCCACATTTTGGCCCTGTGACTATTGTCTTCCACAACAGTGGTCTCCCTGTCAGCAGCTACTAATGTCATATCCACCCCAACAGCAGTGGCAGAAGCTCCCTACATATGTAAGTCCTGTTACACATGCGATAAATACATAGTGCTATGGTGTAGACAGTTTGATAGGTAGTGGTTCTAATCCTAACAACAGCAACTCAGTGTGTTGGTGTGCATAAGTATATTCCCTTGTGGCAGTGTGTACTTCCTGCCTCTGTGTGTTCAATGCTAATACATTTTGAGGCCTGTTCCACCCTGTTAACCCCCCATTGCATTACTTTACAGGGCCTGCTGATGTCATCCACCTTAGATGCACCATTGGACACTCTCTAGGCATATAAGCTCTGTGGCACACATGATAAGTACTGTGTGTGTGTGTGTGTGTGTGTGTGTGTGTGTGTGTGTGTGTGATACCATTTTGAGGTCTGTTCCACCCTACTGACTCCCCCATTGCATTAGTTTACAGGGCCTGTTGATGTCATCCACCTTAGAAGCACCGTTTGACACTCTGCAGACCATACCTCTCAACTGTATAGAGTTTTTGAGAATGTCCAAATGTTTTCCTCATATATTTGGTCTGTGTCTCATAAAATTATGTTTTGTCCCGGCAAATCATTGGCAAATCATTGAGAGTTGAAGTCAGAATATAATGACAGACATTTGAGTTTCAGACTTCATACCCTTCACAAAAGTAATGCTAATGCAAAACCTGTCACTCTATCAGTTATCTAAGTTTGTAAGAGCAATATATAAAAAGTGTCCCTATTTTTGTGTCTGTATTCCCCCATTATTTAAGGCTTTGTCCACGTTTATTGCTCTAAGAGATTGAGAAGGACGTCCCAGCCATAAACGTTCAGTGGCATACGCGATAAGAACATAGCACTGTAATACATACAACCAGATAGATAGGGATTTTAATCTCAGTATTGGCAACTGTGTGAGTGCCTGTGTATGCATATCCCCTGTAGCAGTGTGGCTGACTTGCCTGTGTGTGTGCAATGGTTATACCATTTTGTGTGCCTGTGCCACCCTGCTAACTCCACCATCACCAACCTATTGAGGGCCTACAGATGTCATCCACCTTACATGCAGAGTTAGACATTTTCAAACACAATAGCACTGTGGCACATGCAATACGAATGGTGGGCTATAGTGTACATAAGTAGATAGGTGTTCTAATCTCAAAATTGGCAACTCTTTGTGCATGTGTGTTGGAATGCATGTCCCCCTGCAGCAGTGTGTGTGTGTGTGTGTGTGTGTGTGTGTGTGTGTGTGTGTGTGTGTGTGTGTGTGTGTGTGTCACGGTTATACAATTTTAAGGGCCTGTTCACCCCCTCAATGGCAATCCTTACAGCACTTGCAGATGTCATCCACCTGAATAGTAGTGGCAGACACTGCAAAACTATATAAGCCTTGTGGTGCATGCGCTATGTATATAGCGCTATCATCTGTAAAACTAGGCAAGTAGGGGTTTTACTATCAATGATTAGCAGTTCATGAGTGGGTGTGTGTGTATACATATGTACATACCCTTGCAGCAGTGTGACTGTGTTAGGGCCACCAACATACCTCTTGACCCCTTAGAGAAAGACATCTGGATAAAGACATACAGAAAAGTGGGACAAGGCCAAATATTAGGGTCAAGCTTTAAATATTGCTGTGACAAACATAGAAAGTAGATAGCATAACAAATTGTGCATTCACATGCATTTTCTGAAGGGTATGAAGTCTGACAGGAAAATATCTGTCATTATTGTCTAATGTCAGTCTTTAATGATTTCACAAAAATTTTCCAGAAAACCACAATGTTATGTCAAATGGAACACAAATATGTGGAAAGCATCAGGGCATTCTGCAGAAATCTGTAGAGGCAAGAGGTATGGTCACCACTTGTCCCACCCTGTAGGTTGCAGTCCATGTTTAGCCAGATGTGACCCGTGACAACGACTCAAATAATACAAAGGTCCCCAGAGTGTAGAACAACAAACATTTCCAAAAGTTGTCTACTAGTTGCATAACACAGTTATTTCACATCAGAAGCACCTTCATGTTATGAGAAACAACATAACCTATGGTAATGTGGCACAAAGAAGCTGTCATATTGGCAAACCAAAGGAAGTACTGTCTGTTGCACTTGCCGTGGTTATGGTATGTCCTACCAACTATCATGATACTACAAGATGTGTCCCACATTCCACATTTCATAAGGTGGCAACCCTACTCTGTGTTGCGTATGTGTGTGCAATATGTAGACATGTGTAGGTTCTGTGAGTAGCTGTGCCCCCAATGACCCACATGTATCTAGGCATGAATGCTAACTGCCACCACCCACATATGTAGGTACCACCTAAGGCTGTGGCAACTGTAAGGAGTGTGATGTCTGTCATTCACCCACAAACTGATGTTAACACACTGCAATGGGGGCATACAGTGGGTATGGAATGTTGTCAAGGTCCTGGCCTCAAGCTGAATGCGTAAAATAGTACCATCATACCATATGGAGAGGACATGGCCCCGATATTTCCCACCTCAATGGCAACCCCATAAACACACAAACTGCATTGACAAACCTGAGTACTCAGGTTGATAACACTGTTGCATTCAGCCATAAAATAGTGGCAGTGCTAGGAAAAAGCTTGTACTTGGTTTACCACATAGGTAAAGGCACTGCATCCAGACAAAAGGTGGACATTACCTCCGTAAAGTCCTCAGTCAGTACAATAATACATTATCATCATGGCCGGTCTAGTATGTACCTCTGCAGACATCTGCAGCAACTGGAAAGGCTATGTTAACACCCACAAAGTATATCCATGGCCTTCAACACCTTTTCCATGCAGACAGCCTTGAACCAGTAGTGCCCTACTTGGTACTGGACAGGTTCCCCACAGGTGGGCTGTGGCATGCATAGATGGCAATGTTGTGCTCATCCCTTCAACAGCTGCACCATATATGTGAGTCTAACTCTGTGCTTATTTCCAGAATGACAGGCCTGAATCACATATGCAACAGCAAAATAAAAAACTGCTGGAGACAGGTTTGTCTTCCAGAGGCTGCCCTTTCTCAGTAATGCACTTCCCATACATGCAAACAGAGTACCATGCAGACCCTCTACAAGTGCATCCATGATGAGTGGATGGAAAAACAAAAATCTGTCCCAGGGGTCCAACCCATGTCCATCAATGCTAGGGGCAATGGGTGTTGATCGATGATTCAGTTGTGGATAAAGTAATGGCTAGGCTTGTAAGGGACCCGCAACTAGTACTCTAGTAACCTTCTATGGACCTATGAACCTGCAATCCTACGAAACTCCCAGGTGATATGTATCAAGGGTAGCATGTTGTGTCAAGAGGTATGCATGCAAGATTATGCTGTCTGCCCCATTATCCTTCACACACTGTTCCACGCATATGCACCTAGGTAAACATGCACATATACAGCCGTACCTTGGTGAGGAAAAGTCTCTGTGTTGCCACTACTTCATCATGAGTTTATGTAATGGCAGCAAGTCACCACGACTTAGACACACAGACACCTGGAACAGAAACAGAATAAGGTCTGTCAGACAACAGTCAGTCAGCAGTACTAACATCAATAAAGCATCATGGCACAAAAGTAAATACACTTTGATGTGTACACATGGCAATTGCCAGCAGACAGCATCTTACAGGTTATAACACTATTACACTACAAACTGCTATTAACTGTACTATATTCACCCTGTGCATCACACACATATTAGCATGTCCCTGCATTGATGGTATGGATAACAGGGATGTGGCACGGGTATCATCATATGCAAAGGGTGTGGTGTGGGTTTGCCAAAGGAGTAGGCTGTGCCATACAGCTGACATCATGTGTGTGTGTGTCTGAAGGGGTGCTGGTCAGCTGGGCCATGGAGAGGACTTGTGTGTGTCTGTTGGTGACCTGCACATGACAGTGCTGTGTGAGGGTGTGCATGCACAGTCAAGCCATGTGCTAGGCCTACATGAGGGTATGTTGGACAGCCATGGACCATGCATGGCAGAATGTATAGTTCACCATCTCTGGCTGGTTCTGCCCTGAGTGTCTCTGGAACCATCATGCCCAGGGCCAAATGCGGTACTACATGATGATGGTGAATGGTATCTGCTGGGTCTGTGTCCTTCATGGGACCACCCAGGACCATGTGTCCATGGCATGCCATGTTCTGGTATGGACAGCAGTCTCCCTCGGTAGTGCTGGTGGTACTGCCATTAGGAAGTGTGACTGTGCACAGCCACATTGTCTTTCAGCTGATGTTGTTGCTGACCTATTTCCACGTGTCCAACGCCTTACTCCTACCACATGTTCCAGCACAGACATTGTACAGTTAAGGACTGACAATGTCTCACCCAATCATCTGTCCACTACATCAGCGAAATAATGTAAAACTTCACCAATGCTGTGGAGGGATTCATGCATGCCAGGCATTGTGGCTTCCATGACCCTGAGCATCTGTCATAGAGGCACATGCCTGTGCATCCATAATGGACCGATACATGTGTTGGGTAACACATGCTGTGACACCTCTGGCAGGTGCTGGATGGGCAGCAGTCCTCCTTTGAGCTCTATGGTTATGGCTAGCGTCTACAGTCACAGATGCCATAGTCACCACACTCCCCTGTTCAATGCCACCACTCTCTGATTGCCCAATATCTGTAGCTGCTGGGGACTGGTTGCTTAATATCTGTGGCTGCTGGTGACTGGGTATGCGTGGGCATACTGACTGTGTGTAGGCACATTGGAGGTGGAAGTGGGATGTCAACCAATGGGGCACATTCAGCCTCCAACAACCCCTTCTGTGCCTCAAAATGGCCACCATCATCATCATCAGAGTCTGATGAGACACTGCCATCGGGTTGTGAGGGGACACACTCCAACCCCATGGTCACCTGTGAGGGGAAGACAAGATGCAACATTAATCCTGCACTATAATGTCTGCTGATCCACACACACACACACACACACACACACACACACACACACACACACATATATACAGGTGAGGTGCCACAAAGGCTTTATACAGACCGCACCTTCTGATTGACGCCATACACAACACACAATCAGACTACAACAAACACACTCTGTACAGGCCCTCAACAACATGCAATGCAGCTATGTCCAGTTAATGTTGCTAGTACTATACACCTGTGAGATAGATGACAAGTCAGACTATGTCATGGACCCTCACTGAAAACACAGTACTCCCGCTTAAACAATAGCAATGTACCCCTGTATAGCTGGCTACACCTTTATAAAAATACATGTTAATATGTTACAGCTGCAGCAAATATGCCACTGTTATAACCAATGTGATGCACTGCAGTGAAACCCACCACAAGTGATCATGCACGTATTGTAATATGGCTAAGCTTAACAGTAGTGTCCATGGCAAACTGGCAGCCCTTAACATGACTAGGACATAGATGAGCCATAACAAGACAGTTCCAAATTCACTGGCTACAGGATGATGGTCTCCAGCCACACCAGAGGTACCTATGGATTTGTGGGGAGAGGTATTTTCCGCAGACACTTATGTGGCATTGGTACAGGATAATAGCTTCATAGGTTCACAGGTGTGTACTAGACCAATGGCCCTGGAGCCTTTGCAAGCCTAGGCCATAGAAGTGGCCTGGCATCAAGCCGCCATTAGTTCCTGGTGCCTTTATCAAGTATACCTGCTGGAGTGATCCTGGGGTGAACTTTTTATTTCCCATCCACACATCAAGATTTATCTTGAAAAGGGATAGTGAGGTGCTCTGCTTGACGTGTATGGGAAGTCTATTCCAGAGCATGGGCAGTCTCTGGGTTATGAACCTGTTCCTCCAGCATGTTCTGTTGATTGTGGTAATGAGGTTGCGGCCCTGGGAGCATGTGGTGCAGAGGGATTGGGATTTCTTTAGGTGTAATATTTCTAACAGGGCTGGGTGAGACATGGCTTTGTAATTCAAGCAGAGATTGCCTCTTAATAGATGATATGGACAGAGAAAAGCTGGAGTTTTTTGAGTCTATCCATGTAGGGCATGTGTTTAAGGCCTAGGATCCTCTTCATGAGGTACTTTTGTGGCCTTTCCAGCTGTTGCAGTTGTTTAGTGAGGTACATGCCAAATGGGGCATTATACTCGATGACTGGTCTAGTGCATTTAATTTAAGTACTGGAAATGTATGCAAGTTTTTTGCTATATATGTTGCACTTTTAAGTTTTATATCATTTAACCACACTACCTATTCTCCAAGAGAACTTTACTTCATTGGCCATTGTTGTACAGCGTTTCATTCTGAATACTGTTTTCACCTAGTGATATAGGGGTTGATGCCTAGCTTAGTGAGTTTTTCTAAGATTCCTAAGTGGGGAATGGTATCAAAAGCCTTGGCAAGATCAATGTAGGCTGTATGAACCACCTTGCCTTCATCCACAGCTCTGGTGACTGACTCAAAGAAGTCAACCAAGTTGAGCAGGCATAATCTACCCTTCACAAAACCAAACTGTATGATCCAGAGTTTGGAAATTCTCTATATCCTTGTTTATTAGGTCCATGATGATGCATTCCATAGCTTTGCATATCAGACTTGTCAGGCTAATGGGGCGATAATTCCCAGGTTCTGTAGTTGCTTCTCTTTTGTGGAGAAGGATGACAATAGCAGTGAGCCATTTGGTTAGGACAAAGCCTGAGGTGAAGCTGTGATTGAACAGGGCACACAGGTGAGGTGCCAGTTCACTCTGTATTTCATGTAGAACACAGCCAGGGATATTGTCAGGTCCCATAGAAGCTGTATTCTTGGCCTTGGACAGTGCTGTTTTAACATGTGCAGCAGTAATACTGGGTGCCTGGCAATCTACTGGTATTGTGATTGGTCCTTTTGGGGGGAGAGAGGGGTAAAGTTGGCACTGAATCCATTGGCCAGTATATTGGCAATATCTGTCGGCTCAGTAAAGGAGGTACCATTGTGCAGTAGCTCAGAGCAAATCCAGATATTGCCGTCTAGATTCTTTACATAACTATAGAAGGCCTTGTGGTTGTCTTTACTATCAGCTGCAATTCTGTTTTCAAAGCTAGCTTTAGAGGATTTGATGAGGGGTGTCAACCTTTTGTTGAGACTGATAAGGGAGTTTTTTCAGTCTTGGGACTTCACCTTATTCCGCATCAATTTCCTCCTTCTGTTGTAGAGCTTGTTTATGGCAGGGGACCACCAAATTGGCTTCCCTTTTTTGGAGGAGAGCATCTTGTTTCTATTGGGTATGGTGAGATCCATGCATTTGTGTATATGTTTGTACAGTGCATTGGTGTATGATTCGACAGTCATGCAACTATTCTCCATTTGCATAGGTGCCGTGAAGTTAGCCACCTCTTTTTTTGGAAGCCCGAAGTTAGCTTTGGAATAGTTTTTCATGGTGGTTACCTCTGTGTAGGGGAGGGGAGGGAGGGATGTGGATTTCCAAGTTGATTAGTTTGTGGTCAGATCTAACCAGGGAAGAGTTGATTACTGGCGTAGAGCAACGGTTACCCATGTTAGTAATGACCAGGTCAAGGATGTTGCTACCTCTAGTGGGGGTAAGAACGAGCTGGTCCAGGGCATTAGAATTAATGAATTCCAGGAAATGTTGGGCAAGTGTATTGGTACATGAGTAGTTTTCCCAGTTAATTGAGGGGTAGTTGAAGTCACCCAGTATGAGAGTGTTAGGTTGGACCCTAATATTCTCCAGTGTGCTTAGAAATGTGAAGTGTCAGTCTTGGGACATGATTGGGGACCTATAACAGACTACAACCTGAATCATTGTCTTACCCAATGTTAGCTGGACCTGAAGTATCTCTAATGTGTTATGTTGGGCTACTAGTCTGGAGGTATGCGCATCCTTTATGAATATGGAAACACCACCACCTTTGGATCTTTGGTCCAAATTCTGGGGCTGAAAGGTGTGGATTGAGTTATAGACTGGTAGTGCAGGGGTGCTTTCTGCTGGCTTGAACCAGGTCTCTGTTACAGCACAAAAGTTGATGTTCTCCATTTTAAGGAGTGCTTTGAGCGAGTGCACTTTGAGATTTAGATGCCATGTTACCACTGCAGCATCCCTACAGTCTCCAACATGGAATACAGCCTTAACGGGGGTGGTATACACAGTTTCACAGCCCCAAACCCCTCTATAGGGACTGCCACCAATATTCACACATACACACATGTCCTAGATATGCATTTGTATAAATGCGTGGAGTCAGGTATACCTGATAGGACTACATCATCCTCTGCAAGGATACATATGCCTGCTTGGTGGGCATCTGCAATACATAAGTGTCTATAACAGGGATGACATACTGCTGTCTGAGACAAACTAGTGGCAGGTGCCCATTTACAAGCAATGTCTTGTTAGTGTGAACAAGTGAATGGGATCACTCCTGGGAACCTGCACAGCAAACCCAGATCCCTCATTGTCGACATCCACTACAGACAATCATCTACAGTTCTGCACATATGTCTGCAATATCACATGAAGGACCTGCATCTGCTCACTTGTGGTGGTCAAGGGCACCAGTTATACCAGTGCTGTAGGTATAGCATACTTGATGCCAGACAGAGTCAGTGTAGGCTTCACCCTCTGTCTCCCCATCAGTATATTAAGGATGTCCACAGTACCTGTCCCCTTCTCCTATATGTAGGGAACAGGTCACCACTGCCATGTAAAAGTCATGGTATACATCTGCCATGTGAGCCTATCACATGACAGGATACATCCTACATGACCCCAAGTATAACCTTGCAACAACACAAGCCACTATATTCAAAGGAGGCCTGACTACCACCTTTGTCCCAGCTGTTTTGAAGGACAACCACTGTCACCCCTTTACACTAAGGTGGTGTGTCCACCAATCTGTCACATTATACACCCATCAGTCTAACTCAGCTGTTCTGCAAGACCATAGCACAGTTTATAGTACAGCTCATTAACAAGGAAATTGGCAACCTCCATCCACTCCATCATACACAGTAAGGCTTTGTCATGAAGCGATCATGTCTGTTGCACTCAGTTGATCTCTTTGCCACCGTCACCAAAGCTATGGACAGCGGGGTGACAGTGCACACTGCCTACCTTGACCTGGGCAAAGTCTTTGACAGTATAACCCACTTGGCCATAATAGATATACACTCCCAAGTACGCATCACACCATATGTTACCATACAGGTAGCACACTGGCTTGCTGACATTAGCCATCTAAACCACATAGGGGAATCCCAAGCGGATGATCCATAACTGGTGGCATAACCTGTTGTTCTGTGTTTGGGCCTCTGTTATATGTGATGTACACATCTGTGGTGCAGGGCACAGCCATTGGCCTATGGCTGACCATGTCGGCGGATGACTGCATGTTGTGTACTGTCACTGGATTCCCTAGTGATGTGGAAATCTGCCTAGGAGGATCTCATGCAGATACATGACTGGTGCCAGACACATGGCCTCAGGCCACATACCAGGACATGTAGCATCAACCACTTTGGGGATAGTGACATTCTCACATATTATCATAGTACTAACAGCATCCTAGGCATGCAGTCAGCCATGTGGGAACTATGCATACAGGTCAATGGCAACATGACATTTCATCAGCATGTTGCTTCTGTTCTATGGTAAACCTTCTACATGGCCCACCTTATACCTATGGGTATGTCATCCAGGGACATGAGGTCCTAACATCCCTGTATTCCTCACAATAAGGCTCATTGTTGTGTAAAATTCCCCATTCATCATTCACCTCACACAGCACATGCAGCAGCTGGGGACATCACAGAGGTTCCCCACCAGGGAGTATGAGGGCCTCAAACATTTACTATACACAGATGGGCTATAAGCCCAGCCCTCTACCCGGTTTCATACATACTCCTCAGAGGTGACCTCTGTCTGGCATGCAAGACAATCATGGACTCTACATTGCTGGGACTGCTGCACAAATGCAATGCAAGTTCCACTCTATTAACACACACACATGCCCTCAACCTGGTGGTGTGTGACATTAACTAGTCTTCTTGGCAGCTCAGATGTGTGTACCACACACTCAACCTGCTGTGGAATGGTCACCCTGTCCACATCAGACAGGGTAGTTATTTACACCTTTGCAGGCGGAACCTGGATAACTGCATAGGTAACTGCACATACACCCTTGGGATGCCACCTATGTCCCCATTGCACTGGGGCATCAAGTGCTGCCTTGCATGCACATGGACTGCCATTTAGGCTAGGCTTATGGAGGCTCAGAGAAAATTGCCTAGTAGCCTTGCATGGTCCTAGGTATAGCAGTTATGGCCTGTGTGTTGTGACAGACTGTGTTGTTATGTGTCCATACCCAACACTGCCATCGATTGTGGTGTGTCCCCTATGGACAACATTACAGTACCATGTTATACAGCCAACATTCAACAAATACGTGAATGGTACTACAAGTGCATGTGGACATTCCAGCAACATCTTTGCTACACAATAAATGAGAGCAGTACATATGTGGTGCAGGGTTTCCTCCTCAGTAGGTGACCAACATCTGCAGTACCCAGATGTTTGCAGAATGTGTATAGGTGCCTGATATATGTGGACCCCATGTCAGACAAATGTGAATGTCTGGTAACCAGTTGGACAATATGTAATGGGTGTTCCCAGAATGTGGGGAATGTGTCTGTGACATGCCAGACCCCTCGGAACACAGTAATGGTACATTAATATCTGGTGCTGTATTCATTCCCTGACATTGTATGGTCAATATGTACACACTGTTGTTGAGGTGGAGCTTGTGTCCCCCCACTACTACTGCCTATAACCTGCTGTTCTGCTGCAGGTGGTCTCCAGGTATGCTAGCCATGGCTGTCAGGCAATAAGATACAGGTGTGGAGTACACAGTGAGATAGCCAGAGTATGTCAGGAACAGTCAGGGACACCTGGACAATCTTTGAACTAACCCTGCATGACATTCACAGACTGAGAGGGGCTCATGACACTACATGATGTGATATGCCAGCTGTATCTACCAGTAGTTGCTGTCACTATTGTACAATAGACAATCCAGTAGCATTTGCACATGGACTGACCATTGCTGGGGGACTCAGGGGCCAGAGCTGTAATCTATGTAACTGCAGACAGAGCCAGAAGGTAAGACTGTAGATGCTGGACAGCAGACTAACAGCAACATGTCATTCCAAGATATGTTGTTGAGACCTACTGTTGAAAGTCCTATTTCCCATGACTGCATCCTCCCATCTGCATTCCATTACATGGCTAACTCTATAACATACCTGGTATAGTGCTGTACTCTTTTATGAGCAGAAATCCAGTGGTACTTTTCCTTGGAAATCATAGTCTGTCTTCATGAAGAAAGTCACATACCTTTACACTATAAGCAGCAACTTGCCTTTTGTAGGTAATGGTCATGAACAGGTGATTGCTTGTGCACCAGTCTGTGACTCACACTTGCTAATAGCATCCAGAACAGCTGGGTTGCATTGCCATTAGCCAATGTCATGGCAACACAGTGCTATAATTAAGGCCTTAATGTAGGCCTTGGCCCTTTTCCTGGCCTTTGAGGAGGACATTATCGAGGTTTGGGAGCTACAGCATCACAGAGGGTAGGTAGAAATACTGTTCATTGTTTGGATTGATGTGGCATGTCCACAGTTTTGCATGTTATGTTTGGCCATTGTTAACAGACTTTCTGATTCTGTGGCAAGTTACTGTTTAACAATGTGTGTTGTGGTCAGTAAGGAGACAAGCAGATGTGAGTGTCATACATAATTTTTATCTGAATGTGCATGCTGTTGCAGTTGATGCTGGTCTATCAGCTGTATACGTTTCTAGGGGGAGACTGTGACACATGTCCCTGTCACCTGAACATTCTTCCCCCCAACCATTTCTGTATAGATGTTGCGTGGATGCCCTGTTCTAGGTGTTTGTTAGGTATGTTAGGTCTGTAGCAGGTAGCTGAACATGCTGCTGCATGTATAACAGGCCACAACTGCTGCATTCTGGCCAGGAGTCATACTGGGGATTGTGAAGAGATTTGGGACAGCAAGCTGTATATGTCAGTGAGGGAGCAGTATCAGCTCTTGTGTCACAGCATGGCCAGGGTGAGGGTACCCTTAACAGCCCATGTGAGACATGTGCCTCTGGTATATATGTTAAGTAGTAGTGCCATCCAGAGAGTGGTAGTGGACATTTAAGACATGTATTCATATTTGTGACATGTGTCCCACCCTCCAGGCCTTTGACATGCTACTGTGGGTGGCAGTGACTGTGTAGCAGCAACCAGTTTTTCTGCACATCGCAGGGCTCAGTTATTTCTATGCTGTATTGACAAGCATGTAGTTGTCATGCAACAGACTGGACTGTGGGCTTGAACTGTGGTTGTCTAGATGTCAGACACAGATACAGCTACTGAGTCATTATAATGGGAGGTGTAGTTGCAAGACATATGTGCATGCATGCTGTGTGTTACACAGGATTGACATTAACATGTGTGTTTGGATGGCTATGACATGTGACATTGACCTGTCTGTCATGCTTTTGTAAAATCAGTCTGCACTGCCTTACCAGAATTTCAGCACACAGAATACCTTTTATGACAGCCATGTCATAAGTAGGTGACACAACTGTGGACATTCTGCAATGGTCTATGAAGTTGTCAGCTCTGAATGATACCACAGGCTTCCTGTCAATCCATCAACATGTATTTGGCTGTGTACTGGTTTGGAGTCTGCATCACAGGCCCAAGTATGCTGTCATTTATCACATTATATGTAGAAGTGTCACTGGCAATCAGGATATCTTTGTAAAAACACAAGCAATTCTTGAGAGCTGAGATGGTCTAGTGGCCTAATTCACTGAACTATAGTCCAGAGGGTCCTGGGTTCAATACTTGGCATGGGTGTATTTCTTCCTAATGTTACATCACTGTACCGCATGATATATTTACAAAAGCAGCATCAATTTTGCATTGCTGAGTTGGTCTAGTGGTGTAATGTACTGAACTGTAGTTTGGAGTGTCCTGGGCTCAGTGTTGAGCAGGGGTGTATTTTTCCTAATGTTAGCAGTAATTCCACAGAGGTGAGTTGGTGAGTTGGCCTAGGGGGCATAATGCACTATACTGTAGTTCAGTGGGTCCTGGGTTCAATACTTGGCAGGTGGGCATCATTTTACTAATGTTACATCACTGTACTGCATGATATATTTACAAACACACCAGCAACTCTCCAGAGCTGGGTTGTCCTAGTGGTGTAATTCACTGAATTGTAGTTGCAGGGTCCTGGGTTCGAGACTTGCTAGGGGTCATTATTTTATTGATGTGCAGAACAGTGTCAGAATCAGATAAAGTGATTAAAGCAGTTTTAAGTGGGTTTGTGCATATTTGTGTGACACATTGAGATACATAGCAGTGCTTAGTCCTGATTAAACCCACTCTATTTCTAAAAAAGAAAAGAAAAAAGGGGTGATAGGAAAGTGGTGAAATGGGGGAAAGCAGGGGGAAAAACAATATGAAAGGCAGCTATTGATGTGCAGGACAGGTGAAGGAAAGGACCATAGCTCTCCATTTCTTGGGCAGCAACAGCTGTGCACGATGTGGACAATTTAGAATTAGGAGCCTCACACCCCACAGGGAGGGATGTGGGTGACTTAACTTTGTTGATTAATTGATGGGGTGACTGATTCATGGCACTGCATGTGGGGGCAAAATGGAGAGCTATGTATAGGCTGAATTTTTTTTGGGACAGATGCTCATTTTTTTAAGGTGAGTGTGGGATGTTGGGGAAGAGTTGTAGGTACATTTGGGGAGGTAAATTGGATAGGAGAGGTTGCTTTTGCTGACAGACAAGATAAACAAGACAGCAGATAGGGGCAGTATATGACCTGAGGGGTGTAAACACCTTGGATGGTGCGGGTGGTTGGGAATTGGAGGACCAAGTGGCCCTAGATGGCAACAGTGGGACTGAGATTTCCACCCATGGACAGTCACCACTGCCCCTTCACGGCCCAGAAGGTGGCTGTGCTGGGGGCTGGGTGCCGGGGCCAGCCTGCCCCTTGAGGTGTGCCAGTCTCCCTTCAATCTGGCACAGTCTATCATCCAAGTCACCTTGGATGACCCTGCGCACCATACAGGAAACCTGAGTCCAGGTAACAACCTCCTGTCCATGCCCATGCCAAGTGGGAGACAGGCCCCATCCCCTGAGGTGGTTCCACTCGTGGGTGTTGCAGGACCAACAGAAGAAGTAGCTCCAGGTTGGGTCCCAGATGTACTAGGAACTGGTGCCAGAGCCAGATGAGGCAGGATAGATGGATCCGCCAGAACCAGCCTACCCAATTGTGCTATGGTGTTGAGGTTTGTCAAGGTGTATAGGTTAGTCATGAACAGAACATTTAAACATAAGTTGCAACTGCATGCATGGATGGTCCAATTAATCCAGAACAATAAAATTGCATGGCATACAGATCACAGGCATAACTGGAATAACAGTCAGTATTGTAACAGCATGTCAGTAACAGTTACGGCAAAAGACCAACAACAGTGGAATTTCAACAAGGTATGTTAGTACGCAACCATTTATAATATATAACTAATAATACAACACAAGACCCAACATTAGTTTTTGACAACAATATATGTGGAAATGAAACCATACCTATAGTATAAGAATAAAAAATTTGTGATGCAGATTAGTCATGGGAGTAGAAAAAGACATTCCATTATCAACTGTATATGCTATATTTTTCACAACATTACTGCTCAATACTCTACAGGTCTGCCTTTACTTTACTTCTACATGTGCCCTTTAGCTTCTGTAGCATGTACATACCTCTCAAGCTGTCCACATGGGATGGTATGGGCCAAGCTGTACGCACTATAGGTACATAACTACCGGGGACTATTACATGTCAGGGGAACATATATGACTAACAAGATGTACCCTGCACTGATGTTGTGTGAGTGTGCTACTGGCATACTTCAACTGGATTTATACCTTTGTCCAAGATTATTGTTAACAGTGATCACTAGCCATGACAGTGTGACACTTGAGAGACATGTATTGTGCACAGTGGAGGGAGTTTATACCTATTCTGCTGTCATTCGTAGGCATGGGGTTAGACTATCAGCACACATTCACAGATGCACCAGGCATACATCCGTGCCAACAGTAGAACATTTCAGTTGTCTTATTCAGTTGGAATAGTAGTATACTTCATGACGTTTTATTTAATGGAGCCTTATCACCTTGATGAGCAATGCTGTTTATGCACTAGTACATCTGGACACAGATATTAGTATACCCTTTATACAGCTACTACAAACATTTCTTTACCTCTAAGTCCTGTATGAAGAATATCTGTTAACAATATGCAATTGTTTCTATAAATAGTCAGTACTACTTGTCTGTTACTATAAATAAATCTTACTACCAGTCCCTGGATTCAAACCCTGTTCTGTGTGTGGAAAAATATAACAACATATGTATTGCTAATCACACTGAGCTACTACTGTGTGTTGGTTGACTGATATGTGCCTATAGCTCACCTGGTGAGCAAATCTGCCCTGGTAATATAGGTAGAGTGTCACAGAAGACTGCAGTGACAGTTGAACATACATTCATGAGATTCAGGCATGACAGATATAGTAGGTGAAGTGAATATTAATACTTGGAATGCAAGTGTACACAATTAACCTGTAGTTGATGGGAATATGTGTGATCTGTACAGACCATATCAGGGTTCTGGGATGCCTACCTGACCCATATATTTTTGCAGATGGTATAGTTACAGTCTACAGTTACTACTGTCTCATACTTGCCTGCATCAGCGTACCTATGTTCAGAAATGTGTATAGCTGAAATGCAAGTGTTAACACAAGACAATTCTGAGGGAAACACACAATAATACCTTACACATTACTATTCAAGGTTCACATGTTAGTTCATTACATATATCAAATTGCATTCTATCTTGTAGTACAGCTCCACATCTACACTTTAGCATAACAGTTCTTTATCAGCCAAACGTCAGTCACTTCATGGTGTTATGCCCATATTTACTTTTGCAGCACCTGTAAAATTGAATTTCTTCAACAACAGACCAGACTACATGCAACAATTGGCAGAGCAAAGCTTTATTGAGAGTGACATTATACAGTAATTGGTATGGATTTGACAAACTTTATAGTTCTCCACTTTAAATAATGCATGCATTGAAGGTGTGCTGTTATTACACAACCTATGCAATACTAACTTTACTTCCTTCACAGTTCTGACTGCAGTTGTACTGTATTTCCTGTAGATCATGAATGAATGTCATTTGTTCCCTTCACATTTAGTATGCCAGTGTACTTTATTACCAGATTATTAATATTGTATACACGTCATTCCTACACATTATCAATGTTATTGCAGTACACTCAGGACAGAATATACCTACTGGCAGTTACTACTGTACTCTCTTATTTATACTACTAAATATCGCACGATATATCTGTACTCAACACATTCACGGGACATCCTCGCTAGGCACCCTACATGGGTTTCTAAGTTGCAAGCCCTCACATCTGTAGCTGTGGGAAGGGGAAACACACTATTATGCATACCTGTCTATCAGATATTCATGCTAGAATTTGGTAAAGCAATGGGTCCTATACTTACAAACTTCTGGGGCATTGTGGTCCTGAGTGTCTTGGATCCATTGGGCCAAGAGCTCCCCATTTCTTCACTTCAGGTCATCATAATGATGACATGCCTGCTCACCAGTGCGGGGGATTCTGGTTGCAATGGTGAGGTCACATGCCAGATGGTCCCAGGCCTTGGACTTGTATTCTGAGCCCTGGTAATGACCCTGCAGCAGTCTGTCACTATGATCTTTGACAAGGAGCCCATCCATTACCCTGGACTCCAAAATGACCTAGTGCTGCACTCAGAAGTGAGCTTCCTCTCTGAAGTGAGCTCCCTCTGATTCAAGCCATAGCTCCTGCAAGTGTTTAAACTCCAACAGGTTCTGGCTGTATTCCCACCAGTTCACATTAAATAAGGCTGTTTTCCCACTCTTTGCCACCATTGGACCATTTCTAAAACTGCTAAGCCATGCTTAGCACTGCGCAAACCCAATAAGCTTAGTTAAGCAGTGCTTAAACTGGCAAGGCTTAACAATGCTTAACAGTGCACAAACCCGCTTAGGTGAGCTGAGGACTGCTTAAACTGGGATTGCTTAGCAGTGCCCAAACCAGCTATGTGGAGCTGTGCATTGCAAGTTCTGTTAAATCAGGTCCTTTGCAGAGTTTCACTATGGGCAAATCACACTTTTTACAAAATAAAAAAAAAATTATTGAAAGTACTTGTTCATTAAGGATAATTTATTATTATGTGTATCAATTTTACTTTATATTCCCTAAACATATGCATTTCACTACATTATCTGGTAGTGTAACTTTAATGTATTGGAGACTTGTGTGTAACTGGGGCGTCTATACTTGGGCCTCCACTGAATATGGGCTTCTAGTCATGTTGGACTAACCCAGTTAACAAATTTCAATCTATATGTAAAAAAAAAAAAAATTACATTTCCCAATCACATGTAAAAAAGTTAACTGTATGATATTTGAACCATGCACCTACTGCATTCAAAGCTGTCCCTCTAACCGTTCAGCTATGTAGGACATGGTGATCAGACCTATACTGTTCTATATAGCTCTCAGTTACATTTAAGCACTGCTGCGTGCCGCACCTCGCCGTGCAAACCTGCTCAGCTTTGCTTAAACTTGAAATTTTCTATTAAAATTAAAAGCATCCTTTTTCTATTTTTAGATGTCTGGCATATGTTTATTGTTAAGTGCCACTCCTCGCTGAACAAACACACATACAATTAAAAAAAAAAAAACAAATAAAAACAAAAAGGGACAATGACATTTTCACATTCAATTTCAGTACCGTACAGCACTCTGACAATACAGGGGATGTGTTATGGGCACTGTAACACACCCCCTATATATATATTTTTATAAATGGCTGAGGACACATTTAATGTAATATTTTAGTGCCATTGACACTAAAATATTACATTTGGGTGTGTGTTAAGGACACTGTAACATACACCCTACATATATATTTTACAACTGGCTGCGACACTTACATTTAATATTTTAGTGCCGTACAGCACTTTGACAGTGCAGGGGGTGTGTTATGGACACTGTAACACACCTCCTACATATAACTTTTACAATACAGCAAGGACACAGTTATATTTACTATTGTAGTGTTGTCTGGCACTTACAGTGCAGAGGGTGTGTTACACATCTCTGAGCACTGTAACATACCCCCTACACTGATTCAGTAATCATGTACATGGCTCTCCCTCAGTAGCGTGCCTTTATTTTTATGTAAGATGCGCTGCCGAGGAGTAGCTGCAGACATGGCCACTGTACACTCCATGCAGGGCTTTCACTATTCCTACTTGGAGTTTATTAGATATGGGGGATAGTCTCACTTTTCTACATTAAACTATTATATAACAATAAACTATTATATAACAAACTTATGACCCAATAGTATCATTTAATAGGAGCACAGACTGCATTATGAGAAGATAGAGGTCTGGCTGTAAAACACAATCATGTCATTCTGTTAAACCATATAAGGCTTTTGGAATTAAAAAAATGCAAAACACTACTAACCAGGATGAGTAACATTGAGACATTAGTACTATATAAAAGATAAAAATATGATTTTCATTCACTGAGTGGAGATATGCTTTATGGAAAATTTGTGTATTTTTACAGAATATGGCTAGGAAGCACATGGGCTACTTTTCATCTCATCTTCCACTTTCACTTAGAAAAATAATGTCATTTTGTAAGCAAAAATAAGTTGTCCCAGAAAAAGTGCAAATAATAAAAAGTTTGGCACTTTTATATCATTGTGGATGTTTTAACCCTCTCACACAAGTGACTAACTCAGGTTGTCTGGTTGCCACTTCCTCTGCTCATGCAGTGACAGACTTTACTGTTTGAGGGTGATCATTTGCCAGTGACCTTCGGGTTAGTGTACAGTCTTTTACATTCTTTCAGGTGGACATCTTTTTAATTTGGCTGTCTCAGAAGTTGTTACATGTGTGGGCTGGTAGGTTCATCTGTCCCCACTGATTTTGCTCTTTTTGGCTCGCTGAGTTGGCTAAGTTGTGTATCTAATAAGAATACAGAATTGAAGTACCGTCTCTCATCGCTGCTCTGGTCAATCAGTAGTTGTTGCTACTGCTTTCAGGGACAGATTCTCCTCTATTCTTCTCCTTGGTCCATTTCAGGTCTTGTTCCTATGACTGGGAGAAGTTTTAATATAATGCATTTAGCTCTTCTTGGGCCTGTAAGTGAAAAAAAAACACAAGAGATTAAAATAAATAAAAGTATTTTATGAAGTAATTCCCTGTTAGCTTAGTCAGAGGTATCACGCTTCTTAGTGCTGGTGACAGTTTGGTAAGATTTGTTTAAGAGCCAAAGAACTATTTTTCACTCAGACAACCAACCTGTAGCCAAGGTTTTGCTGAAAAAGTCAGCCACATCTTATTGGGTGCACTCTGTGTTAAGGCTGTTGGTACTTCATAGTTTGAGAATCAGTAATCTTTTTCTGCCAAATGTTTCTGGGAGGTGCAGTTTGATAGCTGACAATCTCTCTTGAATGCAGATTTCAAGATTCTGTGACCTTTTCCCACATGTGAACAAAATGCCAAATGTCATCCCTCAGAAGTATGGTTGATTGATGAGGAATGAGGAAGAGCTTATATTAGCAACTTGGGGGGTACTATTGCTGGGTGGCCTTTTCTTTTTGCTATTTACCCTTCCTTTTCTAGATCATATGGGCAGGACTATGACAAGTAATGAGGACTGTATAACAAGCTATAGAACTGGTCATCAAAGTAACTGATGAGGCACTGGGTTATGCCACTTGTCTTTGAAGTGTGATGCAGACCAGTACAGTCAGTGTTTCATTAACTGAGTTGCACTGTCATGATTTGTTAAAGGAATTTGTATTCAGTTGTTTGATATTGTTAATTGCTCACGTTTTAATGTTGTTTTATAATAAGTCACACTGGCTTTGAGTGTGTTGTTCATTTTAGGCAGGCCAAGGGACGGTTGTTTGTTTTTCAGTACGTATACTAAAAGAAAAACACATCTGAGCATTCTGCAGCCTGTTACAGAGAAACTTTGTTGAAGAATGTGTAACTCCAGGTTTAATATTTTATTTCTTTGGTAGAATACCCTATTAAAACAGCTTGGATATAATATATCATAGCATTAATGGAAATAGACACACAACTTTTAGAAATATTAATACTAAAAATTGATATTTAATTGAGCATTTAGCTAGAATATATTCCTGCAGTATTGGTTATGGATCCACTACAAAACCTGAAGTTAGAATACTTGCATATGTACCACCTGATGTAGTTTCCACGAAAGAATACAAAATAAATGAAAGTAGATCTCCCATAGTTAATGGATGTACATTATCAGAATCTTGAAACAAATACTATGTAAAAACTTACATTTATCACTAGATACTCTTTAAGGGAAAAGCCCTGAGTAGCATCCTGCCATCGCTCAGAATGATACTGCAGTACAAGGACAAAATGATTGACTTCAACAATTGGCTAAGCTTCTGGTATCATTCTAAGGGGATCCAGTATCTGTCTGCCTGGGACAACATGGTCGACAGATAACAATGCTTTGCTAGAGATGGCCTGCACCTGTCGTCCCTGGGATTCAGGATACTGGCTAAGGGTCTTGCTGCACCTATAGTGCCTTTTTTAGGCAAGCACAAATGACAAATTCACCACTGTAACAGGAACAGGTAAGCAAAAACTGAGGGTAATGCTACTCAATGCTAGAAGTTTAAATCTCAAAATGCACTCACTCGAGGCACTCCTTAAAACAGTTGAACATCGATATCTGTGCAGTGACTGCGACCTCGTTCAAGGCTCTGGAAAGCACCCCTGCATTGCCAGGCTATAACTCATACCACATGTTTCGGCCATCTAGCCTGAACCAGAACAGCAAAGGTGGAGGTGTGTCCATATTCATTAAGGATATCCACACCTCCAGGCTAGTTGCGCAGCATAATGCATCTGAGGTTATCCAAGTGCAGCTAACCCTGGGCAAAACTGCAATCCAAATTGTAGCTTGCTACAGATCCCCCACCATGCCCCAGGATTCCCACTCCTCTTTTCTTGATATACTGGAAAATATTAGGGTTCAACCAAACACCCTAATAATGGGCGATTTCAACTACCCCACCATTAACTGGGAAAACTACTCATGTACCAACACCTTTGCTCAACGCTTTCTGGAATTCATAAATTCTAATGCCCTGGATCAACTTATCCACACCCCCACCAGGGGCAATAATATCCTAGACCTAATCATTACCAACATGAGTGACCGGTGTTCCACACATGAAGTCAACTCCTCGTTAATCAGATCTGACCATAAGATAATCACCCTAGATATCCGCATCCCGCCCCCAACCCACCATCCACCCACCATTAAGGAAACCATGGTAAAACATTTCTCCAAAGCCAACTTCATGGTTTCTAAGACAGAAGTGGTGAACTTCATGACACCCATGCAGATGGACAATACAGCTATGACTGCTGAATCCTACACAAATGCACTCTATAAGTGCTTACATGAGTGCATGGATCGTGCTATCCCAAACAGAACCAATATGCTATCCTTCAAAAAATGGAAGCCAATCTGGTGGTCCCCTGCCATAAACAAACTTTACAACAGAAGGAAGAAACTGTTGCAAAAGAGAGTAAAATCCTGTGAGTGGAGGAGCTCCCTGGTCAGCCTCAGTAAGAAGCAGAGATCCTTTATAAGATCTTTCAAAGGCAGCTACAAAAACAAAATTGCCAATGATTCTAAGGGCAACCACAAAGCATTCTATAGCTATGTCAAGAATTTCAATGGCAATACCCAGATCTGCTCTGAGTTACAGCACAATGGCACAAACATTACAGAACCAACTGATATTGCCCACATCCTGGCAGATAGGTTCAGTGCTATCTTTACCCCCTCTCACCCCCTAAAGGGCCCATATCAATACAGGAAGAATGCAGAGTCCCTGTAATCACATCTATGCAGGTAAAAGCTGCACTCTCTAAAACCAAAAACACAGCATCCATGGGACCAGACAACATCCCAGGCTGCGTTTTACATGAACTTCAGAATGAACTGGCTCCCCGCCTAAGCACCATGTTCAATCATAGTCTCAAGTCAGGCTTTGTGCCCACTGAATGGAGCACTGCAACAGTCATCCCACTCCACAAAGGGGGAGTCACCACTGATCCTGTGAACTATCACCCTATTAGCCTGACAAGCCTGGTCTGCAAGGCCATGGAATGTATCATCATGGAACTCATAAACAAAGACATTGGTAACCTCCAAACTCAGGACTCCACCCAGTTCAGGTTTGTGAAAGGCAGAGCATGCCTTCTGAACCTGATTGACTTCTTTGATGCAGTCACCAAAGCCATAGATGAGGGCAAGGTGCTTCAAACAGCCTATCTTGACCTAGCCAAGGCTTTTGACACCATCCCCCATTCTGGAATTATAGCTAAACTCACTAAACTAGGTATAAATCCCTATGTCACAAGATGGGTTGCCAACTGGCTTACTGACATAATCCACACTGTAACAGTTGCAGACTCCAAATCTGACTTCAAACCAGTGACAAGTGGAGTACCACAGGGTTCAGTCCTGGGACCTCTCCTCTTTGGTATCTACTTCTCTGAAGTACAGGCTAACACAGAAGGCCTATGGCTAATGAAGTTCGCAGATGACTGCAAAATAGGAGCCATAGTCAAGTCCCCAAAAGATGTGGACATCCTACAGAAGGGCCTCACTGAGACAGATGTCTGGTGTCAGAGGCATGGCCTCAAGCTCAATGCCAAAAAGTGCATTGTCATCCCCTTTGGTAAAAACTCTGTACCCATGAACTACCACATAAACAGCAGTCTACTTAATGCTGAATGTGTGATAAGAGACCTTGGGATCCAGGAAGACAGTAGTCTCTCCTTTGAAATCACATCGGCACAGTAGTCAGGAAATCCTTCTATGTGGCACACCTCATTATAAAAGGGTTCTCATCCAGGAAAAAAGAGGTCATTGTTACCCTCTACTTGACACTCATTAGACCCATTATAGAGTACAACGCCCCTTTTGGAATGTACCTCACAAGACATCTGCAGCAGCTGAAAAGGCCACAGAAGTACCTCACAAAGAGGATTACTGGCCTCAAACAGACACCCTACACTGACCGTCTCAAAAAACTCCAGCTTTATTCTGTAGCATATCGCCTGCTCCAAGGAGATCTCTGCCCAACATATAAATCTATGTTAAACCCAGAGCTGTTGGACATACTACACCTAAAGAAATCCCAATCCCTCAGAGCTACACGGTCTAGGGACCTAAACCTTGCCACCACAATACACAGCACATGCCGGAGGGATAGATTCCTGTCCCAGAGACTTCCTATACTCTGGAACAAGCTACCCATCTATGTCAAGCAAAGTTCCTCATTAGCACTCTTCAAGAAAAATCTTGATGAGTGGATGGGAAATAGGAAATACACCCTGGGGATCACTTCTGTGTCTCTGCTCAACAGAGAAACAGGAAATTAACTTTCTTGAGTGGTGTAAGCCAGGGAACCTTGTTGGCTAGTCTTACTTAGGCCCTTGGGCCAATAGCCTAGTACCTACCTATGAATCTATGAACCTATAAGACAAAAGAGAAAACTGCTATAATATATTAAAAAGCAGCCTGTCTTGAATGTAATTAAGAAACATAGACTGAGCTTTTTTTTTTTTTTGAGTGCAATATTTCCTTATCCTAATGGTTAAGCAACTGCAAAGTTAATGTATTTAGACTTCTGCAGGTGTTGGGAGGTATAGACTGCTTGCTGTTTTTGTTTTTAAATTTGCTTTTAGTTGTTATCCATGTTGTTCTTTTGGTTTGATGGTGATATCTTTGCATTTATTGCAGAGATATGAATGCAAAATTATGCAACAAAGCTGATACATAAGATACAGAAAACGTAAGAAGAGACACTGCAAAACTTTGCAAGACCAGGGCACTGACCTAAGACTTGGCAGCTTAAATTCAGTTCAAATAAATATGAATTAATGCTTCCCGGAAACACTTATCCAGGATTTGAGTATACAGTGTGTGTGTGTGTGTGTGTGTGTGTGTGTGTGTGTGTGTGTGTGTGTGTGTGTGTGTGTGTGTGTCTTGAGGGGGAGCAATTGTTCTAACAAGAAGAGGCAAGAGACCTGCCAGTAGGCATATCATATCATCTTACTTAAGCAGGAAGAGTAAGTGGCAGTAAACATAAGTGTAATAACTGGAGTACATACAAAGTACTACCACAAGTAGACAGATTATTATTAGCAGAGAGACTGTTATGTCTTTTTATACCCAGCTAGTATAACCTTCATACTTCTCAAGCTCATAGCACAAGAAATCTAGCAAAGCCAAAAATTATGGTGGGATAGATGCCCCAAATATGACTGATTTTGAATACTGCTGTTATAAACTTAAAGATTTGCTAGTGTAACAGGTTTTGTTTTAGCATGCAGTTTACAAAAGATATGAAGTTTGAAACTCAAATGTTTGACATTATTTAATGACTTCAATCCTTAGTGATTTGCCAGAAAACCAAAAATGTTATGAGGAACAGTCCAAAAATATAAGGCAAAATTTTGAACAGTCTGCTAAAATCTGGACCATTAAGAGGTATGATGGACATAACTGTAGCACTTTAATTTTTAGTTATCTGAAGAGTAAAGGCATCGACAAGCTATAGGATGTGTTGGAGCTGATGATGAAAACAAACTGGTTTATCAGAAGCCATATAGAGAAGATTAATTTACATAAGCTTGAGGAAAGAAGACATTGAATAAATTCTGATTACCTCAAGGAAAACCAGAGTCCAGGTGAGCAAAGAAGTTCTGAAAGAAAAAGCATAAGAAAATGGGGCACACTGTCAGTGTACAAGGTGGATGGGTCATTTGCAATATGAGGGAGTATTTCATATCCCTATTGGACAGAGAGAGTGGTATTAACTACCATAGCCCCTTACCACTCTGAACTTCACTCATCTAACCACCAAAATTGGGGCAACTAGTGATAAATATGGCTAGGCTTGTAAGGGCTCTAGACAAATTAGCCTAGTAACCTTCTATGAACCTATGAACCTATAGTAAGCATGATGAATGGAGCAGCTTTTATGAATAGGCATCAGAAGCAAAATTAGGGAATAACTTCAAAAACTCAAAGATTAAAAATAAGACAGTCCTTACAAGGACTGAGGATTAAAGGGTGGGAGCAGGTTGCTAGTTAAAGTAGGCTTGCAGTTTGTCCTTAAACAGTGAGCACTCTAGATGCATCATGTAACCCTCATCCACAATCTAAATATCTGCTTCTATAGGGAGGGAGGTTGGTAAAATGGTTAACATGTTTACTTTATAGATATAAGCTGCAGGGTTTGATTCTCACATTGGGTGTTTGACTAAAGTTAAAAAATGACCCACAACAGTAATTAATCTAATACTAACCTATATGAGAAGCAAAACCTTTATCTCCTATCACAGCAGCAGTCATATGAGCCCCCAAAGACCTTGTGAAAAGTAATATTTACAAGATGTCTAATATTTTCAGTTGTTATATAAGACAAACAATCCATAGGAATATGCTTTTATGCTTTTTAACGGCATTTGAAGAGATGCTAGTACAATGCAGATTCATTATAAACAGTATCCATTCAATTAAAACACCCATATTAATACAGATATATAAAATAGCACATTGAAAATGAGACAGAAGAAACTTTAATGCAGGGAAAAATAAGCTTTCTGTACAAATTGCTAGAGACAAGAAATTAATTTCCTGTCCTCACCAACAATTTATAGAACTATTCTGAACAAATAAATGGAACACATGGTGTGCTGTTTTAGGAAATCTGATTATTCCTTAAGGCCAAATAATGCTAATTAAAGGTACATGAACCTAATCATAGAATAGAAACATACAGAAGAATAATAATGTATCACGTCATCAGCTGGCCATACAATGAAGAAAGTATGGAAAATGAGCTATCCAGACATGATATTTGCAAAATGTATTACAAAGCTTTTGTGAAATAATCTTTGGTTTATCAAAAAACCAAGATCGTCACAAAATCTAGGAGCAAAAGTATTTTATTTTGAAATTCAACAATATTCACTAGCAGGAGACTTGTTTCAAATGATTTTATGGTTATATTACCACAAGATGAAACACTGTCCAGCAAAATATTATATCCAGATGCAATCCATGTTAATTGCCATATCAACTCAGATCACATGATTTTTTTCAATAGCCAGTGGTTTCCTTTAATGAATTTCATAGCTTCTCAAGTCACAACAGTTTCCCAAATTAGAACAAATTTTTTTTTTTTTTTTATTTTACATACCAGGAGCACGTTGAATTAGTTGTAGTAAACCAAAATGTCACCACCCCGACATTAAAATCTGTGATATCCTCCACACATGGCAAGCTAGCAAGCAGCATATGATATTTTTCATCATATAATCTTGTAAAATTCATATTATAACTCCCTTGTACATCTAAAAAACATCATTTAAAATCAGTAACTAAAAAAAGTAAACTGAAGTAATATAAAGACTCCCAACGTAGTAAATGTCTCTCAGTTGAAACGCAATAACAGAAAATCAGTCCAATAAATGTGAACCAAAGGCAAACACAGCAGACCTGAAAATCCAGCGTCTCAGTGGATATCCAATAATAAAAACTTTCAGTGCTGAATGTTGAAAATTCCATTCACAAAAAATGCTTCATTAGTATAAAACAGGTTTATTGGCATGTACAAGTTAGCGCTTTCGCTTTAGCTTCATCAGACCGTTAAAATTCAAATTCATTTCAATTGCAACCCCTATATATAAAAACCAGTGACGTACTAATTAAAAGCTTCTTCAATTGTTCTTTTAAAGTTATATTCACTTATGCTGTTATCTGTAATTTAAAATGTGAAGGTTATCCTACAAATAAATGAAAATAAACATATACATGTCTCATATTTTTAAAAGCTTACACAAAACATGACTATAACAATTATATATTTGTTAGCAACTGCTTTGACATTTCGTTGACTCTGCTACATATTTCATTACTAGTTGTTCAGTTAGCCCACAATGCAGCAAATCATTGTTTCTAAAATGCATCATGCAAAACTTGTTTACAATCTTATTGCAATCTGCATTGTCAAGATAGCAGGCTAAGGACTGAAAAAACACACTACAACAACTTGCCTGTCATCTCATCACCATAGCTCACTCACAACAACTTTTCGTTAACTCTGCAATGTAGTTTATTACTACTTGTTGAGTTAGCTTACCATGCAGTAATTCATATTCTCAGAAGTGTGTCCTGCAAAACTTCATTATATCCTTGTAACAATTTATGTTGACCTGATAGCAGGCTGAGAACTGGAATGTGTACACAAATGTCTCACCTGTCATTTCATCCGACAATACCTAACTCGCAACAAAGCCAGCCCGCCATCGGCTCGCTCAAAAACTAAACTAGTTATACTTGTATATTTAACTGCTATATAAAGATACGAGTTTCTGATTAATATACTTGCCATAAAGCAACTAGCATCTAGTGCATTGTGGGCTGCTCATAGTATAATCTATCTGTTTTGCGCCCTGTGTTAAAACTAATTGAATGCATTTAATGCTGCTGCATAACCTAATCTCTAAATATATAAAATGAGGGTGCCATCTGAATATGCCACTCATGCATTTATCACCTGCCTTGATAGTGTTACAGGTGTTATTCCATTAGCTAGAACGTCATACTAATATTCTTATAGAGCACTGAAAGTGTGTAAATATATTTATTTTTTTATGGTCCATTGACTATTCTGCTGACATCGTGTGTGCCTTTCTACTTATGTTCTTACTGGATAAAGAGGCCCCTTCTAAATTCAGTTGGTACTGTTGTATTGATGTACTTTAATGCATTCATAGATATACTTAATCAGGGCTCACTAGCCTTATAAGTGTGTATGCGTCAACTGACCAGAGAGACTCTTGTTTTACCTGACCGGTGTGTATATATACCTCTTATTCTATTTAGGACTTTCCCATTTGGGTCCTACTTCTAATATTTCATTCATCAATGCCGGATATTAATTGTAGCTTTATATATATATATATATATATATATATATATATATATATATACTTGACATTTTATATGATTGCAATCAATCCGATCATAATAATTAACTATACATACCACTAGCCTTACTTTTGTCTTTTATCTAGCAGTTAACCATCTGGCCTTTAATATGGGTTTGATTTTTGCCCTATCGTTTAATCCTTTGCCCTTGTCAGCTCTCATTCTCCTAATCCATTTAATTTCTTTATTTTCCATTGTATTACATATGTCACCCTCTCTTATAGTGGGGGTGACATAATCCAAGACTTGAAACTGGAATAGGTGCTCTTGGCCGTTCAGCTTAACGTGTTTTGCCAGAGCATTAGTTGTGTGACCCATCCTAATTACATACAGATGTTCTCTAATCCTGGTTGGAAGTGTCCTATCCATTTTGCCAACATAATAGGATTGACACAGTTGGCATACCACTAAGTATACAATATGCTCGGTTCCACAGTCCACAGAGACGTGGAACTTGTGGTAGTACCCCGTGTCTGGGTGTATAAAGCTATCTCCTACTTCTATATACGTGCAATATTTACATTTACCACATCTAATGGTACCTGTCCATGAATTTTGATTACCCATCATCACTGATTGACATAATAATCTCGTTAAGTTTGCTTTATTTTTGTATTGAAATTGAGGTTTTTCACCCACTATTTTCTTAATATCTTCATCCGTAGTCAAAATGCGCCAGTGTCTAGTGATTAATTCCATTATTTCTCTATTTTGACTGGTATAGTACATTGGTATTTTAAGTTGTGATGTTGTACCTGCTATTTGTTGATGGGACTGCATACTTGCCGAATAGTATGGAGCTGCTCTGCCTTCCCTGTATTGATCTATATTCTGTAACCCTCTATTGACTTCACCTTCTTTATATCCTTGCTTCAGTAATCTTTGTTTGAAACTATATAATCTAGTAGAAGATGATGTATACCAGAAATATGAGAGAGATCAAATGACATGGACAAAAGATAGGAATACTAGAGATAATGTGAAACCCTATGAAAGAAAAGCACTATGCAGGTTGGAACAGGATGATACTATAATTTTTAGGCCTGCTGGAAAGGGTGGACCCCCTAGTAATAATGGATAAGGAGAAATATCAAAGTTCTATGAAGGTTATGCTTAGTGATCAAAGATACTACGAAAACAGATAAACAGAAAGTAGATGAAATTAAATTTAGTATTTATAACACCATAGTAGATGTGGTTAATAATCATATTATTGATACAGGATTAGCTAAATTTCTTGAAGTTGAACATCCCACTATACCAGTTATAAAAGGTATACCCAAGGTGCACAAGGATGGCAATAGTCCCCCCATTAGACCAATAGTCTCCGGTAGGGGATGGAGCAGAGAACCGTTTTCTTTGTATGTAGAAAAGCATTTAAAACCAGTCATCAATAAAGATGAATATATACTTAAGGACACTAAACAGTTTCTAATGGATTTATATAAATTTTTTGAACAAACTGAGTTTCAGACCAATATGGTTTTAGTGACATTAGATGTACAGTCTTTGTTCACTATTATACCTAACGAATTAGGAGTAAATACCATCAGAAACTATTTAACAAAGCATAGTGAATACACAGGACAGAAAATAGATCTAATCACTATGTTCTTGGAAATAATACTGGATAATAATGTATTTGTATTTGACAGCAATTTCTATATCCAGCGTGATGGCGTCGCCATGGGCACCTCGTGTGCCAACAGCTATGCCAACATGTTCTTGGCCCAATAGGAAGAAGGAGAGCTATTTAGTAATCCATGGCATCAAGATAAGATCTATTTTTATCGACATTTTGTAGATGATGTCTTCTTTATTTCGGAAGGTAGTATTGAAGAATTGGATAGGTACATTATCCATATGAATAACATGACCACATTTTTGAAGTTCACCTCACAATATTCAAGATATAGAATAGAATACTTAGATGTATATGTGGAAAGAGTATTGGATACACAAGTAAATACAGGAGTTTATAAGAAGAAGTGTTATAAGAACACATATCTTCACCGCCATAGTATGCACCCACCGTATATATTTAATAACATCATAAAAGGACAAAGAATGAGAATAATGAGATTGAATGCAACAGAAGCAGGTTATCAACAAGAAATTAATAGTTTCAAACAAAGATTACTGAAGCAAGGATACAAAGAAGGTGAAGTCAATGAGGGTTACAGAATATAGATCAATACAGGGAAGGCAGAGCAGCTCCATACTATTCGGCAAGTATGCAGTCCCATCAACAAACAGCAGGTACAACATCACAGCTTAAAATACCAATGTACTATACCAGTCAAAATAGAGAAATAATGGAATTAATCACTAGACACTGGCGCATTTTGACTACGGACGAAGATATTAAGAAAATAGTGGGTGAAAAACCTCAATTTCAATACAAATATAAAGCAAACTTAAGGAGATTATTATGTCAATCAGTGATGACAGGCAATCAAAATTCATGGACAGGTACCATTAGATGTGGTAGATGTAAATACTGCATGTATATAGAAGTAGGAGATAGCTTTATACACCCAGACACGGGGGACTACTGCAAGTTCCACGTCTCTGCGGACTGTGGAACCGAACATGTTGTATACTTAGCGGTATGCCAACTGTGTCAATCCTATTATGTTCGCAAAATGGATAGGACACTTCCAACCAGGATTAGAGAACATCAGTATGTGATTAGGATAGGTCACACAACTAATGCTCTGGCAAAACACGTTAAGCTGAACGGCCAAGAACACCTATTCCATTTTCAAGTCATAGATTATTTCACCCCCACTATAAGAGAGGGTGACATACGTAATACAACAGAAAATAAAGAAATTAAATGGATTATGAAAATGAGAGCAGACAAGGGCAAAGGATTAAATGATAGGGCAACAATCAAACCCATATTAAAGACCAGACAGTTAACTGCTGGATAAGAGAAAAAAGTAAGGATAGTGGTATGTATAGTTAATTATTATGATCGGATTGATTGCAATCATATAAGATGTCAAGTATATATATATATATATATATATATATATATATATATATATATATATATATATATATATATATATATATATATATATATATATATATATAAAAGTTACAATTAATATCCAGCATTGATGAATGAAATATTAGAAGTAGGACCCAAATGGGAAAGTCCTAAATAGAATAAGAGGTATATATACACACCGTTCAGGTAACATAAGAGTCTCTCTGGTCAGTTGACACATACACACTTATAAGGCTAGTGAGCCCTGATTAAGTATATCTATGAATGCATTAAAGTACATCAATACAACAGTACCAACTGAATTTAGAAGGGGCCTCCTTATCCAGTAAGAACATAAGTAGAAAGGCACACACGATGTCAGCAGAATAGTCAACGGACCATAAAAATACATATATTTACACACTTTCAGTGCTCTATAAGAATATTAGTATGATGTTCTAGCTAATGGGATAACACCTGTAACGCTATCAAGGCAGGTGATAAATGCACAAGCGGCATATTCAGATGGCACCCTCATTTTATATATTTAGATATTAGGTTATGCAGCAGCATTAAATGCATTCGATTAGTTTTAACACAGGGCGCAAAACAGATAGATTATACTATGAGCAGCCCACAATGCACTAGATGCTAGTTGCTTTATGGCAAGTATATTAATTAGAAACTCGTATCTTTATATAGCAGTTAAATATACAAATATAGCTAGTTTAGTTTTTGAGTGAGCCGATGGCGGGCTGACTTTGTTGCGAGTTAGGTATTGTCGGATGAGATGACAGGTGAGACATTTGTGTACGTATTCCAGTTCTCATCCTGCTATCATGTCAACATAAATTGTTACAAGGATATAATCAAGTTTTGCAGGATGCACTTTTGAGAATATGAATTACTGCATGGTAAGCTAACTCAACAACTAGTAATAAACTACATTGCAGAGTTAACGAAAAGTTGTTGTGAGTGAGCTATGGTGATGAGATGACAGGCAAGTTGTTGTAGTGTGTTTTTTCAGTCCTCAGCCTGCTATCTTGACAATGCAGATTGCAATAAGATTGTAAACAAGTTTTGCATGATGCATTTTAGAAACAATGATTTGCTGCATTGTGGGCTAACTGAACAACTAGTAATGAATTATGTAGCAGAGTCAACGAAATGTCAAAGCAGTTGCGAACAAATATATAATTGCTATAGTCATGTTTCGTGTAAGCTTTTAAAAATATGAGACATGTATATGTTTATTTTCATTTATTTGAAGGATAACCTTCATATTTTAAATTAAAGATAACAGCATAAGTGAATATAACTTTAAAAGAACAATTGAAGAAGCTTTTAATTAGTACGTCGCTGGTTTTTATATATAGGGGTTGCAATTTAAATGAATTTGAATTTTAACGGTCTGATGAAGCTAAAGCGAAAGCACTAACTTGTGCATGCCAATTAACCTATTTTTTACAAATGAGGCGTTTTTTGTGAACGGAATTTTCAACATTAAGCACTGAAAGTTTTTATTATCGGATATCCACTGAGATGCTGGATTTTCAGGTCTGCTGTGTTTGCCTTTGGTTCACATTTATTGGACTAACTAAAAAAAGTAATTAAAATCCTTTTTTGCTAGTGGACACAGAAGTAGTGGTGTTAATCAGGGCTCAGTATATTGGACCTGCTCCTTTTTGCATCTATTTCTCTGAAATAAAAGCAAATGCTGAAAGTTTATGGCTGGCTAAGTTTGCAGATGATTGCAATCTGGGACTTATCAACTGTCTTGCAGACACCAGCATTCTTCAAGAAGATCTATCTCTGACTAATAAATGATGCCAAAGCTATGGTCTTAAACTTAATGTTATGAAATGCATAATTATACCGTTTGAGAAATCAATCCTGGCTGATTACCATGTTGATAATACACCCTTAAGAGTTGACTCAGTGGTCAGGGATCTGGGTATAAACATAGACAGTAGCCTTACCTTCGACCACCATGTGGCCACAATGGTGAGGAAATCCTTTTATATCAAGCAACTTAAAAGTAAGGGCATGGCATCTAGGTCCAAAAAGGTCATTATCCCACTGTACATGCCTTTATCAGACTAATCATAGAGTACAATGCTTCACTTGGTATGTATCTGACCAGGCATATGCAGCAACTAGAGTGACCTCAAAGGTTCCTTACAAAAAGAATACACGGCCTAACAAACCTGCCTAATGCAAAGCATTTTAAAGCCCTTTCCTCCACTCAGTCTCCTATAGATTGCTGAGATGTGATCTATGCCTGGCTTGCAAGGCATTCACAAACCCCACCCTTATGAATCTCCTACATATTCTTAAGTCAAAAAGTACCAGAAATACAAGGTCTAGGGACCTGGATTTTGTCTGCGACTTAAACAGAACATGCTGGAGAGGCAGATATGTGTCTCAGAGACTGCACCCTCCTAGGGAACAGGCTTCAGATCCATGCAAAGCTGAGTTCATCTATTATCCAGCCTGAGTACAACCTAGACAAGTGGATGGGGAACAGAAAATTTACACTGGGCCTGGCACCATGTCTTTTATGGATAGAGGTAGCTTATAAATTCCTGGCCCTCAATGCCATATTTGGATGCAGGACATCATTATTCTTTTGGGAAAACTTGGCTAGTCTTAGAAAGGCCCCTTGTGTCCTTAGCTTAGTAACATTCTATGAAACTATGAATCTTTGAATCAGATACAACAGAAACAGAAAAGTGACAGTAACATCATTTGAGATACTTTACGGGAAAAGATGTGCATCTGTGTACAAATGCAAAATTAAGTTCTAAACCACATCATGTACAATTTCTAACATACAAGTCTATGAAAATGTGGGCAAAATATTAAAAACACCAGCTTGCAGCTGACTGTTCCCTGTAATCCTCAGATGGGCCACATAAAACATTTTCTCTTTGCAATATCATAATTACATGACTTTGATGCTCTTGTGTTCATTTATTTTTGAATAGTAAAAACACAATATTTTTTCATCCACTTATGACTCTGTAGAATTATAGGTGTCATATAAGTATTACTATACAATCGTACTCCAAATGTCCAACTGTGTGTCAGGCATAAGATCCCAAAAATGCAACAAATGCTTGAATTAAGTTTCCTGACTGACTACTTGGGTACACTGGTAGTGATGATATTCAATAATATCACTGAATTAAGACCGAGCAGACCCTGTACAAATTGCATAAGCATAATAAGTGCACAAATCCACAAAATAAAGCATCTCTTACACATGAATATATATAAAATAATTATGTCCTCAGTGAAATAAGCTGTACCTTTATTGAAACTATGCAAGTTTGCCTTCTTAGCCACTAAACAACTGTGTCATTTTGGTTTTCAAGAGATGCTTCATTCTCTACCCACATCTCAAATACATTTCTTATAGGTTCATAGGTTCATAGGTGTTTACTAGGCTAATGACCACAAGGGTCTTTTTAAGCCTAGCCATGCATCTCAAATCTCAGACAAGTTCTGATACCCTTGATAAATGTAAGTATGGGCCTGGGAGAAGAATCATTTACAGGTTACCTGTTTACATCAGAGACGTAGGTGCCAAGCCAGGAATGAATTTCCAGTTTCCCATCCAATTTTCCAAGTTGTACTTGAATTGGATTAGGGAGGAACTCTACTTCACATGGATGGGGAGCCTGTAACATAGATGGGGTAGTCTCTGGGATCTATCTCTCCAGCAGGTCCTATTTATATGACAGGCAAGGTTTAAGTTTTTAGAATGGCTCATTCTGGTACTGTTTGTTTTGTGGATATGCAGGAGGTCATCAGAGTGGGGTCTGACAATGCTCTGTATGCTAGGTATAGATGCCCCTCCCAAAAGCCTGTAGGAGACAGAATGCAGGGATAGGGCCTTGAGGCGGTCTGCATAGGACATATTGCTTATGCCCTGTATTCTTTTAGTGAGGAACCTCTGTGGGCATTCCAGTTGTTGAATATGCCTGGTTAGGTACATACCAAAGGGGGCATTGTACTCAATGATAGGTCTGATGAATGCCGAATACAGTGGAACAATGAATTCCTTGGACTTAAATGCCATACGTTTGTTTATAAGTTGTGCAACATAGAATGATTTCCTCACCACTGTAGACACATGATGATCAAAGGCTAGATTACTATCTATGTGTGTCCCTAAGTCCCTGACTACTGGATAAACTCTTTGGGATGTGTTGTTAATGTGATAGTTACCAGAGATGAATGACTTCCCAAAGGATACTATTCTGCATTTCTTGGCATTTAGTTTTAGTCCATGACTCTGACACCAGTTTCGGTATCAGCCCCTCCTTGAGAACATTTGTGTCAGTGTGACATTCAATGATAGCTCCTAATTTGCAATCATCTACAAATTTAGTCAGCCAGAGACCACTGACATTGGCTTTGACTTCTGAGAAGTAAATGCCAAAAAAGAGAAGTCCAAGGACTGATTACTGAGGGACTCCACTTGTGACTGGCCTCTTTGTAGAGGTGGACTACCCAGTTCTAACTTCCTGGGTCCTGTCTGTGAGCCATTTGGCTATCCACTGGGTGACATACGGGTTTGTGCCTAACCTCTTGAGTTTGTCAACAATGCCCAAGTAGGGTATTGTGTCAAATGCCTTGGCCAGGTCAAGGTAGGCAGTGTGATCAATTTTGCCCTCATTTATTGCTTTGCTGACCTTCTCAAAGGAGTCCACCGGGTTGAGTAGGCATGATCTGCCCTTGACAAAACCAAACTGGGTTGGGTCCAGTGTCTGAAGGTTTACTATATCTCTGTTGATCATCTCCATGATAATTATTTTCATGGCTTTACATATAAGACTAGTGAGATGTATGGGCCTGTATTCCAGAGTCTGTAGATGGCCCACCTTTGTGCAGAGGGATGACTGTTGCTTTTCTCCATTCGTAAGATATGAAATCTGTTTGGAGGCTACAGTTAAACAATAATTCCGTAGGCCCTGATAGGTCATATTTCATGCTATTTATAAGACATCCTGGGATATTGTCTGGGCCCATTGATGCAGTGTTCCTGTTCTTAGAGATAGCATTAAGGACCTGTTTCCTAGTGATAGTAGTGGGAGTTATATTTGATGATATTTCCTGAGTGAAGGTTGAGGGGGAGAGAGGAGTAAAATTGGAGCTGAATTTATCAGCCAGGAGGTTTGCTATATGTGACCAATGCTACCAGTTTTTTGAATTGCCATACATACACATAATATGTACAGTGGATATAAAAAGTGTGCATACCCCTGTTAAAATGCCTAGTTTTTGCAATATAAAAAAATGAAACCAAAAGCAATCATTTCAAAACATTAACTTGTACAATTCAATTGAAAAACAAACAAATCTGTTAGGGGAAAATATAAAAAATTAAAAACTTTCAATGCACTGGTTGCATACATGTGCATACCCTTAAATTAATACTTTGTTGAAGCACTTTTTGATTTAATTACAGCATTCAGTCTTCTTGGGTACACGCCTGCCATCAATTAAAGAGACTCGGATTAACCCCAAATAAAAATCAGCTGTCCTAGCAGGATTTTCCTGACATTTACTCAGTTGCCTGCTACAGCAAAAGCCATGGTTCACAGAGAGCTTACAAAGCGTCAAAGGGATCTCATTGTTGAAAGGTATCAGGCAGGAGAAGGGAACAAAAAAACTTCCACAGCATTAGATATACCATGGAATACAGTGAAGACAGTCATCAAAAAGTGGAGAAAATATGGGACAACAGCGATGTTGCAAAGAAGTGGAAGCCCCTCCAAAATTGATGAAAAGACAATACAAAAGCTAGTCAGGGAGGCTGCCAAGACACCTACAGCAACACTGAAGGAGCTGCAGGAATTTCTGGCAACTACTGGTTGTGTACTACATGTGCCAGTAATCTCCCATATTCTCCATATATCTGGATTATGGGGTAGAGTTGCAAGATGGAATCCTTTTCTTACACAGAAAAACATCCAGCCCCAGCTAAAATTTGCAAAACAATACACAAAGTCTGCAAAAGCATGTGGAAAAATGTGTTATGATCTGATGAGACCAAGGTTGAACTTTTTAGCCACAATTCCAAAAGGTACATTTGGAGCAAAAACAACACTTTGCATCACCAAAAGAACACCATCCCCATGGTAAAGCATGATGGTGGCAGTATCATGCTTTAGGATTGCTTTTCTTCAGCTGGAACTGGGGCTTTAGTCAAGGTGGAGGGAATTATGAACAGTTCCAAATATCAGTCACTTTTGGCCCAAAACCTTCAGGCATCTGCTAGAAAGCTGAAGTTGTAGAGGAATTTCACCTTCCAACATGACAATGACCCAAGCATACATCCAAATCAATAAAACAATGGCTTCACCAGAAGAAAATTAAAGTTTTGGAATGGCCCAGCCAGAACCCAGACCTAAATTCAATAGAAAATCTGTGGGATGACCTGAAGGGGGATGTGCACAAGAGATGTCCTTGCAATCTGACAAGTTTGGAGTGCTTTTGCAAGGAAGGGTAGGCAAATCTTGCCAAGCAAGATGTAACATGCTGATAGACTCCTACCCAGGAAGACTGAATGTTGTAATTAAATCAAAAGGTGCTTCAACAAAGTATTAGTTTAGGGGTGTGCACACTTATGCAACTAGCTTATTGTACATTTTTTATTTTTTATATTCTGTTTGTTTTTCAATTGAATTGTACAAGTTATAGGTCATATTAAAGGTAGGAAAATGTTTTAAATTATTTATTGTGGTCTCATTTTTTATATCACAAAAAGCTGGCATTTATACAGGAGTGTGTACACATTTTATATCCACTGTATGCATTACATGGAATGTCAAGATTACAGTCTGATATCGAGGAAAAGGATAAAACATGTTAAGCACTTCCCTAGGGTAAGACCCTATAATTTTGTTAAGTACACCTACGCAATCAGGCCTTTCACCAGAGAGATTGCCAGTTGGCAAAATCAGTGGTAGAAACTAGTAAACAGCATTTAAAAGCTTTAAGAACATCACTCTGGCACATTTATAAGCAAAAAACGTGTGACAGAACAAAGTGTCTAACTGCTTTTAAAGCTCTCATTTCTGCCTGTTGTTTCTCTAATATTGCCATAGTGTTTTACCACGTTTTTAAAAATCATTTAAATGCTTGCCTCTGCTACACTTTTTTTTTTTTTTTCTGGAACAGAGAGTAGAAGGAGCAAATAAATCTCCGTGCATTGGAAAGAATTATGATATGTCTCCTATGAAAATCAGCAGTACTCAACATGGATGCCAAGACTCATCAGCTGAGGTTTGTTCTTGAGGTGAACATTTTCGCATCCAAGTTGCAGACTCATAATATACTGGCTATGATTGAGAACCCCATCATAATCTTCTATGAGTGCATCTGTGCATGTCCTTGAATGCATGGTATTCCATCCACAATTGTTCCTCTGCCTTATACCCATCTCTACACAGTTCAAGAGCGATAGGAATGCTATGTGTGAGGAGGCAGAACAATATGTTTACACTTAATACCACTTGTCAGTCTAACTTGCACTTAAAAACACATCTTGCCCTCAAGTAGTAATGTGTAGCCATAAACATCGTTTTATGTTTATGTTGTAGATTCTGGCGATCTGTGCTTCTTTCATATATACATTATACAGAAAACATATCGCCATTATTGTTGTAGCAACTCCTTGCAGGATTCTTTATCAAATAATTGTTAAAAAGTTATGATGCCCTATTGCATGCTCAGCTTTGCTGGTAGCCGTGTTTACCACCCCACTTCTTGTATCCTCTACAGGAAAGATTGTAGGAAGAATAACATTCTCCAGTGCTCCAGCATGCATCTCAGGCATATTATGAAAAATGTAGTCAAGAATCAAGTGCTACTCTATAAGATACTTCACACTGATAGGGCTGACTACATTGCTGCGGTCCAGGGCCTTACATCAGATCTCCTAGACAGAGGATACAAGAAGTTTGACATAGATAGTGCAATAGAGGAGGTTAATTCCTCCATTATCTGTAAAACCAAGCCCTACTTTTCTGATAGCTGTCAAGTTGAAGTACAAAGTGCAGCAAGGAAAGTTAATCAACCTGTGGATAGGTTGTATTTGACTTATTCTAACAATGTCAATGTAGTATGTGATATTGTTAAAAAGAATTGGCCTATTTTGTTGACTGATCCAAGTATTAGCCAGGTACTGGGAACTAATCCGAGCTTTAGCTTCAAGAATAATAGAAACTTGAAACAAAGGTTATGTTACAAGCATCATAATATATGTGAGAGGTTTAACTCACAGCGTAGAGGTACCCAGCCCTATAGAACCTGTAAAGCTTGTGCCTATATATGGTCTGCTTGGATGGTCAGACATCCACTAAATGATAAGCCTATAGAGTTTTCTTTTTATGCTGATTGTTCCACAAGAAACATTGTTTATTTAGCAAAGTGTAATTTATGTAGTGCATTTTACATAGGCAAGACTAATCGCATGTTAAAAAGAAAGAATTTTGGAACATCTCAATGACATACGTAACAGCAAATGCACAAATGCAATAGCTAAGCATGTAATTGATTATGATACACAGCATAATTTTGAATTTTTTAGTTTTGCAGAAAGTGAATGTCAGTTTGCGTGAAGGGGACATTAAAAATGAGACAGAATATGTTGAATTAAGATGGATTGTGGATTTCAAGGCATATTTTCTACCTGGCCTCAATAGTGCTGTGTCTTTAAAACCTCTTTTGAAGAGAAGAGGTTTACCACATTAATTAATTAATTGATTGATTGATTGATTGATTGATTGATTGATTGATTGATTGATTGATTTTTTATGATGCATTCCTAAGCCTTGTTTTTATTGGTCAGTGCTTGTATTTAAATCCAGGATTTTTATCAGTTTGTATTTAGGTCTGAAGAAGAAGAGGGTTACCTCGAAAGCACTTACCTTTTTGTTATTTTTATTTGTGTTAAAGTGTTTTTATCTCTAGCCGAAGTGTCTTTTTTCTATTTACACATTTATATTTTTGGACACTTTTGGTTCCTCCACTTTATTTGCTTTTATATTTGGCTGTTATATTAGTTGGTAAGTAAAGACAAGTTGGGTATAGGTTAGTTGTTGTGGGAATTCTAGCCAATTTATTTGTTGTAGGTCAGAGCAGTAGTAGGACCTATAAGGGGAGCTAGTGGCAAACTTGGCTATTTTATTGTAGGCTGATTCAAGTTTGGTAAGGTCAGTTTTGTTAAAATTTGTAAAGATGGGAGAAGTATAGAGAACAGTAGATAAGAGATGAGTCCTGGCGATGCTTAGTCTAGAATGGCTAGTTAGGAAAGGATTTATTCGGTAAAGAGAGCCTAGTTTGATGTGTGTTTTTTCAATGGTTTGAGAGAGGTGCAGGTTGAATTTTAATTTGCTATCAATTGTGACACCTAGTAATTTGGTATGTGAGCTGGTGTTTATAACTTTGTTGTTGGAGGAGTGGATTTGAAAAGTGGCTGAGGGATTGGGTGTTTTGGTGGGGAGAAAGAGCATGAGTTTGGTCTTGTTTAGGTTCAGTATGAGGTTAGTGTTAGTAAGCCAGGATTGTACTTCTAGGAAGGATTATTGTGTTATAGCTTGTAGTTGTGTCAGAGAGGGGGTGGAGCATATCAGGGTAGGGTCATCTGCATATTGGATGACAGAGGCGAGAGATGTGGCTTTATGGAGTTGATTTGTGAAGATGGTAAAAAGTAGGGGGCCTAATATGGAGCCTTGTGGAACTCCTATGTTAACAGGGAGCAAAGATGATAGCTCCTGTTGCCATCTAACAGCCTGCTGGCATTTGGTTAGGTAGCTGTGGAACCAAGCTAGGGAAGAATGACTGAGATGTAATGTGGCCAGTTCTGACAACAGTTTTTGGTGTGAAACTGTGTTGAATGCCTTTGAGAGATCTAAAAAGATGGACGAGACATATTTACTCTGATTTCTGTGTTCATTTATTGTGTTAGTAAAACTGAGGAGGGTGGTTGTGGTATTGTGGTGGGGGCAAAAACCATGTTGTGTGTTTGATAGGAGGTTATTGGAGAGAAGGTAGTGTAGAAGCAGGGAGTGAATACATTTTTCTAGTATTTTGGAGAGAGATGAAAGAATGGCAATGGGCCTGTAATTAGTAAGCTTGGTAGAGTTACCACCTTTATGCAGTGGGGTGATATAGGAGACTTTCCAGATTACTGGGACATAGTTCTCAGAGAGAGTGGTTGATGAGGATAGAAATGGGGTAAGCTATGACTTCATACGCAGCTTTGATGAATTCTAATGGGAGGTTGTCAGCAGCTAGGCTGGTGGGCTTGAATTACTGAGTAGTTTTTTTATGGTATGGGTTGGGACAGCGTTAAAGGAGAAGGAGTTTATACCCTCATTGTTGGCTATGGGGATAGTAGTAGTGATGTTTTGGTCATAGTCAATAAGTAAGTGAATTGTGTTTATGAAAAAGGAATTGAATTGTGTTGCAATGCTATCATGTGATGGGGGTGTGGTAGGATTGGGGGATGGCGTACTACCATGTTGCAGGAGTTTGTTTGTAGTGGCCCAGAATTTTTGGGGGTTGTTTTTATTACTTTGCTGTGCAGTGATGTAGTAGGCTTTTTTTGTCAGCTTTTATCTGGGATTTGGCTTTATTCCTAAGTTGTTTGAAAAGTAGAAGGTTGTCATTGTTCTTGTTAGTTAGCCAGTGTTCCCATGCCTTGTCCCTTTCTTTTAATAGGGCTTTGGTGTTGTTTCTAAGCCAGGTTGTGTGGCGATGTTTTATTCTAGCTATTCTGCAGGGGGCCAGGCTGTTTAGGATGTTGAGGAAGGTGGTGTTAAAGTGTTGAACAGCATCATCTAGTGGTAGTATTTTGAGGGGGGAACCAGTTAATTTGTTGGAAGAGGGAGTTGAAAATGTGGGTATTATTTTTTTTCTTGTTGCGGATTAGCCTATAGACTACTTGTCTAGGTGGACTAAGATTGTTTCTGATTAGGTAGGTGGTCACTTATGGTAATGGGGAGGCATCCTGCTAGAAGGGGTGTGCTATTTTTATTTGTGAGAGTCCAATCCAGGATGGATTGTCTGTTGGAGGTTTTGTCCATACTTGTGGGGTTTTGTATCAGCTGGGATAAACCATATAGGTTTATGAAATTGGATGGATTATTGGAGTTATAGGTGGACCAGTCAGTGTTGAGGTCACCCATAATAAACTAAATCACAAAAAGTGAAAAGTACAAAATACAGAATATCTACCCTGTCTAGTTTAGATCATGAAGGATGAGGCAAATTCCTTTAGAAAAATGATATGATATCTGAATAAGAAAAAAATGGCATCAAATCTCTCAACCTCTTAGAGCAGGAAATCTAGGCAAAGCCATAAATGAAGGGGGGATAATGGCCCCAAAATAGGGACAATTTTTAAATATTGTTCTTACAAACTGAGAAAGTAGATAGAATAACAGGTTTTATATTAACATGAATTTTCTGAAGGGTATGAAGTCTGAAAGTCAAATGTCTGTCATTATTTAATGACTTAAAAAATCTCCAATGATGTCAATCATTTGCTAGAAAAACACATTTTTTATGAAAAATGGACCTAAAATGTCAGACAAAAATTCTGGACATTCTGCAAAAATCTTTACAGTTGAGAGGTAAGAATGGCATGGCCTTCAAGGACTATATGAGGGACACAAACAAAATGGAAAAAAGGTTAGGTGCTAAAGGATTTCTGAACACTAAACTCCAAGAAGGTGATACTATACAGAGAAAAAAAATAACTCTGGGATTAGAGTAACTGCCTTGGAAGATGGAATTCTCATTTAAGGAAGGAGAGGGATCTTCACTAAGCCAAGGTGTTTTAGTAGAGAAAGCTGAATTATCTCCTTAAGTAATCAGGAGGGTTTCATCTGGCCTTTTTTTCTTTGTGAATCTTATAATGTGACTAAAGTTTGGCAATATCTGCTAATGTACTTGATTGTCAAATATCTGAATCTCTGTCTTTTTTAAAGGTATCTCAGTTATGTCACTACTGTGAACATATTATAAGATGCTAGCATACAATGAAGGGATCACCAATTATACATGTTATCCACTACAATTCACATGGATATAAAGAATGAGACTTATTAGCCACTTTACTTTTAACCCTGGATTACTCCGTGTTTTCCATGCAAGATAAAGAATAGCTGTGTAAAATCTTACCATAACCATAGATGTCCTCTTCCATGTTGCAGTATTCCAAACTCTTGGCGTTTTCCTCTCTTGCTACCTGAACATCCGGCCAGTGTGTAAAAGCTTCTAGTCACTGCAGGGTATGTAGGATGCCTGATGTTGACTAAGGGAATGTGGGCCATAAAGGTGATGTCTACACATACCATACCTCAGAAATGAGCACTCCAGTCAGACCCCAGTCCCAGGAACACTGTGAAAGACCAGAGCCATCCAAGAAGGAGCAGTTTAAGGGTAGAAGAGGGGAAGGAGGGAGGGAAGAAATACTGCAACATGGAAGAGAAGGATATCTCTGGTTATGGTAAGATTTTACACAACTATTCTATGTCCTTCTATTCTCATGTTGCAGTATTCTAAACTCTTGGATGAGTGCCAAAGCTCACTGGAAAGAAGAGGGTCGTGGCTTGGAACTATTTTCTCTAAATCACATAGGTAGCAGCCCCCTTAATACAGAAGAGGTAATAAGAGATCTGGGGACCCAGGTAGATAGTAATCTCTCCTTTGACAATCATATTGCCAAAGTAGTTAGGAAATCCTTCTATGTAGTCCATCTCATTACTAAAGGGTTCGCATCTAGAAATAAAGAGGTTATAGTGCCCCTCTACTCGTCACTCATCAGACCCATCATAGAGTACAATGCCCCATTTGGGATGTATCTCACAAGACACTTACAACAGCTGGAAAGACCACAAAAGTACCTCACCAAGAGGATTACTGGTCTCAAACATATGTCCTATGCAGTCCGACTGGAAAAACTCCAGCTGTACTCAGTGGCATATCGCTTACTCAGAGGTGATCTCTGCCTGACTTACAAAGCCATGTCCAACTCAGAATTGATGGACATGCTCCACTTAAAGAAATCCAAGTCACTGCGAGCCACTCGCTCTAGTGAGCTAAACAATGCCACAACAATAAATAGAACATGTTGGAGGGATAAATTCCTGTCACAGAGACTCCCCATGCATTGGAACAAAATTCCTGACTACGTTAGGCAGAGCCCCTCATTAACACTCTTCAAGAGAAACCTTGACGAGTGGATGGGTAACAGAAAATACACCCCTGGGATCACTTCATTGGCTGTTCTTGACAGAGGCTCAGTTAATTAATCAATGGGGTGGCGAAAGCTGACACACTCTGGCTAGGCTTATAAATGCCCTCGGGCAGATAGCCTAGTACCTACCTATGAACCTATGAACCTAAATCCATGGAGGATTCCCCTGGCAAATCTAGCCCTGGATTTGGAAATGTGGTCCAATTTGTAATGCTTGCTAAAGGTGTGGACAGAGGTCGATGTAGCTGCCGCTAAAATGGTGGCAGTGTCCAATCCTTTAAAAAAAGCGCCAGATGAAGCCATAGCCCTAGTAGAGAGTGCTTTAACTTTGGACCCCAAGGATTTCCCATGGCATGCACAACTAAAGGAATTTGCTTTGGAAATCCAGGCTGAAACCGTCTGCTTTGTCACTGCTTTCCCCAGAGCCCTGAGATGAAAGGATACAAACAATTGGCCTGATTTTCTGATAAATTTGTGTCTTATCTAGGTAAAACCTAAGCTGTCTATGAACATCAAGGGAATATAAGACTCTTTCACTGTCAGTCTGAGGATGGGCAAAAAAGGTGGGAAGGTGAATAGCTTGGTTTAAGGATAGCTCGTTGACCACCATGGGCATGAAGGAAGGGTTGGTCCGAAGGGTTACCCAGTCTTTGTGGAAGATGAGGAAAAGAGGAATGGCCATGAGAGCCTGTAACTCTGACATGCTTCTAGCTGATGTCAATTCTACTAGGAGTACTGTTTTCCATGTGCAGTATTTCAGAGCAGCCTTAGAAGCTGGTTCAAAGGGGGCCACCATGAGATTCTCCAAAACATAATTCATGTCCCGGGGGGGGTGGGATGGTTTTCCTGGGGGCCTGAGGTGCAGCATTCCCTTTAGGAATAACTTTTCAGGCAATCAAGAAGCCAAAGGAGGGCCCAGAGGCAGACAAGCTGAAACAGCTGGCAAGATTGGCTTTAACAGAGGAGTATGCCAACTCTGTCTGCAAAAGTTCACACAGGTATGACAGTACCAAAGGGACATTATCCTGGAAAGAGTCCAACTGTCTTTGTAGACACCATATGGAGAATCTTTTCCATTTAGACATATAAGATCTCCTAGTATTAGGTTTCCTGGCCTCCTGCAGGAATGTGAGCATGTCCTCATTGTAGAGGTGTCTGTAAGAGATCAAAATTCTCTTGTCCTGTATAAGAAGGTCCACTCTGTGAGGCAACTTGTGGTGGTTACCCCTGGGCAAATGCAGAAGGAGGGGGAACAAGTGCTGTCTTGGTCAAAAGGGAGTTATCAACAAGATTTTTGGTTTGTCCTGCTGTATTTTCAGTATGACTTTCTGAAGTAGTGGAAAGGGGGGAAATGCATACAAAAACATCCACTTCCAAAAGATTGAGAAGGCATCCATTACCTTGCCAGAGGACTGGGCAGCCTGGTGCAAAAGGATGGAAGTTGTCCTTTTATAGGGAAGGCAAACAGATCTATCTGAGGTGTACCCCATTTGTGGACTATGTCCAAGAATGCATCCCTGTGGAATATCCATTCTTGGGACTGTGACATGGACCTGCTTAAAGTGTCTGCCCCAGTATTCTGCTCTGAAGGGATATGCACTGCCTGTAGCATGAGTCCCTGTTTTGTGGCAAGCTCCCACAATTGGAGAGCTAGTCTGCAGAGCAAGTAGGATTTTGTTCCCCCCTGCTTGTTCAGATACCACAGAACTGTTGTCAGTGAACAATTTTAATGGGCCTTATTTCAGCATGTGTTGGAAAGTTTTTAGTGCCAAAAGAATTGCTTTCATTTCTCTGATATTGATATGCTCCTGTTTGATGGAGCCCAGCCAAGTTCCATGGATTCTTAGGGAACCCATGGCTACTCCCCAACCCAGACCCAAGGCATCTGTGTCCATCTCCTACACTGACAATGGAGCCTGTAAGGGGAGTCCTGGGTTGCAGTTCACTTGAATCAACCACCACTGAATCTCTTTCTTGTGGCAAGGTAGGAAGGGGATTTTGTGCTCTAGGGGAAGAGAGTGTTGTGTACATATAGACCTTAGGTACCATTGTAGCTTTCTCATGTGGAGCCTTGCCAATGGCAACATGGGAATGGTCAATGCCCTATGACCCAGGAGTCTGAAGTACTGCCTGGCAGTCAAGTCTGTGGCCTGAAGGACAGTGAGCAGGTACTGCCTTAAGTTTTTCACCTTTTGAGGTAGCAGAAAATCCCTCATGACATCCATCCTTGTCCTGCATCCCAGGAATATTATGTCCTGAGAGGGGGTCAGGTTGGACTTCGGGTAATTTATCTTGAAGCCCAGTGCTTGTAGGAGTAATACTACTGTTTGTAGATGGTGTTGCATGGATTTCGTGCAGTCTGCCTGGGTGAGAAGGTCATCTATGTAAGGGAAAATCTGAATCCCTTGGGTCCTGCTGAAGAATACTACTGGTACTAAGCACTTGGTAAAGACTCTTGGTGCTGTAGAAATTCTGAAGAGCAAGGAAGAGAATTGAAAATGTAAGGAGGCCACAGAGAAGCGCAGGAATCTCATGTAATTGGGCCTTATGGGGATGTGCAGATAGGCATCCTTGATGTCCAAGGTAGCCAAGAACCCTTGAGGGACAATCAAAGGGAAGGGGGTCTGCAGAGCGAGGATTCAAAAGGTGACCACTTGCAGGAAGAGATTGAAGTAGGAAAGATCTATGCTTGGTATCCAGATGCCATCTTTCGTTGGGACTAGGAAGAGTCTGTAGTAGAAACCTTTCCCCATTTCTGTCAGAGGGACAAGTTGAATTGTTCCCTGGGCAAAGAGGCTGTCTATAACTGGCTGAAATAATGGAAGCTGTTCTTTGGGGGCTGTGGAGTGCCCCTCAAAGATGGAGTTGTAATCTGGACCTTGAAATAACCCTTCTCTATAATGGATAACACCCATCTGTCTGTAGTGATGTTTTTCCAAACAGGGAGACAATGAGACAGTCTTACAAATAGAGGAATAGAGTCGAGAGTTTTTTTCAGGAATGGCAGGTAGTCAGAGACTACCTGACCTATCTTGAAATTAAGGCTTCTGGGCTGGAGTCTTAGCAGGCCTGGAAGGACTTGTTTGCTTCCTGGAAGTCTTTCTGTCCCTGGAAGGAAGGGGGGAACAGAATGTTTCCTGATGAGTTGTGTTTTTGAGGGGTATTTCCTGTGGAATTTAGGTACAGGAGAAACTGACAGGTGTTTCAGGTCTTGTAACTCCTTCCCCTTCTGTTGCAGATTTTTGAATAACTCAGCCACCTTTGTCCCTAAAAGGGCAGAGTTATCAAGAGGTGCATCCAAATGGGCGGCTCAGTGGTGCAGCGGTAGCGTTGTCGCCTTACAGCAAGAGGTTCTCCGGTTAGATTCTCAGCTGGGTTGCCTTCTGTGTGGAGTCTGCATGTCCTCCCTGCATTCATGTGGGTTTCCGCTGGGTGCTCCGCTTTCCTCCCACCTTAAAAAGACATGCATCTGGAGCATTTCTCCCCGGGCCTCCGCTGAAAATTGGTTTCATTTCAAGTTGGACTTTCCCAGTTAACAAATGTTAAATAAATAAATAAATACATTTTTTCCCTAATGTCAACAGGTAGGGGCTGTAACCTTAGCCTAGAATATCTTTTCAGAACTGAGGCAGATGCATCAGATCTGGCAGAAGCTTCAGCAGCATCATAGCTGCACTTAATGAAATGATAGAGATATAAGATTGGATATCTTAGCTTTGGCAAGAGAGTCTGGGATTTCACTCAGAATTATAGTGGCTTGTCTTTAAAGGGCTAAGGTATATTTGGGCATATGGGTTTGGTAATTTATTGCCCTGAATGCCAAGGTAGATGAGGTGTAGACCTTCTTCCCAAGATATTCCATGGCCTTGCTGTCTTTGTCAGTGGGGAGAAGTGAGGAGGATGGAAGTAGTTTAGATGCCTTATCAGATGACACTGATACAGTGCCAGGGTCCACTGCAGGGCACTTAACAAGGAATTTGGCTCCCTCAGGGACCTTGCAAAATCTGTCAGGCCTTCAAGGTGCAGGAGGCTGGCAATCAGGATTACGTGATGCTGCATTAAATGGATCCAGAAATGCTGGTAGTACTGGCAGTATAGCTGAAGGGGCAGGGGAGTCCATCTGAAGAAGTTCATAATATCTTTTCTGAACATCTGTCATCTCAGAGGAGTCCCATTTGAAATGTTCCCTCATTTGTGAAATGGTCTCCCCAGAGATGAGATCCTCACGTGGAGAATCCGTTTCTGCATATTCTTCCTCAGGGGAGGCATAGCCAAATGGTGATGGCAATTGGAGACATTTAACAGGGAGTCATCTGAGGAAGAGTCAGAGGATTCCTCAGCTTCAGCTTGGGAAGTATCTAAGGCCTGAGGAGGTTTAGGACTCATCACAGGAGGAGCCACTGGGGAGGATAAGGATGTAGCAGGCCTCAGAGCCATAACGACATTGAAAAGACTTGGATAAAAAGCCTGCCAATGTGGCTGGCTCTCTACTTTGGAGAAACATGTTTTCTTTTCTCTTTTCTTTTAAGGGAAGGCCTAGCGAGCATTGGAGCCAAGGTAGGCCTGGGATCAGTAACCTGTGAAGTAGTGGAGGGATTTGCCTGGGCAGCCAGTACAAGCCAAGGTCCCCCCTCACTGTCTGAAGCCAATGTCTGCATTACCTCCAAGGACATGCCTTCCTCTCTGGATTCTGTGGCTTCCACAATGGTACCCATTTTACCTATATCGTCAGCAACCAATCATTCCTCCAGGCTGATGTCAGCCACAGGAGGGATGTTGGGTGGAGGAGGTGCAGCTACAGATTCAGCCTTAGCGACTTTGGCCTTTTTCTTAGGTGGCTCAACAGGGTGACCAGTTGGTCCATCCATACACAAAGCTAAGAGCTTAAGGCACTGATTCTGAAATAAATGTTCAATGCATACAGATGGCTGCATAGGGTTTTTGGAACAAAAGCCTGGCAGATGAACCAGGACTTATGGTCATGCGTAGGCCCTAAACAAAAAAGGCAAAGCTCATGGACATCTTCATGGGGGATCTGATGACTGCACCTACACTTTCCCATCCATTATGACATGAACCCACACAGGCATGCAGTGACCCAAATAACAAAACATCCCCAATGGGGTACTTATCTTAGAAATTTGGATCCAGCCGCCAGTACTGCAGGACCAGCTGATGTTCAACTGGTGGTAGAGAAGTTCTGAGGTCCGGTACGTGCTGACATCACCTTTATGGCTCATGATCCCTTAGCCAATGTCAGATGTCCCACATACCCTGCAGTGACTAGAAGGTTTTGTATACCGGCCAGACATTCTGGTAGCAAGAGAGGATAACCCTAAGAGTTTGGAATACTGCAACATGAGAATAGAAGGACATCTCTACAACAAGTCTACCCAATACAACAAGCCCAGTGATAGCTGCCTGCATGTAAGATTAACCATTTCCACTCCAATTAATTCTTCTGGAATTTTGTTTGCATGCCATTTTCAGGTGCTACATAGCTCTAAATACTTTAAACTGAAACATTCAGTTTTTGATGCACATATGGCTTCCTGCTGTGGGCCTTCTCCAAAATTTCCCCTCCTACCCACAATATCATCTCTCAAACTTTAAATAATAAACCAAATTATCAGATCTGTAGAAGAAAGCCATTTATTATAAGGCTATAAACATCATAGGAAATAGTTAAATATAACCTCAGTCTTATGTAAAAAAAAAAGAGTGCTTATTTTAATTATATATGCTTCAAATTCTACTGTAACATTGTGTGATCAAGTATAACATGCATTTGCGAGCAAAGTTTGTTTAGACTTGTTTTAATAACTCCTAAGTGACATTAATTGTATGTGATCAGTCACCAGTGGAGTCCCTCAGAGTTTTGTGCTGTGACTTCTGTTTAGCATCTACTTTTCTGAAGTAAAATCCAATATCAAAGGGCTCCGACTGAAAGTGCTTGCAGATGACTGTAAGCAAGGAGCAGTCATTGAATCCTCAAATGACTTAGCCATCTTGCAGGAAGGTTTGTCCTAAGTAAATAACTGGTGACAAAATCATGGTCTGAAACTAAATGACAAAAAATGCATTATTGAATCCTTTGGGAAGTCATCTTCCCCAGAGAACTACCACATTGACAATAGTCCTCCAGTTGTTGAACCAGTTGTTCAGGATTAGGGAACATATGGGTACAGTTATCTAACTTAGGTTTATAGGTTCATAGGTGTGTACTAGGCCAATGGCTCTGGAGCCTTTACAAGCCTAGCCCATAGATGTGCTCTGGCATCATGCTGCCCAATGTAAGTTACCGGTGCCTCTATCAAGTAGAGACACTGGAGTAATCCTAGGGGTGAACTTTCTATTTCCCATCCACTCATCAAGATTTCTCTTAAAGAGGGCCAGTGAGGTGCTCTGCTTGATATGTATGGGAAGTCTATTCCAGAGCATGGCCAGTCTCTGGGTTATGAACCTGTCCCTCCAGCACGTTCTGTTGATTGTGGTAATGAGGTTAAGGTCCCTGGAGCGTGTGGTGTTGAGGGATTAGGATTTCTTTAGGTGTAACATTTCTAATAGGGCTGGGTCGGACATGGCTTTTTAAGTCAAGCAGAGATCGCCTCTTAATAGACGATATGAGTCAGAGAAAAACTGGAGTTTTTTGAGTCTGTCCATGTAGGGCATGTGTTTAAGGCCTAGGATCCTCTTCATGGGTTATTTTTGTGGCCTTTCCAGCTGTTGCAGGGGTTTAGTGAGGTACATGCCAAATGGGGCATTATACTTGATGACTGGTCTAATGAAGAAAGAGTAGAGAGAGATGATGACCTCTTTCTTCCTGGATGCAAAACTCTTGGTAATGAGATGTGCCACATAGAAGGACTTTCTGAGTACAGGGGCAATGTAGTGGTCAAAGGAGAGGTTGCTGTCAAACTGTGCCCCCAGATCTCTTATAACACCTTCAGTGTTCAGTGGGCTACCATTGATGTGGTAATTAGTGGGAACTGAGTTTTTCCCAAAGGGAATGTTGACGCATTTTTTGGCATTAAGCTTAAGGCCATGGTTTCGACACCAGTCGTTGGTCTCAGTGAGGCCTTTCTGTAGGATGTCTACATCATTTGGGTAGTTAATAATGACTCCCAGCATGCAATCGTCTGTGAACTTGGTCAGCCAGAGTCCCTCTGTGTTGGCCTGGACTTCTGAGAAGTAGATGCCAAACAGGAGAGGACCCAGCACTGATCCCTGTGGAACTCCACTCGTGACTGGTCTGAAGTCTGACATTGAGCCTGCTACTTTCACACTGTAGGTTCTATAGGTCAGCCAATTTGCTAGTGATATAGGGGTTGATGCCTCATTTGTTGAGACTATCAATAATTCCTGAGTGGGGAATGGTATCAAAGGCCTTGGCCAGATCAAGGTAGGCTGCATGAACTGACTTGTCCTCATCCACAGCTCTGGTGACTCACTCAAAGAAGTCAACCAGGTTAAGCAAGCATGATGTAACCTTCACAAAACCAAACTGCGTGGGATCCAGAGTTTGAATGTTCCCTATATCCTTATTAATTAGGTCCATGATGATGTGCTCCATAGCCTTACATATCAGACACATTAGGCTAATGGGTGATAATTCCCAGGGTCTGTAGTCAGTCCCCATTTATGGAGAGGGATGACTGTAGCAGTGCGCCATTCTGTAGGGACACATCCTGAGGTGAGGCCGTGATTGAACAGGGCACACAAGTGTGGTACCAGTTCACTTTGTAGTTCATGTTGAACACAGCCAGGGATATTGTCTGGTCCCATGGAAGCTGTATTCTTGGCCTTGGACAATGCAGCTTTAACATGTGCTGCAGTAATTTGGATGACTGGCATTCTTCCAGTATTGTGATTGTTCCTTTAGGGGAGGAGAGAGAGGTAAAGTTGGCACTGAATCTGTCAGCCAGTATGTTGGCAACATCTGTTGGCTCAGTATGGGAGGTACCATTGTGCAGTAACTCAGAGCAAATCTTGATATTGTCATAGAGATTCTTGATATAACTGTAGAAGGCTTTGTGGTTATTTTTAGTGTCTGCCACAATTCTGCCTTCATAGCTAGCTTTAGAGGTTTTGATGAGGGATCTCAACTTTTTGTTGAGGCTAATAAGGGAGTTTTTCCAGTCTTGGGACTTCATCTTAAACAGTTTCGTCCTTCTGTTGTAGAGTTTGTTAATGGCAGGGGATCATCAGATTGGCTTCCTATTTTGGAGAAGAGTGTCTTGGTTCTGTTGGGTATGGCTAGTTCCATGCATTTATGTACGTGTTCGTACTGTGCATAGGTGTATTATTCGGTGATCATGCACCTATTTTCCATTTGCGTGGATGCCGTGAAGTTAGCCATCTCTGTTTTCAGGAGCCCAAAGTCAGCTTTGGAGAAGTTTTTCATGGTGGTTACCTTTGTTGGTGGTGTGGGTGAGATGTGGATTTCCATGGTAATTAGTTTTTGGCTGGATCTAACCAGGGAGGAAATAACTACTGGTGTAGAGCAACACTTGCCCATGTTAGTAATAACCAGGTCAGGGATGTTGCTTCCTCTAGTGGGGTTAAGAATGAGCTGGTCCAGGGCATTGGAATTAATGAATTCCAGGAAGCATTGGGCAAGTTTATAGGTGCATGAGTTGTTTTCCCAGTTGATGGAGGGGTAGTTGAAGTCACCCAGTATGAGAGTATTGGGTTGGACCCTAATAGTTCCCAGGGTGCTTAGGAACATGGAGTGAGAGTCTTGGGATATGGTTAGGGACATATAGCAGGCTACGACCTGAATCAACGTCTTACTTGTACCTGACGTATCTCCAATGCGTTATGCTGGGCTACTAGTCTGGAGGTGTGCATATCCTTTATGAATATGGAGACACCACCGCCTTCGAAGTTTTGGTCCATTTTCTGGGGCTGAAAGGTGTGAAATGAGTTATAGCCTGGCAGCGCAGGGGTGCTAACTGTTGCTTTAAACCAGGTCTCTGTCGCAGCACAAATGTCAATGTTCTCCATTTTGAGTAGTGCTTTGAGCGAGTGCATCTTGAGATTTAGATTTCTAGCATTGAGTAGCATGACCCTCAGATTGCATTTATTTATTGCTGGTACCCTGGTAATTTGGTCTTTGGAGCACGACCTAAAAAGGCATTATACTTTTGACCAACATGTGTCTATTGTTGTTAGAAAGTCCTTCTATATTGCACAATGTATAAGCAAAGTTTCTAGATCTAGGGATGTCATTATTGCCCATTATTTAGCCCTCATTAGACAAGTCATCGAATATAATGCCTCCTTTAGCATGTATCTGTCCAGATAGATGCAACAAGTGGAACACCCACAGAGATACCTTACTAAAAGGATGCAAGACCTAAACAACATTTCCTATGTGAACTGGCTCAAAGCCCTTTCATTGTACTCAGTCTCTTACAGACTGCTAAGAGGTAACTTGTGTCTGACATACAAGACATCCTCCAACCCATTATTGATGGATTTACTGCAAATCATCAAGTCAAATGGCATTAAACATACTCTATCTAGGGATCTAAACCTCTTCTGCAATATCAACAAAATGGTTTGGAGAGACAGGTATATTTCAGAGAGGATACCACTGCTGTGGAACAAACTCCCAATCCACATAAAACAAAGTTCTTCCCTGGAGACATTTTCAAGTGCAATGTAGATTACTGATGGGAAAAACAAAATTTACCCCATGACTGCCTCCTATACTATTAATGGAAAGAAGCAACTCCTAAATGCTTTATCTCATACACGGATGCCCTGAAATTATCTATGGTATGATCCAAGTTATTCTTATTAGAGGTAATATACAATTAGCAACCAGTGTAAGGGTAACACCATTCTATAACCAAATGGGAGATTATTTTCAGTACAAAAAAGGAAATTAGATATACTTAAAATGGCCTGCCAGGGGCAGCTAGCCTACTACTTATATATGAATCTATGAACCCATGTATTCTTTGGTGCATTTTAGCAGTTCCAGTGTAATATGTTTTATCTAATTTCTTTTCTGTATTTTGTATGTGTCAATGTCGTAACTTCTGGCTAAAAATTATATACAGAGTAGTTCACTTGGCAGTTAACAGATAAAAATATAGCTCACATTGTGCCATTGTCTAATTGAATCAATTATGCCATAACTGTTTAGATACAGAGACGTGGCCTTAGAATACAATTTAGTGGTATATCTTGGTGGCTTGTTGCCATATGATGCATACTCTGATATGCACAAAATCAAAAAGGGTGTTATAATCGATTGCTAGACAACTATACATGTAAGATGATTAATACACAAAACATTTTGAAAACAAGATAATGATCTGTGTTCATCACACAAGTGGTATGGTTCATAGGTTCATAGGTTCATAGTAGGTACTAGGCTATCTGCCCAAGGGCATTTGTAAGCCTAGCCAGAGTGTGTCGGCTTTCGCTGCCCCATTGATTAATTAACTGATCCTCTGTCAAGCAAAGCCAATGAAGTGATCCCAGGGGTGTATTTTCTGTTACCCATCCACTCGTCAAGGTTTCTCTTGAAGAGTGTTAATGAGGGGCTCTGCCTAATGTAGTTTGGAATTTTTTTCCAAAGCATGAGAAGTCTCTATGACAGGATCTATCCCTCCAGCATGTTTTATTTATTGTTGTGGTGAGGTTTAGCTCACTAGAGCGCATGGCTTGCAGTGACTTGGATTTCTTTAGGTGAAGCATGTCCATCAATTCTGAGTTGGACATGGCTTTATTCGTCAGGCAGAGATCACCTCTGAGTAAATGATATGCCACTGAGTACAGCCGGAGTTTTTTCAGTCGGGCTGCATAGGACATATGTTTGAGGCCACTAATCCTCTTGGTGAGGTACTTTTGTGGTCTCTCCAGCTGTTGGAAATGTCTTGTGAGGTACATCCCAAATGGGGCATTGTACTCTATGATGGGTCTGATGAGTGATGAGTAGAGGGGCACTATAATCTCTTTATTTCTAGATGTGAACCCTTTAGTAATTAGATGGGCCACATAGAAGGATTTCCTAACTACTTTGGCAATATGATTGACAAACGAGAGATTATTATCTACCTGGGTCCCCAGATCTCTTATTACCTCTTCTGTGTTAAGGGGGCTGCCACCTATATGGTAATTCGTGGGTGTTTTGTTCTTCCCAAATGGGATAACTATGCATTTTTTGGCATTTAGCTTGAGGCCATGACTTTGACACCAGATGTCCATCTCAGTAAATCCCTTTTGGAGGATGTCTGTGTCAGCCGGAGAATCAATTATGGCTCCCAGTTTGCAGTCATCGGTGAACTTGGTTAGCCATAGTCCTCCTGTGTTTGCCTGTACTTCTGAGAAGTATATGCTGAACAGTAGGGGTCCCAGGACCAAGCCTTGTGAGACACCACTTGTGACTGGTTTAGAGTCAGACCTGGAGCCCACTGTTCTTACCGTGTGAGTTCTGTCTGTAAGCCAGTTGGCAACGCATCTCGTGACATAGGGGTTTATGTTCAGGCTGGTGAGTTTTTCTGTAATACCCGAGTGGGGAATGGTGTTGAAAGCCTTGGCGAGGTCAAGGTAGGCTGTTGCAGAAGTCAGAGAATTTTGTTTTAGTCTACTACATGTACCCAAGTACCAGGTGCTTGAATTGAACTATCTTGCAGCCAGCTACTTGGGATCTTATAACTTGCATGACTAGTCACTGACACTGGAACCTGACTATATGTTCAGGAGAGGTGGAACAGCCATTGGGATAGAGCGGACTTGCCAGACATCACCCAAGCACAGTATCCTAGCTCAGATAAGGTTTATGTGGCAGCTATGGGGATGGAGAGGATGTAGGTGTGAGTGCAGTTTAATGTTTCAGGCAGTTATCATGGAGGATTTAGGTTTATGGAGGAGAGCGGCTTTAGGTTTAACAGTAAGATGGAAGTTTAGGATTTGGGAGCCGGAAGGGAGATTTAGGTTTAGAGAGTGGGAATTTATAGTTTGGGAGTGATGCAGCATTATAGGGTGAGGTAGGGAGGAGGGATTTTACATTTAGGTAGCAGGAAAGGAGTCTTACTTTTAGGGAGTGGGAGCAGAGTTTTTGGGTTTGGCAGCAATCAGGGACTTTAGGTTTAGGGATTGGGATGGGAGTTTTAGCTTTAGGGACTTGAATTGGAGTTTATTGTTAAGAAGCTGGGTGGGACCTTTAGGTTTAGGGAGAGGTAGTAGCGTTTTAGGATTAGGAAACAATCAGTGACTTTAAGGTTAGATAGTGCTATGGTTAGGGTTAGTGACTAGGTGAATGTTTTAGGATTAGTCTTGGGTTCTGGTAGGGCTCTGCAGGAAAGCTATGTAATTTACATAGATCGGACTACATGGAGTTAAGGCACTCCCCAGTTAGAGTAAGTGGTAACAAGCAAGTCTGTCACAACTTAAGCTATTAACATTTGAGCACTTGTAGAGGATCCATTTTGTTTGGAGTTAATTTTAACTTTGTGGTTTGCAATTAATTTCTATTATTGAATAGATTTTAAAATAAGATATTCTAATGTATTAGTGTAGGTTTAGAATTGGCATGTAAAACATTACAAGAATTGTATGTATTTATGTATGCATGCATGCATGCATGCATGAATGAATGAATGCATTCACTCACTTCTTGGTATACTGATTTTAGTATGACATACTACTTCTGTCTTTTCTAAATTACTGGAGACTTATATAGTTTACTGTTGGATGGATTGCACAAAGTCAATAATTAAAAAATATCTATCTATCTATCTATATATATATATATATATATATATATATATATATATATATATATGTATATATATATATATATATATATATATATATATATATATATATATATATATATATATATATAGGTCTACTTCTAAATTTTGAACTTTCACAAGTTCGAATTTCTTATGGTGGAGACCATAAGATCGAACTTCTGAAAGTTCAAACCGTCTAACTGGAGATCGCAGTATATAGTGGAAAGATATATTTACTATATTTACTGTTTTCCTCTCTGTAGTGCAATTTTGGATTTGGTATATTTAAGTAGCAGTGGGTGTGTGGGGTGTTCTTTGTTTTTTTATTTTTTTATTTAAATTTAGAACTTTCACATATTGTGAAATTTCGAAATTTAGAAGTAGACCCATATATGCGTGTATATATATATATATATATATATATACATATATATATATATATATATATATATATATATAGGTTTACTATCGTAAGGTTGAAGTGGGTTCAGTCGAACCCACTTCAGTTGAAGTCCGGAGGCTGAATGGCGATGTCGACCCCAACATTGTCGAAGTATGAATCTCGCTCCTATCTCGACCCATGTAAAAGCCCATTATGATGTCAAAGTCGAGGTGTATTTCGACAATGTTGGGATTCGACATTGTCTCATTCACGGATGTAGGTCGATGATCCCATCATTCGATGGGGTCCGGTTTGACTTTACGATAGCAAGCCTAAAAAAAAATATATATATATATATATATATATATATATATATATATATATATATATATATACATGTGTATAGATAGATATACAGTACATGTGTATGAGTGATTGATTACCTGGCTTAAACAAAATAACATAAATGATAACTTTAACTTTTAAACAAGTTTCTTTGAGTACTGAATGAGAAAAAACATTTTACTATTTGGGATTACTTGATTTTACATATTCATTTTATTGCAGGAAAGTGTCTTCCAAAATTTGTTAAACATTGCTCCTCCAATGTGGATACTTGTAATCAGCAGGTCGTAAAATAAATGTATCTTAATTTAACATTTTATTGAGGGAGAAATGCCTTTCACATGCAAACAATACCCCACTTATAATCATATCTAAATTCCACATTATTCTGATGCAAAACAAAATAGTATGTCTTTGCACAAAATAATCACGTTTTCGTATTGTTTACTTCTTTGATTTATTTAGAGAAAACTTTTATTTTCAGGAAGTGCTCGATTTTGTTTGATCCAAGCTCTTCTGTTTTGGAAGAACAAATGACTGCTATCTGTGAAATGGCACGCAGTCTAATTTTAAAGATAGCATTCGTTTAGATATATGCAGGCATTTGTCATTGCTCAGCAAATTCTGTTCAGTAAACTTATTTGCTTTTTACATGATTCTGAGTTCTGTAAAGTATTATTATATTTTTAACCTGTTAAAGAACTACTTATGAATTATCAAAGCCTTAATTATATTTGACTTTTTTCAGCAGCTGAGCACTAAGCAGTTATTATATTTAGCCATAATCCTAATGTGACTGACTGTTTTTAATTTATGAACTGTGAATATTATTGTTATAAACTTTAAAACCTCAAGAATTTTTGCAATCCAGCAACAACCCATGATAGGACGTGCAATTGTATTTGTTGACAATATCCAGTGTAACAGAAACATGTCTTTGATTTTTGTTTGGAAATATTGCTAACAAATACCTTTATTCTGCTGGTAGATAAACTGCTAGAAATGTGCTCTGTAGCTAAACATAGCTTGAGCAATAATGTGTAATCTAATAAAACTCATGAGAACTGGGTATCTATTGCTCACAGAAACTATGGCCCATATCCTTTATAAAGACAAGTCTTACATTCTCCTTGTCTTGATGCATTGTCTTTTTCCTCTTTCACGTCTTTCTTGACTTTAATAATCTTGTCATTTTATGTTGCCTAGAGTGACAATACTTTTTTCATGACAGTCTACTCTGCAAAGCTCAGCATTAAATTATGTTTGCTGAATTTCTTTGCAGTTCAGTCCAAAATGCATATAAATGTTTGCATAAAGATATTTCCCAGCTTCAAAGCATAACAAATTAAATTTGGAGAAAGTGAGAGGAAAAAAAAAGGCCAGTATTAAATGAAAACTAAATTACATTAAAACTGTCTTTTATGCATTTTCTCCCTTCTCTACAGTAAGAAAATAAATAATGCCTACCCAGTGATGCACAAGTTAATCCTTATATGTCCATCTTTGTAAATAAGTAATAAGTGTATTAGAAAAGCTGTTCTCATTCCCACTGCTGCAAAAGAAAAGAGTCATACCTCACAGGTAGTTACTTGACGTATTCCGGAGATCACTGAGGAGCCTAGCCCAATTTTTTAAATTTCCCCAGACCACTGCATGGTTAAGTAAGTTGCTCAGAGTCATGCAGTAGTCAAATGAAGGCTGAAGGAATCAAAACCTTGACTACAAGAAGATGGCTATTAACAATTCTTAGCATTAGTCATTTGCACCAATATATAAAGCCCTAGAGTAGGAAACATTGTAGTCGGTTTTGATGCATTTCTGTTTTCAATAAAACAGTTGGTAATTACCCTCCAGCTTTTCTGCCAAGCTGCTTGATCTTGTTAGATTGTTAGAAAAATTTCAAATTGTAAATACTATCCCTTCCATGCACTATTGGCCTGAGATGTCCATTTTTTGATAATCTAATTCTATGCCAGATTTATTGTGCAAATCTTGCATCGTGTAATGTAGATATTCATAGTAACAATATTGCAATGTGCTAATAACAACCTATCCATGACAATATATAATTAATATTATTTTTTTGTTTTGTTTTGTTTACAAGTACAATATGACATTTTTGTGGCTCTCTGGATTTTTTGTTTTGCATGAGTAGAAATATACACTCAGGCATGAGACAACTGCTACTCATGGTGGTCATTATGAGTAATGGATAATGCCATATTTGGGATTAGATATTAGGTAGATGTATAAATGTGAAGTAATACACATTAAACAAAGCAGAAGTGTTTATACTAATGCTGATATAATTTTAATTTGTTAAAACTTACATTTTTGTTGAATTTCACAAACTGTGGTATACCCATGATAAAGTTACTATTACTCCTGATGCAGTGTATTTGCTTACTCAATATTATATCTAAAAATCATAACTGACATATCACCTGCCATTTACAGGGAGAACCAGTATAGTAACCATCCTGAAGATTGTTTAACAGGGGGTACACTTCATGCTAAAGCTCACACAATTGGCCAGCTGTGCACAATGAGCAACAGTGCTAATCAAAGTGAAAGATATCAAGTAATACTACATGTTGAGCAACACCTGCTCATGGCCAAAATACATGCTTGTGCCCACCCTGAGGTACAGCATGGGTTGAGTAAAACACAGGATGGTAAACAAGCTAAACCTCAGGAAGTGGGTATGCATGAAAAGCACAGCACTAGCGAGTACAACTTTGGATGCATTTAAAAGACGGGGGAAGCCTAATATAAACTGGCATGTTGACAGAATAAGAGAGTAAATGAATATACAATTTCAGATGTGAAAGAAGTGTACACCTCTAATTAGTGTCATTACTATTTACTTTAGTAAAAGTGACCACCTTTCTAAACAGATCACCCATTTTTACAAGGAATAGAGTCAAGCTCAGGGATATTTCTGAAAATCAAGGACAGAGAGGCATGATACTAGTGGACAAGGAAACCAGTGCAGCAGGACATTGCATTCAGTGCAGGTAGTGCACATGTAGAAGATTCAGTAGCATTGTCAGGTACAGTGACACATGAAACACAGGCTGTAAATATTCCAGATGAAAAAAAATTGTGATGTGTTATTGCACATGCAAGTTACAGAAGTGTACAAATTTGTATGCCTTTGTATGTACTGAAGTAACAATGCATGGGTAATGGAAACTACATACATAAAACTAAAACATTTAAGAAAATAAGAAACACTAGACATAAGTCCCAGACAGGTACTGATAGTGGAAACAATAATAACTGTCATGGTGGCAACATGCATGCATGTTGGAAGGGTAGGATTTGGGGTGGTTAACTCATAACATCCAAGTGACACTTCCAGGTGCATCTGAAGTCAATTCCTACTGACAGCTCTTGGTGTCAAATATTGCTTTCTCATATTTGCATCAAGAATTCCAAAACCATACTACACACAAGGTTTTAAAAGATTTCATATTAAAGCTCACAAAATGACAAACTAATTTGCATTAATATTTGACCTATGTCTAGTGCAGGTAAATAGATATTAACTGTTGTTTCTATCATATTAATTTGCACAGATATAATGTTCACATTTTTCTAAATATCTCAATAACCAAGTAACACAGACAGTACTATTTAGCCTCACATGAAAGCTCTCAGCTGGATGAATAAAATGTTGCTGACAGTATGTTTGTAACTTGAGTGGTTGCTGAGATATTGTAAGTTGTTTACAAAATATTACAAATATAATAATAACTGTGTTTACTGTGACTTATAAAGTTTAGCTTAAGACCTAGGACTTAAATAATATTACAGCAATAAAAACAGTTTGTTCTTAAGAGTTTGCCATTTATACTTTTTTCATAATCCCTATGACTCCAGAGATATGGACATTTGTTTGAAATGTAAGGACATCATTTGATTCTGTCAAAAGACTTAGGCTCCGCCCATTGGAAGTTACAGTGCAAACTTCCAGAGCTCCATTGGAGTGAATGAGTTAATAAACCCTGAATGAGTAAATGGTATAATCCTCACGTATTTGTCACAGAAACAGAACTGTCACTTTGAGATGTAAGTACATGAGAGATGTGGGACATGTCATGTGAAATATACTATGATGGAAATGTCAGAAGATACAAATCATGTGGAGGCAGTCCATTAACATCAGGGTTGTGTTTCTTTGAATGTCAATGTATGCCTATTGACATGATTATGTATGTGTGAAAGGAAGACCCCTCATGACAGTTAACACCTAGTAGAAATAATTGCAACAGAATTGTTGCTGATGTCAGTATTGTGTAATATCAACTGCTGCATGAACCATTTCACTTTATTATATATGCGAGGAGCACTTGTGGCTTACTTATGTGTTTCCTGCTGATGCTACACATACACAAATTAATGCAGCCTGATAAAGTTCTCCTTTGAAGGCAATAAACTATAGTGCCCTAATTCAAAAGCTCTTCCTAACTCAGCATTGTGCAATGCACCTGTAATACCTGGATCACAGCACGCAGTATATCTCAGAAACAGGTGCAATAGAACCATCTGATAGTGTGCAAACTGTAGAAAGTGTTAGAAGTCACACTGAACAGGTGGCCTATAACAATGTTGATGTCTTCAGTGCATCAGCCACTACCTCCTTTGCATGGTCATCAGCATAGCCATGCTCTGGAAGAATCATTTCAATATTTTTCAAAACAAACAAAAAAAATCCAAATGATAACTATTCTACAACACTGGTGACTCATTATGCTTTCTGCTAACTATCACACAATGGAATACATCATTAGGAAAAAAGTACAGTTGTGTACACTTACCATAAATGTAGATGTTCAAGTGTATTCACTGTTGCAGTCATCACACTTGGGTTATCTGCCTGCAGGTAGCCCTCAGTCAGTTCAAATACCAGAGTCTTGGTATTTCTGCATCTGTTGCTATCGCCTCTTCCATGACGTCAGGTCATCAGGGGTATAAAACATGCAGCCGACACCATTACATCAGTTTTTCTTGCCCCAGATGTCAGGAGCCCCCAAAATAGGAAGCTATTATTTGGTGTGGAACACCTTCAGTAAAAAGTAAATACCCCTGCCATAACAGATGGCCATAAAGAGAATAGGTAGAAAGGATATAGAAAACCAGGGGGATGGAGGGAGGGAAACCAGGACTGCAACAGTGAATGCACTCGAACATCTACATTTATGGTAAGTGTACACAACTGTATTATGTTCTTCGGGTTTCACTGTTGCAGTCATCACACTTGTGTTGATTCCCAAAGCTGAGGAAGGGTGGCGGCAGTCAAGAAGTGTTAGGGCTGGCTAGCAGGCCTTGTAAGACTGCTGTAGCAAATCCAACTCTAGATTTAGAAAACATAGGTAAGTGGTAATGCTTGGTGAAGGTGTGTACAGAACTCCAGGTTGCAGCTTCCAGGATGTCCCTGGTAGGGACCCCCCCCCCCCCCGTGAGAAATGCTGTAGAGGTTGAAGTAGCTCTAGTGGAATGAGTTCTGATCCCCAGAGGGGTAGGTTTTCCATGGTGCTTGTAGCAGAAATGGATGCAGTGTGCTATCCATTTGGAAATGGTTTGCTTTGAAATAGCCTTGCCCTCTGCCCCTGTAGCAAAGCTGACTAGCAGCTGGTCAGATTTTCTGAAAGGCTTAGTCCTGCAAAGGTAGAACCTAAGCTGTCTGTACACGTCCAAGGAGTGCAGGATCATTTCCCCTTTATTCTGAGGATTAGGGAAAGTGGTTTGGCAAATGGATGGATTAGTTTAAATCCACACTGGATATCACCTTGGGCATAAAGGAAGGGTTAGTCCTGAGGGAAACCCTGTCAGCATGGAAAATAATGAAGGGCTCCACCACCATTAGTGCCTGCAACTCAGACACTCTTCTTGTTGAAGTAATAGCTAGAAGTAAGGCTGTTTTCCAAAAGAGGAATTTTAATTATGCTGAAGCAGCAGGTTCAAAGGGGGGAAGTGTGAGCTTTTCCAGTATAAAGTTCAGGTCCCAGGTCGGGGTGGGAGCTCTCCTAGGGGGACTTAAATTGTTAACTCCTCTCATGAACTGTTTGGTGAGAAGGTGAGAAAAGAGAGGAGGCTCAGTATTATAATGAGCTGAGATGGCAGAGGCATGAATCCTAATGGATGACAAGGATAGGCCTCTGTGGAGCAGCTCTGTAAGGTAATCAAGGATTTGAGGTAAGTTGGGCACAGCTGTGTCCTTTCTTTGAGACTGAATCCAAGAACAATATCTTTTCCACTTTTCAGCATAGGATTTCCTAGTACTAGGTCTTCTGGCCTCAAGGATGACATCCAGCACCTGTTTGCTGAGGGATGCTGGTGGTGCATTTATGGAATAAACCAGACTGCAAGGTTTAGGGTTTGCAGCTGTGGATGCAAAATCTGTCCCTCTTGCTGAGACAGCAGGGAAGGTGCGTGATGTAGATTCCAGGGTGGCACTGCTGTCAGAGTGCATAGGAGTAGATACCAGTGCTGGCGTGGCCAGTCTGGAGCAATAAGGATTGCCCTTGGCATGTCCTGTTTGATCTTGAGTAGTACTTTTGAGAGGAGAGGCAGAGGAGGAAAGGCATAAATTGAGAGGTTTTCCCATGTAAAGGATAAGGTGTCCACCTTCCAGGCTCTGCTGTGAGGGTCCCTGGTGCAAAATTTGCTCATTTGGTGGTTTTGGGGGGAGGCAAAAAGGTCCACCTCTGGGTTAGAAGTTTGAATGAGTTGGGGTCCAGTTTCCACTCATGAGGGTCCAGTAGATTTTTGCTTAAGTCATATGCCAGTGAATTTTGCTTGCCTGGCAGGAATTGAGCTTGTAGGTGTACTTGGATGCTCAAAGCTGTGTTCCACAGAGCCATGGCTAACCTGCAGAGTGGGTAAAAATGAGTGCCGCCCTGCTTGTTTAGGTCATAGGGGTCATAGGGTCATAAATTAGTAGGGTCATAGAGTAGTACTAAGCTAACTGCCCTTGTGGGCCATTTCAAGCCTAGCCAGTTACACCCTGTGAGAATCAAACCCTGTACCTTGTGTCTGTAAGGCAAATACCTTAACCATTTTGCCAACCTCCCATTCCAGTTATGTACCACATAACTGTGGTGTTGTCTGTCTTTACCACTCCCTGATTTTGAGGTGGAAACACTCCATTGTTTAGATCTCTGCATACCCTGAGACTGTAGTCTTGGTGGTCTGTTTCCCCTAGGTTTGGACTGAGAAGGCCTGAGAGGGACTGGAAAGGACCAGTTTTTTGAAGGCCAATGCCTACTGAATCTAGGTGGCTGCACCTGTAAGAAATCTTTGATGGTTTGCATAGATTTAGCTTTTTCTTCCATATTTTTAAGAACAAATGCTCCTGACTTAATGGAGTATCTAGTAATTTTGCTTTGACATGGTCAGACAAGACTTGTTGCTTTAGCCAAGCATGCCTTTTTAGTACAGACCCAGTAAAAGCAGCCCTGCAAGATACATTTAAGGCATCAAACCCACACTGCAAAGTATGTTTACTAACTTGGTTTGCAGAATGCATTAACTTTTGTAAATCTTTATTTTCTGCACAATCTGGAAGTAACACCATTTTTTGTTTAATTAGTTCCATAATATGTTGCTGGTACTTCAACATGTGAAACTGGCAATTCAAAGCTCTGATGGCAAGAGTTGCAGAGGTATATACCTTCTTATCCCATCTGTCTAAAGCTCTAGAATCCCTGTCTGGCGGGGTAGGGATTTTTGGCTGTAGTAGCCTTAATGCCTTTAGGTCCCTGAGAAATGGTCTCTGGATCAGCAGTAGGTTTCTTAAAGAAAAATTTGTGAGAGTCACACACTCTGTAGTACCTGTCATGTTTTCTAGGAGCTGGTGGTAAGGTGTCAGGAGTAAGACTGGACTCCAAGAAGACATCATCTACAATATCCAGGACAGGGGATATAGCTAGAGGACTGTGCTGAGGTAAATCTAAAAATTCCCTGAGTCTCTTTTTGGACTAAGGATAGTCCTGGCATTCCCAGCAGAAATGCTCTCTTTAAGTGCAAGGTTTTACCAAAAGGAAAATCCTCTGGAGGGGAGGTAGAGGGAATGGATTCCTCTGCATCTGAGTCCTCATAGGTAGATAAGGGTATGCCCTCATAATCAGAAGGGTCAGAGTCATCAGATTCCTGGTCTGTAGAATCATAAGGAAATTCAATGTTTTGTCTTTTGGCAGGGGAAGGCTGGCTTCCCCTAATTAGAGTAATAAGGTCTTCAGCCATTCTAAGCATTTGTTTTTGTGGCATGAGAGCTTGAGCATGCTCTTTGGATGTCGGTTTTCTAGGCCTGAGAAACTCAGTAGTTTTAGTTGGAAATGAAGTTGTCGGTTTAATATGAATATCAGTAGGTCGGAATACACCCTCAGAAGCTGGTGCCTGCACAGTGGCTCCGGACCCATCCAAGGTAGAGACATCAGCAGGTTCCATAGTCGAAGAAGCATCTTGCGGCATACCAGACTCTGAATGAGTCTCAGCAGAGGCCTGCGAATCTGTAGAAGCGGGCATCATGGGCTTCAAAGGCACCTCACTGAGTACTGCCGGACTGGCGACTAGCTTAGCTGAAGCATCGTTGGCAGTTTTTGACCTATATGGTCTGTCTCTGTCTTTGTCTTTGTGCTTTTTCAGAAGATTGGTAGTCGGATGGCTTACCAAAGCCATTTCAGAATATGGAGATCGAGAGCGAAATTATTTAGCTACAAAAATAGCCTAACGACGAATGGTTCGGGCATGAAACAAGACACAAAACTGACAGTGAGGGACGTCGTGGTCTGGCCCTAAACAGGTGATGCAGTAAGAATGAAAATCTCTGTGAGGTATTTGCTTTCCACAGCAAGACAATTGTTAATTTTTTTCTGACATCGGTTAGAGCAAGAAAAAAGAACCCCCAATGGGGTACTTAGCTTTAGAAGACTTCAGGTCTGAAACTCGAAAAAAATAAAATTTCAGGTAGCAGCCGACTGGCACTTGTGGGTTGCTTCTGCTTTGGGCTCCTTCACAGCAAGAAAGACTAATGTAATAGCATCGGCTGCATGTTTTATACCTCTGACGACCTGACATCATGGAAGAGGCAACAGTAACCGATGCAGAAATCCCAAGACTCTGGTATTCAGGCTGACTGAGGGCTACCTGCAGGCAGATAACCCAAGTGTGATGACTGCAACAGTAAAACATGAAGAACATCAGCAATTATTGGATTAACATCATATACCCACTCCAAAGCCATATAAAATAGCATAACAAAGGTCCTGTTACACTTTTTGACCACTATAAATCATGAAAAATGGCAAAATCTATTGAATAAGTCATTATTGCCTGTAACCAGTGTAATGTGAACAAAATAATAAAAGGTATACACCACTGGAATAGAAAATATGCAATTTAAGGAAAACTCTTCTTGACTTGTGCATTAACTGAACATACCACACACAACTTCATATCAGACTTGTCAGACATCACACACTTGAATGGATAACCTGTGCATTGTGCTTTATTCCATTAAAGGGATTACAAAATGTGACCCATCTCTCCTCAATTGTAAAAGTTCACAGTAAGTAAGATTCTAATAAATTGCTTTTGAGAAGCGAATCCTGTGTTACCTGTCAGTTACACTCAGAGATTACATCTTGACAGACTTGAACACCTGACTACCTGGGATCATAGTTTAGAGAACTGTATATCAACCACTGGTTCCAGAGACAGAATTGAATCTGAAGTCTCATGAGCCACACACTTTAATGGACAATCACTGCAGTCTGCTGGAAAGGTTATGCCTTTTATAAAATGTATTATGTGATTCAGAAACCTACATCTCTGTCAATGGTCACAGTAATGTGGTTTTGCATGTCAGAATCTGTTGAGTAAGCCAGACCTGTGTGTCACTATTGTCCTCCATAATGATATTATAAAATTCAAACCCATGCCTACTTAGTTCCACATTCCAAATTACTTATTAACTGCTGATGCCATGGAAGAGATCATAACTGGAGTGGTCAGAAAGTGCACACTTGAATGGATGGCCACAGTGGTATGTTACAAGCAATATGTGTCACATAAAATGTGTTTAACTTATCAAAATGATATAGCTATGTAACTCTTCACCCCATGTTGACCTATTCACATCATATATGTTGATGAACTCATTGCTACAAAATTCATAGCATCTGTTATACAACCACAGTAAAAGAGAATTATTGGATTTGACCCTACTACCTATATCCGCAGTCCATAAAGCTATGTATTAACTTATTCTGCCACAGGACACTTTAAAATATATGTGTTAAATAGCACACACTTCAAGGTCTGATATAAGCATGGCTTTGGGATGCTCCTGTATCCCCTAAAAAGTATGTTTAAAAATCAAATATTTCAACATATCAGTGTTCATGCAAGTTCAAGTCATCCATATCACATCTGTTGAGTAATGCAATTCCATCTGTTACCGTTGCTTTACATATATACATTACTAGATTTGAACCCCTGCCTCTCTAAGTCTACACTCTAGAAAACTGTGTATAAACGCTTCACACCACTAGTGAAGTCTGACTACAACTGTGAGATAGAGCATATTTGAAGAGATGGCTGTATCTTTGTGTGGCAAGATACATGTTTACCTTAAAAGAATGTGAAATGTTCCACTGCAAGAAAGTGTGCACATTACATCTGTTGGATAAGCAACCCCTACTTAATATTATAGTGAGGTCATAATAGTTAGTCATTGCTGGATTTGAACACCTATCTGTCTAAGCCAACTATCTAGAGAGCTCTCACATGAGAAGTCTTACATTGGGTCAGAGACTGAACACATTTGAAGGGATGACCTCTACATATGTTTGCCATAAAATAAAGTTAAATAGTTGTGGGAGCCCTCAGCCTGTCTAAATATTTTTACTGAGGGGAAGTCTATACACCAGATCTGCTGTATAAGCCATTTCTACCTTGCACTATAGTCACACTCTTACTAATCAATCATTGCCAGATTTGAACCCCTGTCCAGCTACATCAACAATTTAGAGAACTGTGTATCAGCCACTCATACACAGAAGAAGTCTAATCACAACTTTGAGACAACACATATCTGAAGGGATGACCAAATCATTGTGTGTCAAAAAAAATGTTTGCCTTACAGGAAACTGAAATAATTGTAGGAGCCATCTCCCTGCATAAATGTTTCAACTGAATGGAAGTGTACACACCAGATCTGTAGGATAGGCTACTTCTACCTACTACTATAGTCAGACTCATAAATTTTAGTCATTGCTGGATTTACACACCTACCTGTCTAAGGTGACAATCTAGAGAACATTGCATCAACTGCCTGCACCACAGGAGAGGTCTAACCTCAAGCGTGAGACAGAACATTGTGTTGAAAAACATGTATTTCAACTAAAAAGGAGTGAAATTGTTGTGGAAGCCCTTTCTCCCTGTAAAGGTTTCTCCTGAGTGGAACTATACACACCAGATTTGTTTGATAAGGAACTCCTACCTGCTACCATAGTCACATGCACTCATACTAGTTAGTCATTTATGTACACAAACACTTGCCTATGTCCACAATATAGAGAAAGCAGTGTATCAACTACCAATGCCACAGGAGATGTCTTATGTCAAGTGTGAGACAGAACACATTTGAAGAGATGACTTTAGAATTGTGCTGGAAAGCATGTTTGAAGTAAAAGAAAGTTAAACAGTTGTTGGTGTTCTCATCCTGTGTAAATGTTTCCATTCATGGAAAGTGTACACATGAGATCTGCTGTATAAGACATTCCTACCTAGAACTAATGCACACTCCTACTAGTTAATGCCAGATCTGTTGGATAAGGCAGTCATATCTGTCATTACAGTCCCACACTCCCACTAGTTACTAATTTGTGTATACATCTACCTATCTAAACCCACAATCTAGAGAGCTTTGCATAAACTCCTGACACCACAGAGAACGTGTTATTACAAGTGTCAGACAGCACATGACTGTGTATACATTAAATAAGTTTGGATGAATAGGCAATGTGGTTTGACAGGAATTCAAAACAGCAATGTGCTGATCTCAAATCACTACATACTGTAACAATGACTCATACATAGCTTCATTCATGGACATTGTTGTTCTGTGAATGATATCTATGTTTGCAACTTAGAGGGTAGTGACAAGTTTTATTGTGGCTGATACGTACAGTTGCCAACCAGTGGACTGGCACTCTTGCATTCCTGACTGATCACCTAGGTATTACTGTATGAAATTCTTGATAAAGGATGTGGATCATTGTGCAGTCTATGCCATATATGCACACTGTGCAAGGTAACTACATCACATTGAACTCCTCATATCCTGACTACAATAATCCAATAAACCAAACACAAATAATACAAGCCACTAGCATTATTTTCTTTCTGTCAAAACTGCTTACTAGAATGTGTGTTTGACAATCTGATTTGCACGATTGGTGGCAAATTTTTTTCTCATGTGTAATAAGTTTTTGAGTTTTCAAACTTAGAATGGTAAAAAGCAGGGATCTATGGTATGATATGCAAGCATTGTACAAATAAGGTATGTAGACATTTTTGATTCAGAACTAGTTTTTGGTGTGGTAATGCAGTCTTTCTCATAATTTAAACATCTGTCTTGATTATTTCAGTAAATTATCCATAATACCGATATTGCAGGAGCATATTTCTCCATCGCCCACATTTTGAAGACTGTTCTGATGATTAGCTCTTAATATTGTTGTGTTTCCCATACAATCTTTGTTGTTCTATCAAATAATTGATGACTAAAGTCACACCATACTAACATATATGTATATGTCACACTTTATAACCTTCAGAAAGTGTAAGCTAATGGTACGTCATTTATTACAGCAACAGGTGTAGGATAGTGGTATAATAAATAAAGGAGGAAATGGGATACTGGAGGAGGAATAACATATCTATGCATAACTTCATAAAGGAAAATTGTATTAGAAAAAAAAACTTAAGTAATGTTTGACATAACATTAGAATCTGAGCCTGTGCCAATTCACCATAACTTTCTCTAAATTGGAAAATTATCTGATTGTGCCACATAACAAGTTGCTGTTCAAACTCACATATTTAAAGGGACAATGAGAACAGTATGAAGTAAGTGAGTATGTGTGCATGATAGTCATGGCAGTTATGATAACTAAAAATTCTATATGGCATACATTTAAACTTGAAGCCTGTGGAAAATCTGATAATAACTGTCTTCTCATAGTACTTTGCTTTCTGTCACAAAGTGGTGAGAAACACAGTAGGGTGATGAGAGCCATATTACTGCAGCTAAAGGTCAAATATTCAGTTTTTGACTTAAGACATGAAATTCACTGCCATTTGTCATTGGTGCGCAATGTTAAATGTCATGCAAATGCTGAGGACAAAAATAAAGTGTCCGGTTTATGATGCATTTCTTGCCAGGTGCGAGGTGTGTGAATTTTTGACCATGTTAAAAGTGTAAAAAGAGGTTTATAGGACAGTGTTGAAAATGGAGCAAGTAAAAAATAGGACAGTGAGGAAAGAATGAAGGAATATGCTTGATGGTGATGGCAGAGCAGTATGGCTATTCACTTCTTCAAAAGGTAACAGAGTAGTTCTAAAGAGAATTTGAGGAATTTGGATAGTCACCACCTCATGGGTGTCTGGCAACAATGTAATAATGCTGTGTGGTCAATTGGTCAATTGGACCAAATCAAGTGTGTCATACACACATATAAGTGACGTGGTGAGCCACATATGGGGTATTTCTTTTTTTTGAGACAGGTGCCCCTTTCACTTTTTTGAAAGCGTGGATTGATGAGGAAGGTGTTTAGAAATAAAAGAGGTATTGAAGGTAGTTTAGGTGTCTTGGACAGACATATAAGACATAGAGGATATACAAGGCATACAGGGATAGTAATGGACATGAAAGGTTGGGGGACACCGGGATTGGAGATAGGTAATGGACTTCAGAGGTGAATACTCATCCAACATGAGTACACTGAGAATCTAGTCTTCATCATTTGAACAATAGTCACCACCTCCTGTCACAGGCACATTAGACAGAGCCAGAAGGTACATCAATTTGGCTAGTTAATGCAGGACTTTTTCAATTTATCTAATGTGGGCAAAGAGGCCCTTCTCTATTATCTCTGCCACCAGCTCTGTTAGATCCTGAAAGGTAATGTAATCACCACTTCCACTAGTACTACTCCAAGTGTGTACCCCTGCACCAGCCCCTTTGGGCAAAGATACCTTATGCAGCTAGAGAAGGTAGTGCAGGAGTTGAGGAAGGCAATGCTACCTGGTTGTAATCCATAAGTGCTGGGTTTGTGCTGCCTCTGGTGGTGCTACCACAGATACATGTGAAGGGATAAGGGACCAGTCCCCTCTGGCCACTGTAGCTCTCCATGCTGGTGGACCTTCATGTTGCAGCAGAAGTCATGGTCCAAATGTCATTTTGAAAAATGAAAATAAGTCTTAGGGTGGGGGAGAGACAACATGGGAAATATCATAAATGCTATGTCATGTTAATATATTACATTCCTTCCATATTGCCACCTAAATATTTTAAGATTTGTCACATGCACTTATAAATGTGAAGCTATAAATATATGTGTTAAACTACACATTTATCTCATTGTGATTATAAGCATTAGGGTAAGTGTTGTGTAACTCTTTCATATATGCTTTATTCATTCCAAATCATAAAATAGCCACATGAAATGTTTACAGTTTTATTGTAACCTACTGATTGCAGAGTAAATTTTAAGGTGATGCACACTAAATGCTGCTGCTGCTTGGATTTGAACTGACAACCAGCTAAGCTGACTGAAACATTGGTGAATATAATGTTCAATAAAAGATAAAGAAATGTAGCCACTGTAGATAAACTTCAGTGACCCCAAATAACAATATGAAAATATGAAGTCCAAGACAAAGCAGTAAAGAACACAGCACGGATAGGCACTTATAAACACTCCTTTATTAAGAAAACCAGCAGGTAAAAATAGGTAAGCACTTTCACATCCACAAGATGCTTCCTCAGACCTTAAAATCAATCTAACATCACTTCCTTTATATACAAATAACTCCACTCTAATTAAGTTCAAAAAATGTTTCATTTTAAACCAGGTGGTTTATCAGCCTACAATTCAATGATCCAATTAATTTATTTAGATTATTTAGATTTATTTAGCAGTCGGCAGAGACTGTAATTCCTATTATGTGGGTATGACTAATTGTACACTTCGAGAAAGAGTTAGAGAACATTTAATAGCTATTCGAAATAGAGATAGTGAAAGAAGTGCTTTGGCAAAGCACATTATAGAACATAATACTCATTCCTGTCAGTTTATGGTTATATGCTGTATAGCTTTAAATCCACGTCTAGGAGACAAGAAAACTATAACTGAGCAAAGAGAATTACATTGGATCATTGAATTGCAGGCTGATAAACCACCTGATTTAAATGATAGAGCATCTATCAAACTATATTTAGCAGCTAGAATATTTAAATGAAGGTTTTATAAATGTTTTTTTAAAAAAATTTAAACTGTATATGTTAGATATGATTTATTGGTTATGAATGTATTGTTGACTAATGAAACTTTTTTGAACTTCAATTAGGGTGGAGTTATTTGTATATAAAGTGATGTTTGATTTTAAGGTCTGAGGAAGTATCTTGTGGATGTGAAAGCGCTTACCTATTTTTAGTTGCTGGTTTTCTTAATAAAGGAGTGCTTATAAGTGCCTATTCGTGCTGTGTTCTTCACTGCTCCGTCTTGGACTTCATATTCTAATGTAATGTTCAACAGCTATTCAAACAGATATGCTTGGGTGTTATATACAGAGTATGCCTACTTGCTTGTGACTATGTCAAGCCATTATGAACTGATGCACTTGGAATTGATAAAGTGATTTAAAATTCCAACCTCTTATTAAGTGTCCATCAATCATACTTGAGCCATATTTATCATATGCCTTTCTGAGGTGTTGAATTCTCTCATGATATGCCTCCCTATTTCTTTTTATAACTTCAGAAGCTGTACAGCACAAAAAACAGAAAAAAAGAACATTAATAATGAAACCCTTTTGTGTTCGCAAGCCACTGTATTCTATTGGTTGGTAATAGGCCATTATACTTACACAACTCAGGTGTGTCAATGTTCCTAAACTCTTCCACCCATTGTTAAAGGAGGTCCTGCATGCACTTTTTTAAGACACTGAAATGAGCATGACATTGTTTACTAGTACATGGGATGCCAGTTGCTCTTGCAAAAATCTTAGCCAGACTATTCCAAGCCTCAGCTTTTTACTGGGACCTGGTCTAGTCTTCTTGACATAGCTATAGAATGCTTTGTGGTTGTCTTTAGAATCAGTGGCAATTTTGTTTTCGTAACTAGCTTTGGAGGATTTTATCAGGGATCACAGCTTTTTACTGAGGCTAACCAGGGAGCTCCTCCACTCATGGGATTTTACTCTCTTTTGCAACAGTTTCTTCCTTCTGTTGTACAGTTTGTTTATAGCAGGGGACCACCAGATTGGCTTCCTTTTTTTGAAGGATAGCGTTTTGGTTCTGTTTGGGATAGCATCATCCATGCACTCATGTAAGTGCTTATAAAGTGCAACTGTGTAGGATTCAGTAGTCATAACTGTATTGTCCATCTGCATGGGTGTCATGAAGTTCACCACTTCTGTCTTAAGTAGCATGAAGTTGTCATTGGAGAAATTTTTTACCATGGTTTCCTTAATGGGAGGTGGGGGCAGGATGTGGATATCTAGGGTAATTAGCTTATCATCAGATCAGACCAATGAGGCATTGACTTCAGGTGTGGAACACCAGTCACTCATGTTGGTAATGACTAGATCTAGGATATTGTTGCCCCTGGTGGGGGTGTGGATAAGTTGATCCAGGGCATTGGACTTTATGAATTCCAGAAAGCGTTGAGTGAAGGAGTTGGTACATAAGTAGTTTTCCCAGTTAATGGTGGGGTAGTTGAAATCGCCCATTGTTAGGGTGTTTGGTTGAACTCTGATATTTTCCAGTACATCAAGAAAAGAGGAGTGGGAGTCCTGGGGCATGGTGGGTGATCTGTAGCAAGCTACAATTTGGATTGCAGTTTTGCCCAAAGTTAATTGCACTTGGATAACAACGGCTGCATTATGCTGAGCAACTAGCCTGGAGGTGTGGATATCCTTAATGAATATGGACACACCTCCGCCTTTGGTGTTCCGGTCCAGGTTACATGGCCGGAAAGTGTGGTATGAGTTATAGCCTGGTAGTGCAGGAGTGATCTCTGGAACCTTGAACCAGGTCTCAGTCACTGCACATATATCGATGTTCTCCATTTTAAGGAGTGCCTCGAGTGAGTGCATTTTGAGATTTAGACTTCTAGCATTGAATAGCATCACCCTCAGTTTTTGCTTACCTGTTCCTGTTATGGTGGTGAATTTGTCATTTGAACCTTGCCTAAAAAAGTCACTATAGGGGCGGCAAGAACCTTAGCCAGTATCCGGAATCCCAGGGGTGACAGGTGCAGGCCATCTCTGGCAAAGCATTGTGGTCTGTCGACCATGTCATCCCAGGCAGACAGATATTGAACCCCTTTAAAACTCCAGCTTTACTCCATCGCCTACTCAGAGGTGATCTCTGCCTAACATACAAAGCTATGTCAAACCCAGAGCTGTTGGACATGCTCCACTTAAAGAAATCCCA